>NW_025814824.1:33091145-33691145 GCF_022079265.1 Lynx rufus | reverse complement strand
CAAGCAGTTAAGGAGGAAATTAAGAATTATATGGAAGTCAATGAAAATGATAACACCACAACCCAAAACCTCTGGACACAGAAAAGGTGGTCCCAAGAGGAAAGTATATAGCAATCCAGGCCTTCCTAAAGAAGGAAGAAAGATCTCAGATACACAACCTAACGTTACACCTTAAGGAGCTGGAAGAAAAACAGCAAATAAAACCCAAAACCAACAGAAGACAGAAAATAATAAAGATTAGAGCAGAAATTAATGTTATCAAAACCAAAAAAACAGTAGAACTGATCAATGAAACCAGAAGCTTGTTCTTTGAAAGAATTAACAAAATTGATAAACCAGTAACCAGGTTGAACAAAAAGAAAAAGGAAAGGACCCAAATAAATAAAATCAAGAATGAAAGAGGAGAGATTGCAACCAACAGAGAAGAAATAAAAAACAATAATAAGAAAATATTATGAGCAATTATATACCAATAAAATGGGCAATCTGGAAGAAATTGACAAACTCCTAGAAACATATACACTACCAAAACTGAAACAGGAAGAAATAGAAATTTTGAACAGACCCATAACCAGTAAAGAAATCAAATTAGTAGTAAAAAACCTGCCAAAAAACATGACTCCAGGGCCAGATGGCTTTCCAGAATTCTACCAAACATTTAAGGAAGAGTTAACACCTATTCTCTTGAAGCTGTTCCAAAAAATAGAAATGGAAGGAAAACTTCCAAACTCTTTCTATGAAGCCAGCATTACCTTGATTCCAAAACCAGACAGAGACTCCACTAAAAAGGAGAAACATAGACCAATTTCCCTGATGAACATGGATGGAAAAATCCTCAACAAGATACTAGCCAACCGGCTCCAACAATACATTAAAAAAAGTATTCACCACGACGAAGTGGGATTTATACCTGGGATGCAAGGCTAGTTCAATATCTGCAAAACAATTAACGTGATTCATCACATCAATAAAAGAAAGGACGAGAACCATATGATCCTCTCAATAGATGCAGAGAAAGAATTTGACAAAATACAGCATCCTTTCTTGATAAAAACTCTAAAGAAAGTAGGGATAGAAGGAGCATACCTTGAGATCATAAAAGCCATATATGAAAGACCCACTGCTAGTATCATCCTCAATGGGGAAAAACTGACAGCTTTCCCCCTAAGGTCAGGAACAAGACAGGGATGTCCACTCTGACCACTATTATTCAACATAGTATTGGAAGTTTGAACCTCTGTAATCAGAAAACACAAAGAAATAAAAGGCATCCAAATCAGCCAGGAGGAGGGCAAACTTTCACCCTTCACAGATGACATGATACCCTGTATGGAAAACCCTAAAGATTCCACCAAAAAAAACCCGCTAGAATTGATTCATGAATTCAGCAAAGTTGCAGGATATAAAATCAATACACAGAAATAGGTTGCATTCCTATACAACAACAATGAAGAGACACAAAGAGAAATCAAGGAATCGATCCCATTTACAGTTGCACAAAAAACCATAAAATACCTAGGAATAAATCTAACCAAGGAGGTGAAAAATCTATACACAGAAAACTTTAGAAACTTATGAAAGAAATTGAAGAAGACACAAAAAAAATGGAAAAAGGTTCCATGCTCCTGGATAGGAAGAACAAATATTGCTAAAATGTTGATACTACCCAAAGCAATCTACATATTCAATGCAATCCCTATCAAAGTAACACCAGCATTCTTCACAGAGCTAGAACAAATAATCCTAAAATTTGTATTGGACAAGAAAACACCCCGAATAGCCAAAGCGATCTTGAAAAAGAAAACCAAAGCAGGACACATCACAATCCCAGACTTCAAGCTATACTACAAAGCTGTAACCATCAAGACACTATGGTTACTGGTGCAAGAACAGACACTCAGATTAATGGAACAGAATAGAGAATCCAGGAATGGACCCACAAACTTTGGCCAACTAATCTTTGACAAAGCAGGAAAGAATATCTAATGGAATAAAGACAGTCTCTTCAGTAAGTGGTGCTGGTAAAACTGGAAAGCTACATACAGAAGAATGAATCTGGACCACTTTCTTACACCATACACAAAAATAAACTCAAAATGGATGAAAGACCTCAATGTAAGATAGGAAGCCATCAAAATCCTCTAGGAGAAAAAAGGCAAAAACCTCTTTGATCTTGGTCACAGCAACTTCTTACTCAACACGTCTCCAAAGGCAAGGGAAACAAAAGCAAAAATGAACTACTGGGACTTCATCAAAATAAAAAAGCTTCTGCACAGCGAAGGAAACAATTAGCAAAACTAAAAGGCAACTGACAGAATAGGAGAAGATATTTGCAAATGACATATAAGATAAAGGGTTAGTATCCAAAATCTATAAAGAACTTACCAAACTCAACACCCAAAAAACAAACAATCCAGTGAAGAAATGGGCAAAAGACATGAATAGACACTTCTCCAAAGAAGACATCCAGATGGCCAACCGACACATGAAAAATGCTCAACATCCTTCATCATCAGGAAAATACAAATCAAAACCACAATGAGATATCACCTTACACCTGTCAGAATGTCTAACATTAACAACTCAAGCAACAGATGTTGGCGAGGATGCAGAGAAAGAGGATCTCTTTTGCATTGTTGGTGGGAATGCAAGCTGGTGCAGCCACTCTGGAAAACAGTATGGAGGTTCCTCAAAAAACTAAAAATAGAACTAACCTACAATGCAGCAATTGCACTATTAGGCATTTATCCATGGGATACAGGTGTGCTGTTTTGAAGAGACACATGCACCCCCATGTTTATAGCAGCACTATCAACAATAACCAAAGTATGGAAAGAGCCCGAATGTCCATCAATGGATGAATAGATAAAGAAGATGTGGTATATATATATATACATATATGTGTATATATATACGATGGAGTATCACTCGGCAATCAAAAAGAATGAAGCTTGCCATTTACAACTACGTGGATGGAACTGGAGGATATTATGCTAAGTAAAATTAGTCAGTCAGAAAAAGACAAAAATCACATGACTTCACTCATATGAGGACTTTAACAGACAAAAAAGATGAACATAAGGGAAGGGAAACAAAAATAATATAAAAACAGGGAGGGGAACAAAACAGAAGAGACTCATAAATATGGAGAACAAACTGAGGGTTACTGGAGGGGTTGTGGGAGTGGGGATGGGCTAAATGGGTAAGGGGCACTAAGGAATCTCCTCCTGAAATCATTGTTGCACTATATGCTAACTAATTTGGATGTAAATTAAAAAAATAAAATTAAAAAAAATAAAACAAACAAACAAACGAACAAAAAATAGAATCTAGGCCTTAAAGGATTGCCAGGATTTAGAGAAATGGAAAGAAATAAAAGGATGTTTGGAACAGCAAATATCTTTATAATATCCTTTTGTAAAACAAAGGATGAAGATGAATCTAAGGATTCCTTGGCAATCTGGTGATTCCCTAAGAATTTCCTCTTCCAAAATAACTGCACACATTCATCTTGTAGCTCAACTAACTTGCTTGTGCATTTTTCTCTACACAGTAACACCAGGAGCACCTGGCAGCTCTGGAGGCCATAAACTGAAGGGATATCTGCAACTTTACTGCGAGAGTTCCTGTTTGCCTTCCCGAGTCTGTCAGTTTAGTATCCCCCACTAACACTGAACAGGACTGAAAATAAGTATGTCAGATAGCCATTGCTTGCAGTTTATGCATTGAAAAATGAAATCCTCTTGAAATAATACCAGTTGAACAAACCAGCCATTAAATAAATACAGATACTCCTTTCCTGATCAACAAGCATATTATTGAACTGTGGCAAATGTGGACTGATTGGCAAAAACCTAATATGTAGCTTATGAGGCTTTTATCCATCATGGAGGAGGTCTGAAAGAGTCACAGTGGTGTTTCAGCTACAGCTTTGTTTGCTTGGCAGAATGAGTTCAGTGGCCATGTCTTCCTGGGTACACCTTGGCAGTGAATCTGAATTTCCTCCCAAAACAGGTTGTAGCCAAACAAACCCTACCACAGATATCTGATCTTTTGGGTAGCAGGAGAGAAAGCTGGCCAAGTTTCTAGAGATTTGACAGCTGGAGACTTATGCTGGCCTAGGTCTTTTTCTCACAAGGAATAAGGGTTCCCTTGCCAGGCAGGTTCTCTTCATGTGTCTTTCTTTAAAAACATTTGCTCTGATTTCCAATCTTCACTTCAGTGAGTAGTTTCAATTAGTTTTTAGACCAACACAGGGATCCTTCATTCCCTGTTCAGGGAAATAAAAAATTAAACCTGAACCGTTAAGTATGTTACTTGACTTCAGTCTAACCCAGGTCACTCTTGAATTCTGTCTCCATCTCTAATGTCTAGTCCTACAGCCTATGGCTTCTTTGTTTTTATGTGAATAAAAAAAAAAGAGTTTCCAAGAGACAACGCCACAGGGAATCTGTTCTCTTGAGTGTCTGTATTGACTTAAACCATAACTATAGTGTCACAGAGCTCTTCCCAACTACCATAAGCATCACTCTGCTTTGCTCTCAGCTTGGTTTTTGGGGCCAAACAGGCAAATACCAGCACATCTGCCTTTCCAAATCACACTCTTGATCAGCTCCTTATTAATATGAACATAAAACATAGAGCTGACTTAAATGAGATAACCTATGTTGGACATTTAGCCCCATGCTAGTTCATAGATCCTACTCATGAGGCTTAGACACCTTCCCAGAACTTCTTGGAGAAATAACACATCTGACCCCAATGGTGAAAGCAAAGTTGCATTCGTATCCACCTGTAGCCACATTTGCCCATCGCATAATCTATTAGTTTTCTAAGGGCTGAAAGTCTTATAAAATTCTCAGTTTCTCTACAGAAGCTTCATTTCCAGAGGTGCGTATTTGGCAATCAGAATTTAACCACCTGAATTTCCTTAAAGGACAGAAGTACATAAAACTCAACTTACAAGATATCTGTGTCTTAAAGGAAATTTAAAATCCATGGGCTAGTCTCCATTTGAGATTCATAGGCTGGCAGTTCATTGTAATTGGTGTGTCATCCATCCCTGCAATTGAAGGAACAACAGGGCTCCTTTTGGTCTTTCTTCATTCCTTTTCATGGGCCCTGCCCAGTACAGGACAGTAAAACAAAAATTGAAAATAGGTCTCTGAAAAACACAGAGTGACGAACATAAAAGATGCAAGCCAAGTTTTATTTATATTCAAATCTCTGTCATGCATAAATCTTCATTTTTACCTCTCTTTACCCTCCAACTTCTAAATTTTGTTCGGTATGTGTATATATGTGTGTGTGATTGGGGGAGGCTTTTTAGTAATTGATTTGAGAATTTTGCTAGATCTGTTTGGGGCATGTGTGCAGCATGAATGAACATGGATGCAGTGAAATATAGCTGTTTTCAGGAAGTATGCTAAACGAAGGATAAAAGATGGGGGGGGGATGGGAGAAGTGACCTATGGGCTTGATGTTTACCTCTCTATATAATTTGGCAAGTGCTCAATATAGTTTGCCTCCAGCAGAATGCTTGCCCCATGACTCTAGCCAAGTCATAGGCCTTCTTGAAGCTTGTCTTCTCATCTGTAAAATGGGGTTAACATCTTGAGGGATAGCGGCAAGAGTTAAGTGACAGACCATATGTGAAAACATTTGGCAGTTTCTTGCTGCATGTCAAGTGCTCAATAAGAATCAGTTTCTTTCTCCCTGAAGATCAAAAACAAAGTTTGTGACAGTGGTCCATTATACTTAAGGAGACCAAAAGGCATATATCAAATTCCTCTTCTTCCACTAGAATGTCAGCATGCTGGTAAATGTGCTGTATCTGTGCAAGAAGAATGAATTGAAACGGTTCATGCAAATTCTACTGAGATTTGAAAAAAATAAAAACTGCAGGCAGGATATACAAAGAAGATGATTTCCTTTAGATCTAAAGCCTGATTTTCTTTCAAGAATCTCTGATTTCTTTTAAGCCCTAGGCACCCAGGCATATGCTTATGTTTTGGCTGTTTGCGAGCATAATTGGTTTCTCTGGTGACTTGGCATTCTTTCCCCAGATTTTTCCTTTATTCTCATCTCAGAGAAGCACTGCCATCCTTCTTTCAAGTGATAGGTGCTTGATACGTACTCCTTAGCTGTGATCTGTAGTTAGAAGCCTGGCTTTGCCTCCTTTTACTACCGGTGGGGAGAATATGTTCTTTTTATGATACATGAACTTGAGATTGCAGGACTTTTGATCTGGTTCCTTTATGGCTTTACTGGGTAATGGGTGAAAGAACTGAAAGTGAAGTTTGGGAAAAGAATGAATAGGAACATTTCCCTCTGATTCCATGAAAGACCTGATTTAGAATATTTCCCTCTAGTCCTATCTGGAGAGTGTTGCTATAATTATAGATTGCTTTGATAAAGGCTTTCTTTAAAATGCACTGAAGTGAATTCAGAATCCCATTTTTTTAAGTGAAGTAAGTACAGAGCATTTATATACTTTGCTAATTCACTTGTTAGAAGAATTCAGCAAGCTTCCAGTGAAATAATTTAGAGATGGTTCAAACCCAGGCTACACAGTAGGTATGTACTTGCTTGGTGCTATATTTTGTTTCACAAATTATTGATACTTAGCCTGATCACTTGCGAGCCCTTCTACAAATCCACTGGAATTGCCCATTCTTGTAGTTTGCATCTTTGTAAATATTTTCTTATCAACATAAATGATAAAATATTATATATTTATTAAAAGACCGTGTGCCAGTTTCTATGCATTATTTAATCTTCCCACCAACACTTTAATGAAGGTACTGTTATCATTTCCATTGTATGGATGAGACTATTTACTCATTAGAAGATAAGAGATTTTCCCAGGATTATACAGATATTAAATTTTAGGGTCAGGGTTCAAATCCAAGCAATCTAGGTACATAATGATGAACTATACCCTTAATAATCAGGTGCCCGCTGTGCCTAGAGAAGTTTAAGACAAGAAGATCATTGTCTATTCTTTCTTGTTCTAAAATGTTAATACAACAAATATATAGACTAGGTTTACAGGTTTTCATTCTTTCTTTAGTAGACTGATTGCAAAAATCATTCCATTTTCAACCCTTCTTATATCCACATCCCTTGTTAAAGACTTTGCAGCTACTCCTACAGAGACTCCTTTCTTCCACTTTTGAATCTCAGTTATGATTCAAAACTCTTGAGGTTGAGTCAAGCTCTTGACTTTCTTTGATCCATAAAATGTGGCAGAAGTCATGGTGGGCCAGTTCCCAGTCTAGCCTTCAAGAGACATTGAGCCTCTCACTTTTATATTTCTCTCTGAACATGCCACCACTCTGAGATCAGCCTGAGACAGCCTCTGGAATGTGAAAACCCATCCTGGAGACCCTAGCCTCCAGCTGACCACTTACTTGACTACAGACACAAGCAGCCCAGCAGAGATCCACTGAGTCTAGCTCAGATCAGCAGCACATCCTTGCTGACTTCTAGAATCACCAAAAAGAATAAAAGATTATTGCTCTAAGCCACTGAGTTTTGAGGCAGCTTGTTATGTAGAAATAGCTAACAAATGCAGTGCTGATCTGATTGGGAATGTTTTTCTGTTAATGAGTTTATGTAGGGTTATAGCATGTTAAAATGTCTCTTAATGAACTTCCTCATTAAAAATAATAATAAAATTAAAAATATAATTAAAAAATAAATTAACACAATAAAGACTATTCAAAACACACCCACACACAAAATAAGAAAAAACAAGGTCCAGAAAAATTAGTAACTCCCATTCTTATCTCTTTATTCCCTGTCCAAGAACCTTCCTGTTATTCAGTTTCTATTAATTAGAATTTATTAAAGACCAGGGCCCCTGGGTGGCTCAGTTGGTTGAGCAACCGACTTTGACTCAGGTCATGATCTCACAGTTCATGGGTTTGAGCCCTGCATCCGGTTCTGTGCTGACAGCCCAGGGCCTGGAGCCTGCTTCAGATTCTGTGTCTCCCTCTCTCTCTGCCCCTCTGCCACTGACTCTCTCTCTCAAAAAATAAATAAACATTTAAAAAAAGAATTTATTAAAAGCCATTCTAAATCTATGTGTTAGAAATAGTCTATCTTTCTGGGCATAGAAAAACCATGCTAAATGGAGTCAGCAGAAGTAATAGTTTAACACATTTCTTAATGTTGAGCATGTATACACAACCTTTTTTCTATTTTTTTTTTTGTGTGTGTGTGAGTATCCAGACACATGACACTTGCTTTTTATTCTTCTATAGGGACCTTATGAATGGATTTGAAATATGATTGCCAACTAGGCTTAGCAGACCTTATAAAAGAAAAGCATTGTGGGACTTATCCATCAACTTAACTCTCCCAACCCCCTTAAATCATAGAAATTCTAGAACTAGTATTTATTAGCTTGTTCTTTCTGTACATCAATTACCTTAGGCCCTATATGCTGCAACTGTATCAAAAGCATTAAATAGTTCCCAGTGGCAAATTCCTGGTTATCTTTAGCTCATGCTGTTAAGTAACTTTCCACAGTCTTTATAGCTCCAGCTTTTATTTTATTTTTAAAATGATTTGGTTTCAGCTGTTAAAGCCTAAGACATTGACTTAAAGAGAAAATACATGCCAGTGTGTGAGTGTAGACTGACTTTTCAGCTTTACCAAGGCCAGGTGGATCCCTGTTATATTGGAGAGTTTCTGAATGCTGTTTGCCTGAGTTTCTGATGATAATATTTTATATCTACATTTCTAATAGAGGGATTAGCTCTTCCATCTTGTAGGTCCTTGACCAGTTAGTCTGCCTTAGCATTCTCCATCTGAAGGACTTTACACTTTACAAGCAAAATTTCCACCTCTTCTTTTTTTGTTGTTGTTTAATATTTATTTTTTAATTATTTTTGAAAGAGAGAGAGCAGGGGAGAGACAGAGACAGAGGAAGAGAGAGAGAATCCCAAACCAGTTCTGCGACATGGGGCTTGAGCTCATGAACCATGAGATCATGACCTGAGCCAAAATCAAGAGTCAGACACTTAACCAACTGAGCCACCTGGGTGCCCCAAACCTTTTGCCTTTTTTCCCCCCAAAACTTTTCTAACATTTACTCATTTTTGAGAGAGAGAGAAAGAGACAGAGCACAAGTAGGGTAGGAGCAGAGAGGGAGGGAGACATAGAATCCAAAGCAGGCTCCAGACTCCAAGCTGTCAGCACAGAACCTGACGCAGGGCTCATAGGAACCATGAGATCGTGGCCTGAACCGAAGTCAGACACTATCAACAGAGCCATCCAGGGGCCGCACCTTCTGCCTCTTCTAATTTTGTTATTTCTTGGATTGTGTGACTTAGAGGTGAAAGACCATCCTTAGCTCCTTGCTGCCCAAGGCCCTCTTCACAATGTCCCTGGTCCTCTTCCTTTCATCTCTGGGCTCTTAATATGATCAGAGTAACATTCCAACTTAATCTGGTTGTTCTTGTGGATGCAGCTCTCCCTGCCCCTCCACCGCAACCTCTACTTTTCTCATATGAAATTTGCCTGAGAGGTAGTTACTCTTTTAGGCAGGTGGGGGCTGGGGAGGTGCTAATGACCTCCGTCACAATTGTGAGGTGGTATTAACGTCTACAGAGACATGCCTGGAATTTTAAAATTTGTTGTAATGTCTATACTGATTTCTCAGTCAATGCAGCAAAGCAAAGTAATTGACCAAACATATGATAACTTCCTTTTTAAAAATTCTGTAACTGGTTTTCTTACAATTCTGTTTCTATTAGGTGAAGGATTTTGAACTGCTCTATAAAGAAAAATAGGCCAATCAGGTAGCTTAATGATTCCCTAGCCTGAATTTTAAAATTTTTATTAGTATTGCAGTTTGCCATTTCCTTCATTCAGCTACTTTGGGAAAATTTCTGTCTTGCACTGATACAGCTTTTCTTTCAGGTAATTTGTCTGTTTCATTTCCCAAATAGTTCTACTACTTAAAGCCTACTGGACCAGTCTGGTTAAACTATTTATTTTCTTCTATGCACAGGTCTTATTTACTTAGAGCAACGGTTTACATACTGGAATACCCCTGAACACACAACCCAAATATATTGATATTGATATTGATATATTTATATGTATATATAAAATTTATGTGTATATTATATATACATATAAGATTTATGTGTATATTATATTTATTTTATATTTATATTTATTATATATTCTATATTATAAATATAGAATGTATATCTAATATATATATGAATACATTATAAATTTTATAAAACATTATAAAAATTGTAACTAAGTAATGAAGATGTAAAAAGTATCTATTTTTCTAATAAGACTTCCTGAATATCTCATATATCTTATTTTGGACCTCTGGCTTGGAGATGTTACACTGTCTACATGTTATTTATCCAGTCAAAATTTTTAAATATCACCCATCTCTGACATAGCAATAGGTAAAAACTTGAAAAATAAAGTCATCTTTAGACTCCATATTATCTATATTCCAATTACATTAAAAATAGTTTTCTGTGTTTTTACTCATCATATAGTCATTGATATTCAACAAGCTAATTGCTGAATAAAATTCTATTATAATCTGTAATTCTCTGTACTAGAAGAAAGATACATTTTTTTGTTATAATAACATTGAAAATTTCATGTTCTCACCAAAAGATATTAGGGAGATTCCCTTAGTTGACAACCTTTTGAAATTGTGGAAGCCAAGCACATTTTGCCAACAGGGAAATAGAGCTCCACTGAACATTTTCACAGGAAACAGTTTAGGAAGTACAATGTGGGAGCATCTGAGGATGACTGGAAAGAAAATAGACTTAAAGACATCATACAACAAATACATGTGTAAGTAGAAAAACGGAAGTGGTTTGTGACCATATTAATATAATTGTATGTATGTACATAAATTTAATTCCATTTTCAAGAGTCACACTACAAATATTTAATACATTTTAACAAATTTTCCAAGCTGTGACTATCTTTGAAACCTATTCATACACACTTTGCTCTGTGATCTCTGATTTTAGTCTGTATATGAATCATTTTAGCGGAGGGGCACCTGGGTGGCTTAGTCACTTAGTGTTGGACTTCAGCCTAGGTCATAAGCTTGTGGTTTGTGAGTTTGAGCCCCGCTGACAGCCCAGAGCCTGGAGCCTTCTTTGAATTTTGTGTCTCCCTCTCTCCCTCTGCCCCTCCCTTTCTCGCTCTCTCTCTCTCAAAAAATAAAAATTAAAAAAATTAAAAAACAAAAATCAAGATTCATTTTAGGGGACAAATATATATATATATATTTATTTTTACATATTTATTTAATATATATTTAGTATATATAAATATAACTAAATTATATATATTATATATAAATTATATATAATTAATATTTATTATATATAAATATATATCTATATTTCTGGTGTAATACTCTAGGTGTGAGTCTGTCAAACATGGAACAGGGATTCATCTTTGAAAAAGATGTATAACTTGCTCCCTCTGATTCCAAAGGAAAGAAAATGTGTGTACGAAATGGATTTAAAGATTCCTTTCAGAGATGTGAGCAAAAAATATTTATTTCAGGATCATCTGTGATATTTCTTTTCTGATAACAACTCTAGCTGTATGTGCTTTCCTGTATGTTATATACACAAACCCATGTGTTTGCACCATCTCATCAAACTATACCACAGAGGCATGTTTTTGTAATACTTTAGATAGTACATAAGTAACAGCTATCACTGTTAGATCTATTATCTCAATTAGTTTGAACATTACTTTTATTTTTGTCTAGCAACAATAACAAAAGGGGGAATTGCAAATAACTGAAGAATTTATTTTTGGTTTCTATTACTAGACTTCTTTCCTTATTTCTATCCCTTCTTTCTCCAGTCTTCTACTGTTTTATAATTGTTTTTTCCTCCTTATTATGTTTGTGCTTACATTGGAGCTACCTAGTATTATAGTGGAATGTACCAGAGGCCTCAGAGCAGCATTCCTGGGTTCAAGTCCCAGCTCAACCACTTACTCTGACTTAGTCTAATCTTTTTATGACCCACCCCACCCCTTTTTTTGTGTGTGTGTTTCAAAACGTATATAAGCATAAGTCATAAACCTTGAAAAAAAATTCAGAAAAGTATAAAAAAGAAAATTTAAGTTATCTGTATACCTATAACTCAGATATAATCACTGTATTTTCACGTATATCCTTCCCAATTATTTTTATTTATAAAAATTGTACACTTAAATAGAAAACATATATAAATATAGCATGTATAAAAATAAGATAATATTCAGGGTGCCTGGGTGGCTCAGTCAGTTGAGCATCTGACTTTAGCTCAGGTCATGATCTCATGGCTCATGAGTTCCAGCGTTGTGTCAGGCTCTGTGCTGACAGCTCAGAGCCTGGAGCCTGCTTCGGATTCTGTGTCTCCATCTCTCTTTGACCCTCCCTCACTTGTGCTCTGTCTCTCTGTCTCAAAAATAAATAAACATTAAAAAAATTAAAATAATGATAATACTAATAATAAAATATTTTACATAGTGATTTGTATCTGTATTTTTACCTGGAAAATGTATCTTGGTCATGTGACAGGAGTATATGTTTTTATTTTAATTAATAACCACCCAATATTTTATTGTGTAGATGATCTCTTTTTATTGATTTTAATTTTAGGCACTTCAGAATAAGTGATAGGGAAGATATATTTGCATAGTTATGTGCTGCAAATGTAATTGTAAAGGTATGTCTTTGCATTTTCTATACATAAAGTTCAGTCTATGAAGATCTCCTTCAACAAATGAAGAGAATTGGGGAAAATGTAAGGTTTTAAAAGAAAGGAGACAATAAGAATGGCAAACAGCAATATGAAAGAGAGCAAAGCAAACATGAAATATTTGTTTTCTCCTGACTTTCTGTTTTCTCTTTGCTTCCTCATCAGTCCTTGGTCTATCATTCCTGTTCATTTCTGAAAAGTAGAGAAGTTTACTTTATGGATCCAGAGAGTGAACTTGATACATTATCTATCACATGTTTTCCTTCCCATAACTGATCTATTATTGGATGTTGAGAGCTTATTCCTCAAAGTCCTTTCTGGGAAGAAATAACCCTTGGCAGAGACTTGAAAGTTTGGCAACAAAGAAGTGGGAAAAGAAATAAAGAGAATGTAGAAGCAGGAAGGAAAAGAAATTTAGTTCATTACTTTCATTTTTACTTTTATTGGGTCAAAATTATATCATTATTCAAAAGAATGTTTCACCCATAATTGCTCACTGTGGGTTCCATTTCATTACCACATATAATATTTTGTTCATATTAATCTTTACTATGACATGTGAGTTTTCCTGACCATGTCATCTGAAAGAGCCATCTTATTTGCAGATATGTTCAGAATTGTGCACAGTGAATGACAAGTAGGACAGAAGATGTCAAATGCATTGCGTCGGTCCTGGTACAGAACACTCAAAGATGTTTATGGAAGCAGATTCTGAATCTTTTCAAGTGAACCACCACCACAATCATTACCCCTTTACGTTTAGAAAACACAATGCGGGTATCCTAAACTGCTTGTTAGCTTGTTTTCCTGCTGAATGGATTAGTAGCCTGATGTCTACACTTAGAGAAGGGAATGCTTTTAAGTCTCCATGTACTTTAACAGCTATAACATTTGCAGAGCCTCCTGAATCAACCTTCTATCTTTCTGGTTTATTGTCATTTAAGAACAGATGTGAATTCTTTTCTTGTGTGAAATTTCAAAGCTGGACTCAGCAATACTTCTCTCTGAGACTACAATTCGTCATTCTGTTCGTCTATATTGAATTCCAATGTTGGGAAATTGCTGTATATTTCAGCAAGATAATTTCATTTGTCAAATCTCAGCCATCTTTAAGTAAAGAGGGGGACACTCGTGAGTAGGAAGAATTAGTTTGCACCAACATTTGGTAAAACTTCACTATATTTCCTCCCTGACTTCTTCACCATGACTCATGAAATAATAGCATAGTATCAGTTCCTCCCCTCCCCTCCTTTGACCTCTGCTAATCTTTTTCATTCTAATCAGGCACTGCTGTCAAAACTGTGGGCTTACACTGATAAGTGTTCTTAAGGTAAACAGACTCACCCTGCTTAAGTGATCTTTTGCTGCAGGGTATAAGCATTTGCCCATGTTTTCAAGTTTTTTGTATTCTTTCTAAGAGAAATCTTGATTTTTTTTATTCTTCTGCTTTTATTCATTAATTTTACATAGTTGGATCTGCTTATATTTATAATTGAATACATTTATATTTAATTTTTGTAGAAAGATATGTATGTACAGCATTGGAGGTATTATAACTAAGTATATTTATCATCTATCTATATACCTATCTATCATCTATCATTTATCTATTTTAAAAAGTGTTGAGATCCTGAAAACACATTTTTATAGATTTAGTTTCAATCAGTTTCAAGTGAGTGTTGGTCTGATAAAGTTTCTCATTTTTTTTTCCACGTTGGATTGAGTGATTCATGAATGCTTCAATTTATAATGGAAAAAACATTTCTGAATCATTAGCTATATACAGGACAACAGTTTGATCTTTTACATTTTATTTAGGAAAATAAACAAGCATACAAACATACAGATACACAAAAAAGGAGACGTACATACTTAGTTTCCAATCTGTTTTTTTAAAAGGCAAATTTATTCAAGGATAAATAAATATCTCTTTCTCATTCCATATATTAAAGGAAACATTGTAATAATTTCTGGGAAGCACAGTTTAAGAATAGACATAAAGCAAAATGCTTTATGAGGAGATTAGATTGTGAGAATCACCCCAAAATATGTTATTGAAGGATCTGGAATTACTGGAATAATATATTTTTATAAAGAAAAAATAAAAAGCTCAAAAAGGATGGGTATGGCAGCCATCATTAAATATTCAAGAGGTTGTCAGGTGGAAGTGGATTTTTCTTTTATGTCCAAAATGTATCATGAACACCAAAGATTATTACGTGTTAGATGGCAGAATCTGTTTAATTGTAAATATTTGAAATTCTGATAGGGCCTATAATAAATAGCACTCTCCTTTCCTACTTGAGTCCTGAGGTTTTTTTTGAGAAGAACAACACAAGAGTGGCAGATAGAGATCAAAGCATTATCCTTACTCATAATGGAATTCAACTGGAAGGACATTTTTAGTGTGAAAGCCAACCTCAGAATTAGGCAGATTTCTCATCCCAGGGAGCATTGGGCAGGGAGGCCTTCTTACAAGGGCAGTGCTTCCTATAGGAGGAAGAATGTATATTCCCATGTGTTCCCAGCTCTCAACCCCAAGAGGAGAGAGTCAGGGCTGAATCAATAATGCCCATTTATTTCCCCCAAATGTATCAATCAGAGAAACCATATGCATCTTCAGCAAATGGGGTCAAGAGTCCAGGGGTATGTTTGGGGAAACTACCTTTAAATGGAAATCAGAATTGAGGGCAACATTCCTCATTAATAATATGGGACATCTTTTTATTGATCAGTACTCTCCAAGTTCTGTATAGTGCTTTTGAAGTATACTGAAGACTTCCATTCAATCAATAATTGTTTAGTGCTGGCCAGTTCTCAGGCTCTGTACTCAATGCTCTGAACATAATAGTTCAGGTAAATAGGTATAATGCCTCCTTTTTTGAAGCTTAAGGTGCAGAAACATTTAAACTCAAGGTAGATGATCATTTGGTGGGAATGTGGTTAGAGCAGTAACTCTTCACTTTGGCTGTACTTCGAAATCACCTGGGGAGCTATAAAAAAATACTGTTGCTCAGGCCCTATGCAATTCTGATTCTGATTTAGTTAATCTGAAATTAAGTCTGGGGATGAGGATTTTCAAAACTCCCAGGAAATTCTAATGAGTAGTCTAGGTTGAGAATCACTGTGGTTCAAGGGTAGCATCATTGATGAAATAGATACTTATGCTAATCCCCAGTGCTGGCACATATTATAGGTCCTTAAAAATGCCTGTTGAATAAATTCACACACTGGAAAGTCGATGATTCTCAACCCTTCTTCATGACCTTTATTTTTCTTTTTCATGTTTGACTTTCATGTTTAAAGTATCTGAAATGTTTTCTCCTTCATTCATAGATTTTCTACTTCATTGCCCTTCAGAGCTTCACTTTCTGAGAAGATTCCAAATGTTTCTGCCTTATAGCTATTAGTGCTTGATCATCTACAATGGTGCCAAATTGCTTTTACAAGGAAGATGTTGAATTAAGCAGATTAACCACCATGAAATAGTATATGGCAGAATTCTTGACTTACGTAAGAATTCTTTTACTCATTCATCCATTCAGTATGATTCTACTTGTTTGTCTTGTTGCTGGATTGCTTGAAAATCTAGAATTGTTTTAAAATACTTCCAAAAAGATTTTTAAAAACTCATAATAAAATATGAAATCTTCCTTAGTTAAATCTTATGTGTCCTACAAATAATGAAAGAATGCATGCAGTAACCAAGATAATAAATATTTATCGAAAGCCTTCTCCATACTAATTACAGTTCTAGGTATATATGATACCATAGTAAATCAGACAGTCAAGATGCCTGCTCTTAAGGATCTTATTATGGTGGGTGGAAATTTTATTCAATTAATAAATAGAAAAATTGAGAAAACAATTTCAAATAAGGAAAAATATTGTAAAGACAATAAAATAAGGTGATAAGGATACCTCATTGACAGACCACTTTGGACAGAGTGGTCATCAAGAGCCTCTGTGTTGGAAAAATATCTAAACTGGGACCTAAAATATCATAAGTCAATTTCTGGGAAAGAGTGTTCCAGATAGAGAGAAAGCAAAGTGGGAAAGTGCTTGATGCAGCCGAGAAATGTATAGAAGCCTAGTGGCTGCAACTTGGTAAACAATAGAAGTAAACAAACTTGCAAGACAAACAAACTTACTCCTCTTGGGAGTCATAAAGCAGACCACTGAATGGAAAAATCTACAGGGACCCTTATATTTTTGACAATATGGGAGACTTAAAAACTCTGAATAAAAATACAAGCATCCTTTTAAATGTAGAGCTAAGCTCATAACAAAGAAAAAGAAATTCCCAGAGGCCAGAAATGAACAAGGAACTAGAAATCAGAAATGTAAACAAAAAAGTGAAGCTTCTGCCTCCTTGTTAGGGTGGTGGGGTGGGGAAGGGAGCTGGGAATGGAGAGGGTGGGCAACTAGGAGGCTTATGTTCTAATGGTCCCATCAGTTCCAGGAGATAAGGCAGAATTCCAGCCCACACATGGTATAAAATTGGCATGGACAACCCATTGTAAAGATAGAACCCATGAAGGGTTCCACCTTCAATGAAAAGGTGAACTTATAAAAAATCTTCCCACTGGTAGAGGAAGACAACTAGGAATCAACCTTATCCTGAGTAATAGTGGTTAAATAAAGGCTCTGAGCATTTGTGACAAGTCTGCCTCCAGGAAGGCTTGTGGTACAAGTTTTTACTATAGTGTGACCTGGGAAAGCACAGTTAGAAAATTAGAGTATCACAGATAAGTTATCTCTGGTAGAGAAAAAGGAAACTAGGATGAAGGACAGGTATCCAGAGAACTTCAAATGTATCATCAATGTTTTCTTTCTTAGGCAGAGTGATACTCAGGAGTTTATAATCTTAATATTGAATAGTATGTCTGAATTTAAAATAATTTTTTAAAATATTGATATAAAATGTAATATTTTTTAAATGATGAAAAATGTTAAACTTCATAGGAAAAAATGTTCAATATTTCACCAACAGATTTTCCTTATATAAAATCCTGGCCTGTGAAGACAATTCTACAGATCTACTGTCAAATACAATTTACTCCCATTTATCAGTGTGCAAATATTCACATAATGGGTTGTCTATCCAAGGCATCCTTCAATCCTTACCAACTTGATAGAACATAGTTTCTTTCCCATTTCCTTGAGTCTCTTCTTATGGCCACCAATAACATTATCATTATCATCATCATCATCATCATGCCTAAATTCTTAACTCTTATATTAGCCTCTGGAGCCCAGATTCAGATTCACCTCTATATTCACCACATTACCAAGCATAGGACTTTGCCTATAGTAGATATAACCATCAACTATTAGCCTTAATTGGGCCCAGGCCATAGTGAGAATTAGGAATGTATAAAAGAGATGTGATGTGATCTGGCCTAGAAGAGCCAATGATATTATTAGATGGGGGTGGGGTGAAGAAGGCACAGATAGCAACATGGAATAACAGCTGGCATGAATATTCTCTTGGAAAGGAACTATCTTTGAAAGGAACATATCTTGATATTTTGGGAGAGAAAGTAAGATCTTGGTAGCAGAAATATTCAGGACACTAACAAGAGCGATGGCTTAGGTACTCTGCTTGAGAAAATGAAAGAACAGTTTGTTCTATTGTGAAAAGGAAGGGTAGAAAAGAGTGGCAGACAGAAGAGAGGTCCCAGGCAGAGGGCAACTGGCTAGGGGCAAAACCCATTCAATAAAAAGTCCCCCAGGTCAGGGGGAGCTGCCGAGGAATTGGGATCTCCCACATGCAGTCTGAAGCTGTTGCCATCAAGTGAGCCTCTTCTCCACTAGCCTCAATTTGCCATTAATGGCTATAGCATTATGAATGCTTTCATTGAGTAAGGGAGACTGTGTGGAAACTGAGAAGGAATTGAATTTTATATTTAGGTGAACCTAACACAAAACAAAGATAGTACTCTGGGGCAATAAGATGATCTATAACCTGAAATATTTCAAAAGGAGTATAAACTCAGAGTCCATATAAAATGTAACCCCTAAAGGACTTTGAGGAAATCCTGAGGATGGCTTTGAATTTCCACTAGATGTTAAATGGAGTTTAAAATTGATGCTGTTTAGTTCTAAAACTGCCAAGAGACCCTTGTTAACATCTGGGATACATTGTTAAAAGGCAAATAGCAATATAAGGTAGAAGATATTAAGAATCAAATGAACAGTATTCAGTGTTAAAACAACATGGAGGTGGGAAATACTGAAATCCGTGAAAGTCAGGGATGGGACTCTAGAAGAGATACTTAAGCTAGATCTCCAAGAAAAAATAAGATGGAGAGAAGGAGGGGAAAACTGTGAGGAAAGTGTTTGAAGTGAAGAAAATAGATTGAGCACAGGCATGAAATGGCAAAGCTAGCCACCTGACAGCTAATATGTGCTCAAGGAAAACAAGCGAATAGAAATAGTCCAAGCAAAACATAAATTACTAAAAGAATTGTGCTATAAATCTCCAATCTAAATATTAATGATGTTAGTAGTTTCTGGTCTTTTAGATTAACCATTCTATGGCTTCCCTCATTAGTACATGTAGCTGTTTCTATGAGTTCTAAGGTACCAACTTGCACCTACAAGTATTGCCAGGTGCAGAAAGTCTACATATATGTGTCTTGGTGTGGGGGTGGGGTGGGAGGGTGTTTACTATATATACATCAATCATATATTTGGAAACAGATAGCAAACCACCCTACTTTGTGGTTATTATCTCAGAGGAGTGAAGGTGTAGGGATGGATGCAAATGCTAATGATGTTCCAGTGGGCTGTTCTCTAGTGGCAGTCCTGGTCAGAGGCATAACTGATACTTTGCTTTCTGACAGTGGATAAGTTTGAAAGGGTTAGCATGAGGCCTGACTTTCACAATATTGCTCCCAAGGCTACAAGTCATAGAGCCCTGTTCTGGTAGTCTAAGGGCCAGCCAATGGTTTAGGTGAGGTCATCAACAGGTAGAGCCACCGAGAGAGAACTGAGTAACAAAAGGACACATGCAGCATCACCTAGCACACATCAGTGGTCTCTTACTGCAAGAATAGTAAGACTATTTAGCATTTATATAGAAATTTTCAATCACTAGTTAATCCACATAACTCCCCCCACGAGGAGAGTATTTTTAGTTCTTTTTTGTTTCCAGATGAGGAACCAAACACACAGTGAGGTTAAGTAACTTGCTCAAAGCTAAAAATCAAGTCAATAAACAGCAGGGGGGTGGTGGCAATGCAGAATTTCTAAATTCTTATTTTGTCTGCTTAGTCCATAAATGCCACTTGGTTTTTGGGGAAATATGGTCAAGTTGATCCTCAGAGAAACAAGAACTTTCACCAGACTAAATGGTACATTTTTGTTTAACAAGACCTGCTTGGAGAGTTTTCTGTTTCCAGATTTGATGCTTTTTGCCCACCCGGAAGCAATTAAGCTGACATAACATTTACTGTTTCAGGCTATTTGGGGTTTGTGAACTGGGGTGTAAGGTCTGCTAATGTGTTCCACCTGCCCAGAATCTGAATCCATCAGTGGTTGTGCATGGGGAACCTCAGAGTTGTGTTCTGTAAAGGAGTGGGGATAATCAGAAGTAAGAAAAGTCTGAATAGAGAGGGGCAAAATGAGGGCAAAGAATGGAGTTCACTTTTTATCCAGTCTTTTGGTAAGAGTCTGTTCCTTGTGGCATGAGGGAGTATGACCAGAAATTGATGGAGGGATTCTTGAGAGTTAAAGGAGTATATCAAAGTTGTTCGTTTCCTCTTAGATGTACTAATTCAACACTTGTACACATAGAAAATCTGCAGTTTACACTGTGATGTTGCTCCATTTCAGTCAATTCTCCACAGTCCTTTATTGGGAGTGAATCTTCCTGACAACTTACACTTATGGCAATAAGTGGAAATGAAGGCAATAGAAAGCCCCAGGATGATTTGTGGCTTCAGTTATCTTAAAATGAAGTTTCCTGGAGGTGGGGTGGATGGGTGAAATAGCTGATGGGGATTAAGGAGTGCACTTGTTGTGCACTGGGTGCTGTATGGGAGTGCTGAATCACTATATTATACATCTGAAACTAATACTACACTGTGTGTTAACTACTTGGAATTTAAATAAAAACTGAAAAAATAAAAGTTTTAAAATCTACTTGGAATTTAAATAAAAACTGAAAAAATAAAAGTTTTAAAATTTTAAAAATTAAAAAAATAAAATGAAGTCATTGGTGATGAAAAGTTAGGCTTTATATGATAATCTAAGCACTTCCCACCACCTTTTAAGAGGCTCTGCTTCAGCCTGCCTGCTGGAGATGACACAGATGGTCCACCTCTTGGTGGGAAGTTGTGGTCTATTGGAGAACTTCTACATTTAAATCAAGTACAGTAAGACTGAGCCTACATGAAATTGTTTTGGAAGCAACTTATCACCATCCTCAGAAATAATTAACTGAGCACTTAATACACAAACACATGATGCCTACACTTTAGAAGTTTAAACTAATTTGGTCACATATGAAAGGAAAACATGGACATAAAAATAAGATCTCAAAGAAGATAGTATATGCCAACTTATGTATTTGTATACATGCACATACATATATGTACATATACACACAAGTAAGTAGGTGTATACTGTCCTTAGTCCCACTCACATCTTCTTCAATATTTCATGTATATGTGTATATATATGAGAAAGAAAGAGAGAGGGGAGAGTGGAAGGGAAGATGTCTGCTCTTAAAGTCATATTGTATGTGTGTATATGTATTTGTTAATTAATTTTAGGGGTGACTAATAGGGTCAATTTTAATACTAGAAAAGAAAGTGGAGGTTTCTTATGTCATCGATGCCATATTTACAAAACATCTTCACTTGGGCGTTTCATAATTAGATCAATCTCAATAGAACTGAAGGCCAACTCTTCCTCTAAACAGATCTCTTTCCCAAAAGAACTCCAATATTTCAGAGTTGGAGGGATCCTTCCCCAAGAATCATCCAGTTTATGTGTGAACTCTCTAGATCTCAAACAATCATTTCAACATTGACTCAGGCTCTACAATTCCCTTCAAGACAAACTGGGTCTTGAGTGTGTTCATGGAGATCTTTGTCAGACAAAGGGATAGAGGGGGAATTAGCTGGCATGAAAACTATGGAGGTCAAGGTGACCTCAGTGGTGGTTTTGGGTATTAACATAAAATTGAAAGCCAACCATACAGTCCAGTAGACTGCCCAATAGACTGTTACTTGAGGGAGAGAAGCCAAGTCTGAGGCAATGAGGTCAATTCAGAAAATATAAAACTGAATTAATTGGGTTCAAATCATGAGTCACAGGCTGCACACAGCTATTGGCTCTCTGTACAAAATTTATGTAATTTCTTCCAAGCGTCCAATAACCTTGTTTAAAAAATAAATGAGCTTAGTCTAACAATGTCTGAAAAGAAAAATAACCCTTCAAGCTTGCTTTGATAGTATTCTTACCTATTTCTCCATCAATTATCCCCACATCCCTTCTTTACCTTCAATTTTTTCTTTCCATTTTCTTCCCCTACTTATATAAAGTTATTCTGAATTCCTCTTGCCAATTCTTTTGCCCCTGCAAGTTTGCCTGGTTCCCTTTCTCCTTTTCAATGATAGACACTTTAAAGAATAATTGAACCCTCCCTCAAATGACTTTCTTGTTTTGCTTCCAATTTTGTCACCTGGTACAATTTGATTTTCACCCTCACAAGTTTACTTAGGACTACACTCCAGTAACATCACCATGGGCTTCCTGAATGCTAAACCCAGTGATATTTCTCAGTATATATGACCAATCCCTTCATCTAGAAAGCTTCTCAACATGTGGCCTTAATAATACCACTACCCTCAGTTCTCTTTTTAATTCTTAACTCTTTCAATGGTATCTCCTTTTTTTGTTCATTAAATGCTATTATTCCGTAGGCTAAGTTACAATCCTTAGCCCACATCTTCTGACGTAAACTCATTAAATTCCAGAGATTCAATGCTGACACTCCTCTGTGGATGAAATTCATTTTACATCTATAGCTTTGACTTTTCCTCTATGTTCCAAGCAAATATTTTATGTTCCTTTTAGACATTTCCATAACAATGAACTCTGAGAAACTCAAACTCAGTATGTCCACAATAGATTATTTATTGTGTTTTTTATTATATTTTCCAAAGCTGCTTTAGTTTCATATTCCCATTTCAGTTCAGTATGTTACCACCCACTCACTTACACAAACAAGAAATCTTAGTTAAATGGATGCCTCCTTGCCACTCCATTTTTATGTCCAGTTAATGGTTAGGCTTTTAAGATTCTACCTCTGCAGGGATTCTTAAATTGTTTATTTTACTGTGACCATGTTTACAACCCCAGTGAATCTTACTTCAAGTGACCTCATTGCCAGTCTCTTCTCCAATTCCTTCCCACAATCCATGTTTGATACATGCTCAGGGTTATTATTATTATGTGTAGATTCAATTAATTTCTCTGCTCAAAAAAATTTTTATGACTCCCCCATTGTCTTCCTGATAAAGTCTAAATATTTCCCTACAATTAAGATCTTCCATAATTTTGTACCTCCTACATTTCTAGTCTTATCTATATGCCCACAAATTCTCTTCCCTGCATCAGTCTTATACCCTAAACTCTAGTTCTGTTTCCGTTTCTCAAGTGTGCCATGCCCATTACATTTCTAGGTGTTCTTGATCTTTACTGTTCGTAGTCCTAGTGAGCCTTCATGAGACCTTGCATAATTCCCTTAGATAAAATAAACACTTATCCCCTCTGAATACCTTTCATACTTTTTTTTTTATTTTTTTTTCAACGTTTATTTATTTTTGGGACAGAGAGAGAGACAGAGCATGAACGGGGGAGGGGCAGAGAGAGAGGGAGACACAGAATGGGAAACAGGCTCCAGGCTCTGAGCCATCAGCCCAGAGCCTGACGCGGGGCTCGAACTCACGGACCGCGAGATCGTGACCTGGCTGAAGTCCGACGCTTAACCGACTGCGCCACCCAGGCGCCCCCCTTTCATACTTTTTTGAGAAGCATGTATGGAACTGTCTTGATTAGTACTGTACTCATTGCTATATATCTGTAACACTCAGTCCAGATTTTAAATTCACAAAACACAGCCTTGTTCATCTTAAGGTTCCCCTCAATGCTTTGCAAAGTGCCTTGTATATAGATATATAAAATAAATGTTTATCCTATTGAATTAAAGTCTTACTTTTAGCGTCCTTAAAATATGTAATAAATTTTCTATTCTTTTATTCCAGTGATACTATCTCAAATCAAGGCCCTGGTCACTGCTTACCTTGTTTATTACCTTTATGGACCTGACCTTTTAACCCCTCTTGTGTAAATCACCCTTTCATTATGTTGTTCCCAACTTCCAATCCCAAAATGACCTTGATTGGCTTTTGCACCAAATCCAGACTCCACTTTCCATCTCTCCAGGTAATCTGAGATCCCTATTCTCTCCCCCTCTAACTCAAACTTACTTCCTACTACTCCATAGACTGAATTCTTCATACAGATCAGATCCACTTCCCCCCAAATTCTATATGTGCCATGATATTCCCACTTTGCTGCTTTTGTTCACCCTGTATCCTCTACCTGGAATATCCAACTTTCATAGCATGCAATGTGTAGCTCAAATTTCATTTTCTCTCTGAAACAAGTCCTCATTACCTCATACCTCTTATATGAATGGCTGTTACACTTAAAATCAGTATCTCAGGTGAATAATCAATTGTTTTCTCAATTAATTGTTATAGTTTGGTTAGTTTTCTCTCTCTAACTAGCTCTATGAGACCAGATGCTGCCACGCATATACTTCTCTATTTCTGCTGGCACCTTTAAGCACACTACTGGTCACATTATGCTTACTAATTGATTAGAAATAATCCATCCATTAGGAATCCATTCCCTAATAAGCTTGGACAATAGAACACACATAATATTCCAGAAAATTGTACATAGTAAATGGCTTTTAGAGGGGCTGTGATGCTCTGGATTGGGATGCCCATCTCAAGGACCAGGTAGACACAATGCAGGATCAGAGAAGCAGCCGGCAGAGCCTGCCTAACTCAACAAGATAGTTTATTCTGCCAATCTCATCCGCTGGTCCCATCAACCTTAATTATAATCAACTAATTCTATTAGCTTCTTAAACCTATTTCAAGAGAGAGTGCATTATACCATGCAACCATCATCAAGTAATAGAGTTATGCTCTTTCTACATCAGGCTCCATTCTAGCCAATCAAGCAAAAAGAACATTTTGCATTAATGTTCTTATAGAAGTGTACAGTTTTCACTTTTTAAAACTTTGCTTCTTTGGTCAATTATTTTGGTCTGCAAAAGCCCAAAACATGTGTGATATTTACCTGCTGATTTCTAAGAACAGCACAAAAGGAGAACATTTATTCTGAGCCATCAGGAAACAACCAACCTTGATTCTGCAAAGCTTATTAGCTGGAGGTAATAGAGAAGGAAAAGTATCGGAATGCTGTAATTGCTGCCTTTATGCTGTTATGCAGAATACTGTGCCTCTGGGCCATTTAAATGTATTTTCCCAATCCAGAAAGACACTGTTATTCTTCACTCCCCAGAGTTCTGAAATGGGTCAACATGAAATTTAATACAAGTATTAAGATGAGAGTAGGCTGTGGAAATAAGCAAACACATTGTATATCTACACCTTGGCAGGTGATTCTGGTGACAAAGGTCCTTGCCAGGAGTGATTCCTAATCTGCAAACTAGAAAGCATAAACAGTAATTTTCAAAAAAAAAGGCAAAATCAAAACTTTTCCATAGATACAAAATGTGTTAAGTATTTTCATTACTTAATAAGGGAATTGGTCAGGAGTTACAACCAGTTCAAAGAAGAACCCCCAAAACACATGCATTTATAAGTCAGACATAGTGAAGGCAATATGCAAATGGGGGCAAAATCAGCTCTTGCTCGGTGGTGGAGAGAAGTCAGTTATGTCTCCACTGGATGGGGTTTGTCTCTAGACAACAGTGATGTTTCATTGTTATCAGCTGTCTATAACTTATAGAGTTGTAACATAGCTACCCTAGAATCAGAATCACAGAGCCCTAAAAGGTGTTATCTAGGTAATGCATTATTTTCCACTGAAGCACCAACTTTTCCCTATGGAAAACTTCTAAGGCAATAAATGAAATATAAGGCTCTCTTCCTGCATTGAGGAATGGGATTTTCTCTAAGAAACTCAGAAAGGAAAGAGTATTAAAAATGATCCTAGATGCATACCTATGTTCAAATCCTGTCCTAAGTGTATCCCTGAGCACAAGCCCTGACACCAGGTCTGAAAAAACTTCTCAGTGGATAGAGTGACTTAAAATGCTTTCCTCCTCTCTACTTATTTCATTTTCTATTTCTTTCTTTTCTTGGCTGTTGTTTTTATTTTCTTCCACCTTAAAAAGAAAAGAGTGCCTGCTTTCATACATAGAACAATGGTTAAAATCATCAGTCAGAGTCAATGGCAGGTGGCAGGAGAACAGGGAAGCAGGTGGGGAAAGGTGATAGGCTGCTACTGGCAGCTCCAACTACTCTTAACTCTACAGAACAGGCTTAATTCTGTCCTAAGAATTAATCAAGCTTCCCCACCTAGTCTCAGTCTTAAGTTTAGACAAGCATAGGACCCACTAGCAGGGTTTGAAACATGTGTTCCAATTTGCATTAAAGGGAGGTGTTAACCTGACATTTAGAAAAATTCCTTTTTTTTTAGTATAGTTGACACAAAGTGTTACATTAGTTTTAACTGTATAATATGGTGATTTGACAAGTTCATACATTATGCTATGTTCAGTAGTATAGGTACCATCTGTCCCGATACATTGCTATCACAATACCATTGACTATATCTCCTATGCTCTGCCCTTTATTCTCGTGACCTATTCATTCCATAACTGGAAACCTGTATCTTGCACTCTCCTTCACCCACTTTGCCCAAAACCCCATCCTCGTCCCCTCTGGCAACCATAAGTTTGTTCTCTGTATTTATAAATTTGATTCTGTTTTTTATTTATTTTTTCATTTTTTTGATTCTACTTATGAATGAAATTGTATGTGATTTGCACTTCTCAATATGACTTATTTCACTTAGCATAATATCCTCTAGGTCTATCTATATTGTCTCAAATGGCATTATCTCATCCTTTTTTATGGCTGTGTAATATTACATTGTATGTGAGTTTATGTGTAGGTGTGTGTATATGTGTCTTTCTGTGTCTGTATACAAACATATACATATGTATATATATATATATACATACATATAAAACTATATATATAAATATATATATAACACATCTTGAAATTATTAGCTCTTTGTGGACAAATCTCTATATATCATATAAACCCATTGTAACACTTAATGCTAAGACAGAGACTTTATAAATGTCTCTTTCATGGTGAGCAAAATGTTTGTGTTTGATAGCACATCAGTAAAAATAGGCATGGGATGAGTATATTTTTCTTTGTTCTTTATTGCTGATCAACTGCTTACTCACACCTAAATTCTATCTATTGTCCCCCTTCCCTGCTTGGGAAGAGATAGAATGGGACTTTCAGTCATCAGTTTCTTCTGTTCCTTCCTTTATTCCTTCAAAAATGGTGGTTCTTTCTGATTGCCTTTCTCTCAGATCCAGGAATCTCCTAGAGTTCCTCTCTCAGAAATAGGTTATTTTCCTCCCAGCATATTATTCCTTCCTGCTTCCCCCAAGGGGCCACTTCTTGCCCCTACTAGGCCCTATGTGGATCAGGAGAAATCTCAATTTAGTAAACATCACACCCACCCAAGGAGAACAGTGTTACACAAAGGAGTTAGTTCTTCTTCAATCGAATTTATGCCTTACTTTTGCATAACCAACATTTCTGTTAAAGGATGTCTCAAAGCCAAATAACGTGTCTGTCCTTAAAATGAGACTTTAGCTATCTGGGAACAACCCAATTGTCCCTTATGCCCTTTCTTATTATTGCAGATTCTGTAGCTAGACAGTCAATATGTTAAACTCCCTTAGATAAGGACAGGAGGTGCCCATACTGAGCCTCTTTGTTTAGAACAGAAAACAGCAAATTATGGCCTATGGGCCAAATCTACCCACTGCCTATTTTTGTATGGCCTACAATCTGGTGATTGGGTAAAATGTCAGAACAATAGTGTTTCATGACATGTGAAAATATATAAAATCCCACTTTCAGTGTTTGTCAATAAAGTTTTATTGGAACACAATCATGTTCATTTGTTTCTGTATTGTTCATGGCTGCTTTCACAATACAAGGGCAGGGTGGTGTAGCTCTGGTAGAGATCATCTGCCCCACAAAGCTTAAAATACTATCTGATCTTTTATAGTGAAAGAGTGCTGACCTGTGGAATCTTGTCTCTACCACTTTATCATCCCACTGACTTTGGGCAAGTAAACCAGCCTCCTGATGCCTTGGTTTCTTCATTTGTAAAAGGGAAATAATAATAATAGAAGTCTCTTATTTTCTTATGAAAACAAAGGAACTAAGATACATAAAATGCTTAGTGGAGTGTCTGACATGTAGTAAAGTCTGTACAAACATTAACTATTATCATTATTATCATTTATATTTTTATTTTTACTACCACTAGTATTTCTGTTATTATTCATATCTCCATGTATGGAGTGCCTTCTTTGCATGAAGTTCTAGGCTAATAATTTTATATGGATTCCTTTCATTTACACGGGATTTCTGTCCTCTCCATTTTTAAAAATGAGAGAACAAAGGTCTGAGGAGCTTAAACAACTTGCCAAAGCCACCCAACAAATAAATGGAAAAAACAAGATTCAAATAGAGACCTGACTTCAAAATCCAATTCATCCTTCCATATCAGTGCTTTTTAACCCTTCCTTTTTGTAACGGAATCCTTAATCTTTCCTCAACCAAATTTTACCCAACATCCTGATTTCTTTCATGGCTTAAAATGTTTCCTCCACTGTTTAATTTAGCCTAAGTCTTTGTCTACCCCTTGTTCCCCAACTGGCCCCTGAATCAGCCCCAGGGAATGGTGAGTCTCTGTAAATGCAATATAACATGCTGTGCTGCCTTCAGTAGCACAGAAATCTTGGATCTTTCTTGAAGGACCATTGCTTGACATGGTCATAAGGGTGAGAGATCTTGCCAGTATTTTATCTGCAGATTCCTTAAATGCAATGCAATAATATCGTATTGTGAAGATTCAGATTCTGGAGCCAGAGCCTGTGTTCAAATAACAACTCTGCCCCTTTCTTGCTCTGTGATATTGAACAAACATTTGACCTTTATGTACTTTGATTTCCTCATCTATAGACTTATCTTTATCAGTTGGGGAAAGAGTACAAATGGAAGCCCACATACCATAGACCCACTCAAGGCCATAAATCAAGTTAGCACATTGATATACATTCTATTATCCTAAGAAGACAGATGAGTCAGAGTTCCTTCTGTGACTCCCTCAAGCAGCTATCTCTTGGCCATCCCTAGACCATCTAGTTGGGCATGTCTCCTTGGCCCCATAGACTGTCTATTTTTGTCCATGAGGAGGGGCCCAATAAGAGAAGGGCTAGAGTAGGGCCCACTAAAGCACAGAGCCCAAGACAGATCTTTCTTGCTTTGGCCCAAGAATAATACTATTCATCAATATATTGAAGATAACAATGGTGTATTCATTACTATAAAAATTAATAAGTTAATATGTTTAAAATGCTTAGAACAAGACTGGACAAACTGTAAGAACCATACATATATTTATTTTTTTAATATGAAATTTATTGTCAAATTGGTTTCCATACAACACCCAGTGCTCATCCCAACACATGCTCTCCTCAATGCCCATCACCCACTTTCCCCTCCCTCCCACCCCCCATCAACCTTCAGTTTATTCTCAGTCTTTAAGAGTCTCTTATGGTGTGCGTCCCTCCCTCTCTAACTTTTTTTTTCCCTTCCCCTCCCCCATGGTCTTCTGTCAAGTTTCTCAGGATCCACATAAGAGTGAAAACATATGGTATCTGTCTTTCTCTGCACGACTTATTTCACTTAGTATTAATTTTAATCTCACTGTTAGTGAGTAGAAATCTATGCTTTTGCAAACAATTAATGAAGAATGTGACTGACCTGAGATAGATCTAGGAGTAAGTATCAATTTGAAAAGAAATCACAAAAGATGTCATAACCTTATTTAATGTCATATAGATTCTTGGCCAAATCCTCTTTTGAAAGTAACTAAAAGAAAACTGGGATTGCTATATGAAAAAGAGCTCAATACTATAGAACAGGTAATTTTTGCTATGGCAGTTGAGAATCTAGAGATTAACCTCAGTGTCAGGAAACTGATGGCAAGCATATCTGTAAGCAAACTGCTGACCTTTAGAATTATATGTAGAATACGCAACCAGAGAAAAAAATCACTGAGAACAACAAAAGTAATGCTAATACAACCAATACAGAATCTTTTTGGACTTAAACAATAGTGGCAATGATAACTGCCATTTATCAACTACGTTATGTATTTACAAATTAGTATCATTATATCCATTTTATAGGTGAAGAAACTAGGGCTCAGAAAGGTTAAATGACTCTTCCAAAACCACACAGTTTGTGAGTGGCAGAGCTAGCATTTGAAGCGAGAACTATCTTGTTCATAAGTCAACTTTTTTGACCCCAAAACATGCAGTCTCTTAATGCAAGATGCACTTGAAAAAGAGTATATTTTTTTATGTGCACCATGATGCCTAATGACTGTCATCCAATGTACTCATCCTGTGTTCCAGTGAACTTAGGTTAGAATTTAGGTTTATGCTTCTTTCATGTGGTTGCTTCCTTTCTGGTTAAGTCCTGGACTATCAAAATCTTCACTAATGTATTCATCAGGTCCCTGGGTTAAGTTGTTCTACTAAATTTTCATTCAAGTGGCACTTTCATAAATATCAAGGATGCTTATTGATAAGCATTTAAAAAAAATCCCCAGTACAAACCACATTGCTGACTGCATTCTATAGGTTTCTTTGCCACAGTCCTGGCAGGCCAAGTTGGTTATTTTATTCTAGTTCTGGGAAAAGATGGCCACAACCATCCCCTGGACTTGATACTCTTCACCCAGACCCTTTTCTCCTCTGCAAAGAGGTATCCTCTTTTATTCCATGTCTGCAGTGTCCCTGCCACCTGGCTGCTCACAGAAAAGGAACAGATTCCAGAACATCACTTCCCAAGGTGAGGTATATCCATTTCATTCTCTAAATGAGGAAACTGCTGGTGCAGAAAATCACTAAACAAAAAAGCATCTCCTTCAAATGCCCTCATGAAAGGACACATTCCCTGGCAGTAGAATGAGGAAGCAAGAAACCATTACAAAGGGGCACCAACACAAGGAAAATCTGCTCGTTCCAAAGTTCTGTGCCAGTCTCCCAGATCTGTTAGCCATTGGGTGCTATGCTATGCTATGCCAGCACAGAGGCAGTGACAGCAGGGGAAAATCCCAGGATCTATTGTAGGGTCTTGGAAATGATGCCAAGAAAAGCCCTTGCTTCTAGCAATCACAATCTCTGAGACTCAAAAATCAATGCTTAACTAAAGCCCAAGTCACCTCAACTGCTTCACAAGTACATCCCATTCTACCCTAGCACAATCTCCCAGATAGGGTTTTTTTTCTGAATACAGTGCTTGGTTTTCCACAAGGAAGCTGTGTTACAATGGAAAAAAAAATATTCTAAGTTAATGTAATATTTGCTTTCAGTTCCTAAGTTTTGCCTTTTTCTATCTTCATAAACTCCACCAAATGTTGAGTTTGTTTCCCCATTGACATAAGGCAGAATAGTGAGAACCTCTTGTTCTGGTGAGAATCAAATGGAATATTGTATATGAAACCTCTGAGAAACTAATAACATTATCCAGGGTTGTGCTGGCACAGTCTAGTGACTTCTGTTCTGGAGTCTTCTCCATTTTAAGCTGGCCTTTCTGTTTCAAAGGAAGCAATTACTAAAAGCTGCGAAGGTCATGAATCTCCTTTCCTTTCTCCTAATCTTCTTGCAGTGTTTCAATATAAAGTGGCTGTCACTATCCCTTTCTTAAACAGCCAAGATCCCCACATTTGGGGTTGTGTTAGGTGACAATGAGAAATGAGCAGGGCTTGTTAAAGAGAAAGGGGAAGCTCCTTTCACATCTGGCTTCTGTGATTAAAATTATACTTTCCCTTGACTCTTCACTGTTGTCAAGGAGTTAGGCTGTCATCCATCCACTGTTTACTCCATATTCCTTTTTAAGACTGCTGGCATTATGATTACCAACCGACAAGTGAGTCTGAATATTGAGGCTGATAATGATTGGCATCCTTAAACATGGTAAACATGAAGACTTTTCATCCAGAAGACACTGATTTCATTTCTGGCAGTGATGAAGGATAGGCCATGTCAAAACCAAATGAGAATCCACAGTTCTGTGAAAAAACAGACTTCACAGAAAGGAGAACTTAGCTGAATATGACATAATCAGTCTTCTCCTAGAGTCTGCCTTCTTCCCTTTTCCTCTTCCTCTGCCTTTTTCTTTAGAGACTGCCCTTTACCCATTCTCCTCTCTGATCTCATATTGCATAACAAAAGATATATACAGTCATCGTAACAGACTGACTTTACAGTGTCTCCTCAGGACTTCTGTCATTGAAGACTCTGCTCATTTGCTGTCTGACCCTGAAAAGTGTATTTGACCATTCTCTGATGTGGAGTTGGCAATGCTATAGTCTTTCCCTGCCCAGCCCTTTAGTTTTAACAAACTAAAAACTGATTATAAGGATGGAACCAGAATCTTGTGTCTTCCAAACAGGAAATAGTTGATCAAATTAATTAGCTTTCAGCCCAAAGAAGCGTTGGAGCCACCCAGATGGGCAAGGATGAATGATTTTGAAGAAGAAAAGTAGATGGCTTTGACTCATGAATCTCTTTACTATTTCTTTATTCGTTTTTTCCAAAATTGCAGGTCCTACAAAAACTAAGCATATTTTATGGCAGCCACTGCCTCCCCTACTTAAATTCATTGACACGTGAATTTATTATTATTAAGCTGGCTTACCAGGTTGCTTTGTCAAATGTTTTATTATCAAAATATTGTTAGAAAGGGCCTTAGGCATCATCAGACCTAGTCCTTTTGTTTTAGAGGTGAGTAAACTTGGGTCTAAATTCTGTAAATTGACTTGCAAAACGTCACATAGTCCATGGCAGAGATGAGCCTAGAAACCATGCTGTGGAGTTCTAATTCATGATTCTTCCCACCATACTAAGACTGGCAGGCAAACCTGCTTTAAATAAGCCAAACATTTTGGTAGGACTCAGAGAGTTACATCTTTTCCAAAGAATGAACAGAACATGGGCTCACAGAAGGAAACTGCTGAAACTTAGTATTCCTAAATTCGTGTGTAGATACTTGGCAAGTATCTCCTCCTGTCCTGGAAGCCTTGTGCTATTATCCACAGGATGAATGGGTGGCTATTTAATTAAACCAACACTATTAGAAAGAAACATAAAGTCTGACCATAGATGCCTTCCTGCTGCATAGCAGATATTCTCCAGGAATTTCATGGAGAAAACAGTCTTTGAGGAAGGACCAGCCGATCTAAAGTGGAGACCTAAAAGCTTGCATAAAATTCTCAGCTTGCAATGCAGAGTTGAGACTTTGAATTTTAAATTCTATGGTGTGACAATGACACAAAGCAAATTTGTTTGTTTCTCTCTTTCTTAAAAGCCTAATAAAGACATTGTGCAGAATTCATTATCAAATCTTGTCTGGAGTCTTTAATTTGAGTTCCAATGTCCTAAAAGTTCAACCACTACCAAATGCCCATCCCAGCTGGTATGTTGACCCAAATGGCAAGTCACAGAGCTGGCAGCATTGGCAAAATGGCAAAAGCTACACACACACACACACACACACACACATTATATATCCATGTATGTATGTTTGTGTGTGCATATACATATACATATGTATATGCACACACACACACATATACATGCAATCCCCCCCATTCTCTTTCATAATAAGAATCTTTTATTTCTGAAGAGCTGCAGAAATCTGAACTACTACAGTAGCCCCGTTAACAGCCAACTCTGTGACAAGGGCCTACTCAAAAGAGAGGAAAGTCAATAAAAGTAAAGTGTAAGTGTACTGTTAATGACAGGTTCTTGCAGGCACTTTCCCCCAAATTATACCATTCCTATTCAAATACCATCTCAAGAGTCTCAGACAGTGTCAAGTGCAATCATTGTTATTGCAGTTGCCAAGGTAATCAATTGAAATCATAATGAAGGGAACAGAAGGAAATCAATAGAGTCTGAAATTACAAATAAAGAGAAGCTATCGTTTAAGAGCATTTGGCTGAAATCTTCCATATTAATGGAGTCAGAAATGGCTGTGTCATTCAGAAGCAGTGTGGTGCATAATTCAGCTGAGTGCATTAGAACACCTAAAAGCGATTGCAATAATTAGGGCTGCCTACCAAGAATCTGTCCACCTTAGAAGGCATATTGCTGAGTTGTTTATTATAGTTCCACTGTGTTTTCATATCTTAATATTTTCAATCATCTCCCAGAGCACCCTCAGGCAGGAGCAGGATTAGCTTGCTCAGAGACATTAAGAGCAGGTTGTTGGTCCAGTTTGATTCTGACATTGGGAAGTAAGAAGGACTAATCATGCATTTTATTTTAAAAGTATCTTTTTTTTCCCCAAAAATTTCTATTGATTTGTGTAGATTGATACAGGTAGTAGGTAAAGCAAAAGATACGTGTGAAAATAGATTATAAGAAAGTTGATTATTGCCTAGTATTTCATCGCATGCCTGAAAAAGTTCATTGGTCTCGATTAGAGTGACATAAAAACTTTAAATTTCACTGTTATTTGTAAAGGCAAAATGAATATTCTAGAATTGCTGAATACTCATGATCAACTACACCCTAAGGAGAGAACAGAAGCCAAATGACAGTAAAGATTGAAAAGCTATCCAGTTCTTTTATCAGGAAATAGTCCATAAAGAGGATAAGGAATTATGAAAAAATCATGTAGACTTTCTTATATTGGCTTATCATTGGGAACTGAAAATGACAGGTTTATGGATTTCAGCAGAAATACGTTTATTACATTATTCAATATTCTATGACAGCCTTTCCATATTCACTCCACTGCTTTGCAGGCCTTGACTTACAGGCTGTCTGTCTAAAAAATCCTGAACTTTTAATCTCAATCTATAGATGGTAGGAATACATGAAAATTTACATGTGTTTGGCACTGATATTATGAGAACCTTGGAACTATTAACCTAAGAAACAATTAATCTAGTGTGAGTTCTGCTTGCCATTCTACTCAGTGAACCTATACCCAGAAATGGGCATGAAATGGGAAATTAGAAGGTATTTTTTCCGACAACAATCTTGGTTCCCACATGTGTCTCAGAGAGTGAGCATTGTAATTCTGGTGTTTAAAGACATTAACTTATTTATTTGTGTACCTATTTATGAGTCATTTATTTTTGTCTACAATTTTTTTATTTTTGTCTACATGATCTCTACATGTCAACTTGACTCCACATGATGTTCAACCAAAGAATTATCAAATTTTTGCATATAAGACAGTAAATACACTCTTCATTCCATGTTGATTAGGAATAGTATTCCTAGTTTCAAATATTAGCTAGACACAGATGGAGGTTGGGTTGTAAGGCCTAGAAGCACAGTCTTGGTGGAACCAATTAATTATGTGCATTACACTGATCCTTTCTCAGTTGTCAAACACTGAAGGATCAAGTTGATATTATATGGAACTTGTTGAGAAGACTGTGCCGTTCTCCACCCTGGCAAATTCCTATGATACTTTCAAAGATAATTTTAACTGTATATGGTATTGGCTGATTTTAGAACCCAAACCTCATCTGAGGTATAAATTCTTCATGTATAGATTTTCTGCCTGGCTTTCCATTCACAGCAATGGAAACATGTTTTGCAGAGCCTACACATCAGTCACATTGGCATCTCTTGAGAGATTCTTAGAAGGGCAGACTCTTAGGATCCACCCTGGACCTACTGTATCAGTATTTGCATTTTAACAAACTACCCAGGTAGTTTATTTGCATGTTGATGTTTGAGATTCACTGTGCTAGACATCTCATGAGAGGAAAATGTCTGGCATAATAGATCCTCTTAGAGTGTTACCCTATTAACTAGAAGAAAGCAAAAGAGAGAGAGAAAGCATATGCACATTTGTGCAGGTGTACTAGTTGGGGCAGAGTACTATTGCTACATGTCATAATCTTCACCTTAGCTTTGGCATCATGGTTATTAGTAGTCATAAATAGATTCAGAATGTGTTCATATTTTATAATATTGAATCATCTCTCTTCCTACCTCTAGGCCAGGAGAAAGCATGGAAACAAATAATTAAAAGGCAACATGATAACTGCTATAATAGAGATATAAATAAAATGCTGGGGAAGCTGAGAAAATTGAAACATTTATTCTGCCTGCAGGGATTGAAGAAAGGATTCCTTAAAGCAGATAATGGTTGAATTGGATATTAAGGAGGTGGGCATTCCAAACAACAAGAGCACAAGAAGTGTTGAAAGGCTCTGCCATTTTGGAGTTGCCAAGAACTTGAGTGTGCCTGGAGCTTATAGTGTATGTGGTGTCAAGATCTCTTTAGATCAGGGAAGGTAGGAGAGAAAGAAAGGGATATATAGGAAGAAATGAGGCTGGAAAAATGGAAGAGGGTGGAGGGAGCTGAACCCTAATGTTGAGGCATCACTACGAGACCTAAAACTAATGTACTAGTGCTGTCAAGCCCAAGATTCAAACTTATTAAAGCTGATGTGAAATGGTCAGATTTTTAATGGTTTTATCAAAATCTCTTACAAAGAAACAAAAAACAAACAAACAAACAAAAACCATAAAATCACACTTGCATATTACAACTGGGTTGCTGACAAATAAATGACTGGTCCATCCAATAAAATTGAAAACCTGGTTGTCAGAATATAAAACAAACTGAGATACTTGATATCATTTTTTTTGCAGAAAAATACACAATAAGTAGTATATAACACTCAAATATATACTTTAATTTCCCATTGTCAAGGGTAGCTGTTCCTTTATTTTCAAGTATATAAATAATCTTGGCTTTAAACCTCCAATTCTAACATCTATGGATACTCAAATCTCTCCCCAGATATACATGCATTATATGGGGGATTTTGTCTTCATATCCTTCTCTCTGTCTGGGCTCTTGCATTCTCATGTGCTAAGGGCCGTATAGTATGAATCTAGACAAGAAACATAGTTCCTTCACCAGTTCTTAGGAAAAAGAGCTGCTTAAAGCATTCTTAGATACTCGAAAGCTCAAGAGAAAATATAATACCACATACCACACAGTTTTACACCATCCACAACTCTTATTCACCTCTCTTCTCATCACTATGACCCATCCCAAAGTCTCAAGGAAAATGTAAATGCTTCCCCCTCCATTATAGAACCCAGCTTCCTTCCCCCCAGAAGCTCACCTTCTACTCCAAGCACTTACTATTACAATTTTCAAAACTAACAATTCTTCTCTCCCTTAAAGAAATTGTGATAGCATCTGTTAAGAGAAAAATTGCTTACCTTATTATACAATCTATACTATTCAGACATATAATGTGTGTATGTATGCTGATACATACACACTCACACTTATATATATGTGTGTATATATACACACATACGATATTTATCCATCTATCTGTACATATACTGTATATAAGTATATGGTATGTGTATGTGTGTGCCTAAACACACACATATGGACAGAAGGTTGGAAGGATATGTAAAACAATTTTAAGCATAATTGTATCTGGGTCTTGGGATTATGGGTAGTTTTAGCTTCTTACTTCCCCCTGTATGTATATATTTTACAGCAATATGTAATTTAAAAACTTGTAGTAAAGGGGAATGTGTTCAATATCTAATTTTATTTGAAGGATTAGTTACATTTGAATAGTGAGCAAAAGGTGAAGTGTAAGCGTTTACTAACTCAATAGGGGCTGCAGGATTTGAGGCAATCCATGCAAACTACAGTTTAGAGAAGTTGTATTTTGAAAGGAAGGATCAACAGGGAATGTAGTTCTAGAATAGTATTTACTAAATTAATTCTAGAAATGGTGCTTAGGCAAATACATCTAAGCAAATACTGTCATAAAGAAAATTTTTGAACTATGTTTAACCTAACATTTCCAAGTGTATTTGACCTAGAATTCAGTTTTTGTATCACACACTATACCTTGAAAGACTTTGTTCCATAGCATGCATTTTGGGAAATGCCACTTTAAGGAATAGTGGAATTAGTGAAGGTCATATTTTCTTTTATTTTTTTTATTTAAAAAAAATTTAACGTTTATTTATTTTTGAGACAGAGAGAGACAGAGCATGAACAGGGGAGGAGCAGAGAGAGAGGGAGACACAGAATCTGAAACAGGCTCCAGGATCTGAGCTGTCAACACAGAGCCCGACGCGGGGCTCGAACTCACAGACCGTGAGATCACGACCTGAGCCGAAGTCGGACGCTTAACCAACCAAGCCACCCAGGCGCCCCATATATTTTCTGAGTATGCTTGTGGACCTAGGGAAAGGATATAGGGGAGAAGAGATTGAATATATAAGACAAAAGGCAAATAGTTTTTTGACCAAATTTCCAGAGAAACAGAAGAGAATGAAATCTAAGATCTTTCTACTCAAAAGAACGATTTTTAAACCAGTAATTTCAGCAACATGTGTTGAAATTTCATTTTAACAAGGTTTCCCAGGAAATTAATTTGCATATTAACATTTAGGAAACTTTGCTTTAAGAAGAAGGAGTAAGATCAGAGGCCTGAAAATGTGGGGAAATATTTGCAACAGCTGCTGTGGGAATGTAGTAGAAAGTTGACAAAAAGTCCATTTGACACTGATTCTGATACTGATTCGTTTGGTTGTTATTTAAGTTTCTCCAGTGAAGCTCAGAACCCAGAAGTAGAGAAACAGAATTATGATTGTGACCCAGGGTGGGGGATTGACAAAAGGGACGTAAATGAAGAGCAAAGGAGCTCTTGACTAAAGTAGTCAAGACAATAATGTTGAAATAGCTGAATTGGAGTTCATTAGAGGATCCAGGAAAGCCTTCCAGAAAGGCATGAAGGAATCAGGAAAAGCCTCAGAGGGATGAGGTTGATGAGGAAATGGGTTGGCAGCATGAACTTCTGGAATGCCAATATGAATATGGAGTGCCTTTGGAGTGATAAGGTTATTCAACTTTGTGTAGTTGAAGTTGAATGGAAATGCAAATTTCAGAAACCAAAGTCATAAAGCTGAGGAATTTTGAAGATGAGGCTTTTCCTCATCAACATGGAAGTTGAACTAGTCAGAAATAAAGGCAGGGAGGGGCGCCTGGGTGGCTCAGTTGGTTAAGAGGCCGACTAAGGCTCAGGTCGTGATTTCGCGGTCCGTAGGTTCAAGCCCCGCACCGGGCTCTGTGCTGACAGCTCAGAGCCTGGAGCCTGTTTCAGATTCTGTGTCTCCCTCTCTCTGACCCTTCCCCACTCATGCTCTGTCTCTCTCTGTCTGAAAAATAAATAAACGTTAAAAAAATTTAAAAAAAAGAAATAAAGTCAGGGAATGAGTGGGAAGAAGAAAGGCTGTTGGTTAAATGCTCAATTCAGCCAAACTCCATCTCGAAGTAGAGACATACAGAAGTAAATTCACTTCTTTGCTCTGTCCAGTGGTCAGGAAAATGAGCCCAAGAAAGGGACAGACCTTGGTAAAGGGGAGAGACGATGAGAAAAACAATAGGAACAGAGGAAGAGAAAAGATGATAGGAAAAGTCCAAGAGTTTCCCCTGCTGGTCACAGAATTGTTATGCACAGTACCAAGTGGATCTGAATCTTCGTCTCTCTGGTTCCAGATTATGTTGGAATATGCCATTGTAACCCCCAATTAGGGACTATTTATTTGTGGCTGCTTTCCAGGTAAAGGAAACATTTATTAGAAGTCTCCCAGGAGATTTCTCCTTCAGTCTTACTCCTTAGAATTGGATTGCCTGAAACTTCCTAAACAAATTACTGCCCAAGGGAAAGAGATTGCTTGGACCAGTTTACATGAATCCCTGGGGTGAACTCAACACTGGGGAAGCAGCAAATATGGTCACTGCAGAATCCAAGGCACCCATTCTGTCACTGGCTTCTAGGAGATCACTGCTCACCTCTGCCAACCTGGTGTCCTGGGTTTCTGCTCTCTTGCCCTACTGACTCTCAGCCTCTGTCGATATACTCTTCATTCATAAAATATTGATGATCAGTCAGCTTTTGCCAGTATCATCCAGCTGAAGGGATAATCCAATTCTAGATGACTAGTCCCAGTTGTTTAGACAGCAATATCCCTTAAGAGGAAGGACAACTATAGCTAGATAGAAAAATAAAATTAAAATAAAAAAAGACTCCTATTATTTTGATGACATTTGGAATGCCAAGAGCACTGACCTAAAGAATTGGGACATGACTGCTAAATCTGGGGGAAAATGGTTCTGTGCAGAATTGTACAAGCTATTTTACTTATCTGAGCCTCGGTTCACTCATCTGAAAAGTGATCATTCTTTGGCCTTTTTTGCCTTATTCTATAAGGATTGTAAGTGATAATTCATAGGATGAATGTTGGAAAGCACACATAGGGTGTTATTATTACTACTCCTGTGGCTCCTCTCTTCTCCTACAGTACAAAGAACAGTACCCTGCTATAGATGTTGAGTATGTTTGTTAAATGTATGATTGACTGTGTTTTCACCTTTCCAGGAAAAGGTACTTGAATTTAATCCAACAAAGCATATTTTATGGTGTCTATCTGCATAAGTAGCAGGTGTCTAGTGGCCTTTCCAAAGCTTCATAATTCATCTTAGTCCATTTATGAAAATTGACCTCTACTCTGGTCAAAATGAAGAAAAATAGTAGGTTTACACTATTTTGAATAATGAAATATTATATTGGAAAAATACATGCAAAATTTCATAAAAATTTAGATATGCCCTTTGTTTCCATTTTTTTAAATAAAATATATTTATTCTTTTGATTATAGAAAGTAGTACTCATTACAAAAAGAAAAGGAAAAATATAAGACACAACTTTAAATCCTATAAAATCCTATCACTCAGATGTAACCACTAATAAAATATTGACACCTTTAAGGCTTCTGACTTCAAATATATATTAATTTATATTTTATTCTACCTATATCCACACATACACACTTGTATAATTAAAATAGAATCATACTACATATGCTTTTATCAATGAGCTCTTTCACTAATCAATTGGATTGTGTATATATGTTCAAGTCAGTAAATATAGATCTGCATTATCATAATTTATGGTGGTTTGGTAGTTCTTTATGTGGATAACAGTAATAATTTAGCCAGTCCTTGTAAACATACTACTCATTTTTCTCCATAGAGATTTTTTCTTCCCAAGGAAGACCACACTTTTTGTCATTTTAAGAAGTGTGCTTTGGGGGCGCCTGGGTGGCGCAGTCGGTTAAGCGTCCGACTTCAGCCAGGTCACGATCTCACGCTCCGTGAGTTCGAGCCCCGCGTCGGGCTCTGGGCTGATGGCTCAGAGCCTGGAGCCTGCTTCCGATTCTGTGTCTCCCTCTCTCTCTGCCCCTCCCCCGTTCATGCTCTGTCTCTCTCTGTCCCAAAAAAAAATAAATAAACGTTAAAAAAAAAAAAAAAGAAGTGTGCTTTGGAAAAAAAGATGAGCTTCAGAAATCCTGCTTCTTCCCACCTGAATGACAATGTGTGATGCTGCAGAGATCAGATGTTTAGAAGGCAGAAAGAAGAGCAGCATCTGACCAAATAACATCTGTGTAATGGCAATTATGCCACGGCCATTATCTGAAGTGCTATTGTGGCTCTGAAGAGCAGCAGAGAAACAAACACATATAATGCAGCCAGCCATCAGCCCATCAAGCAAAACATGCTTATTAGAGCACTACAGAAATTAAGTCATTTCAGAAGGAAAAAAAATCCCCTACTTTACCCGATTTTGGCACCTTCTCTCTAAACACAAAACTCATCACAGATGATTTTCAGGCATAATGCTTTACCCAACAGCACCATAATTTTAGCCATAGAGCGAGGAGATTAAATGGGGAGGTTCTCTAACCTAGTAATTTTTTCTTTCTCCCTGAACTTGAAGTGTGAGTTACCTACCAGTTGCAGAGTTTGAAAGAATAGGCTTGCTTAAATAACTCAATGGCTCTGTCAATCAATTGTCTTCATACCAGAGGACATTCTTTTTTTGTCACTAAAGGTCTCAAGGAAACCATACAAGCACAAAGTCACACAAGAGGTGCCTGGTGTATTACCCACAACTCTCCAAAGACCTAATGCGCATATTGTCATATGGCCTTTCCTACCTAATCATATTCTCTGACTTCTTCCCTATTTCCTTTACCAGAAGATGGCCAGCATTCTGTTCTCTTTACTCTCTTACCTACCAAAACTTTTCTTTAAAAGAGGCCCTATTAACTCATAAACACTGCTACATAGCTATTGCAATGATAATGCTAATATTATACTCTCAAATTAGTGACTTCTATTAAAAAAAACATTTATTTTTATTCTATGGATCAATTGATCTATGCTATGTTAGGGGTAGCCTTTCTTTAGGCTGCAGGTTGGTTCAGGTATGCTCCACATTTCTCTCATCTTCACTGGACCAGCGGATCCCTAGGCATGTTGTCTTCATGATGAAAGGCAGGAACGTGACAGGACAGGTGGGAATATTCCATGCATTTGATGGTCTTGGCCTGGAACTGGCACACTAGTACTTCTTCTACATTTCATTTCAAAAAAATCATGGCCCAATTTAGCATCAAGGCCATGGGGAAAGAGGGGGCAGAACTGCAGTGTCATGTGGCAAATGGTATAAATGTATAATTGTAATAGAGGGAGGGCATGAAGAGTAGAACCATGATCTAATCTGCCACACATCCTGAGGCTGCTAAGAGATTGTTGGCCCTTCTTGGGGAATTTTTTAACAGAGGGAACCACCTTGAAGCCAAATTTCAATGAAATTCTAATTTTGCAGTTACAGGAAGCAGCATACTGAGAGGAAAACTGTCCTTTTACAACTATGCAACTCCTTACCTACTTGTAAAGTAAAACCAAAATGATAGAGAGTCTGTGGGTAGATGAAAAGTCATCCCCCTGGGAACTTGAAAGCATCCCCAGAGATAATCTTGGGTCTGAGATCATAATGGAGACTTAAGTTTAAATCCCACTATTGCTAGCTGCATGACTTGACATGCCTAAACCTTAGTTCCTTCACCTGTAAAATGTGAATTAGTCATCACTACCTGTTATGATTGCTGAAGGGACAAAACAAAATACCACATATAAATTGCTTTGTTTCTAATGAAGTGCCTGGCACATAGTATGCATTCCTGTAACTTTCTCTCCATTGAGATTTCATCTTTCAGAAAGGAAATTCTGTGTAGTGAAGTATGCTGCATCTGTTAAATAATTGATCTAAAAGCACACAGCAGGATTTCCTTCACTTACTTTGTGTGTTTCCTTTTGGTTCTGATGTCCTTTCCAGAGAAAACAGCTCTAACACAACCCTCTAACCTGTATAAACATAGCTGTTAGTAGATGGATGGCCTTTAGGTACACGCTAGATCTTGAGGGCTAGAGAATGGGTAAAGAATGCATTGACACTTGATTATGTTCCTGGCAATTAAACTGTGGCTCAATCTATGCACAGCATTTTCTCCTTTTTTTCCAAAACTGCTATGCACGGCAAATACTTAAAGTGGGCAGCTACAGCAGGTTTCTTCTCAAGCAGTAACCCCCTCACCATTGCTTTCGCTTTCACCAAATTCTCATAAATTATTCTACAATTCCATCTTTAACCTGGATGCAAAATCTAATTCAACTCTTATGGATTAAATGAGAGATTCTTTGTGAGAATGCCTAGCATAAATAAGAGTTCAACAAAATCCTTTTAAATCTGGAAACAATCTGAATGTCAAAATTGTAATGATAACCTATACATGTCATATTACAGCACAGAAATCTGTACATTATCTCACTTTCAACAACGTTGATATTCATGTCCTTTAAATTGGGCAAAGAGAGAGGTAGACAACTTCCCCAAGGTAATAGAGTTAAAGGGTAGAGTTGAGACTTAAACACAGGTATACCCTCTCTACATTTAATAATCTCCCTCAATCTCAAGCACTTCTTTTCAGAAGTCAAGTTGCTGATTCGGTCTTGATAGATCACAGAACTACAGAATGGCACTACACGATTCATGCTCTATTACCACCTGTTTTAGGAAGAATCAACTCTTTTACAAAAACAATGTACTTTTTATTTATCCACGTAGATCATTGAGCAGTTATGGGAGTGTGACACCAATAGGAAGAGACAAGCTTGAAGTATGTTGAATGTGATAAAAATTGTTTTAGATCATCTTTCAGAAGTTTGGGGATCTTGGAAATACCAACTATGATTTGCTGATCAAGTTCCTATTTTAGTTTTAAAATATATGCATTTTGTGGAAAATATGATTCTTAGGTTAGTATGCATATCCTTTATACAATAAACAGACTCCTAAAATTTTATAGAATAATTTTATACCATGAATTATTAGATACTTACACTGGAGTTGCTTACTCCTTCATGGAAACAATGGATCTTAGAGCTATCAAAAGTCCTCAGAACTTTACCTAAAGCTCCATTTTACTAGTGATCACTCATAACCAGAGAAGTCAAGGAAGTGCCCCCGGTCTAGGTAGTTAATGATGGACTAGAACCCAAGTGTTCTGCATTCTAGACAATGTTTTTGTTTTTGTTTCTTTTCCAATATGATACTAAGAAAACAAATAAATGAACAAAAATCTTTATGGTATATCATTTTGCAAAGAAAATGATATTTTTGTACATATTTCATCTTAATATATTTCATTCTTGAGATTATATACTGAATTGCTTTTGAGTAGAATGCATATATATACATGTGTGTACAAAATAAATATGTCTGTATTTATTTTGGCTTCCACAATAGTTGTTTGCTTGCTTCAAATCAGTAGATCTTCCACAGCATGGGTTTATTTTATTTTATTTTTTACTAATTCCCAACAGTCCCAAAAACATTTATGATATTGTCATATGCATACTGGGTATTTGATAAATATTTGGGGTTGCTTATGGAACTGCCCCTGCTGATAAACTACTGTTGGAAAAGCCTGAGGTCTATATCAGAGAGAAGCTTTTCTCTTCTAAACTATCGATTGACTCTTGCATGACATTTAATAAAACCTTTCCATTACCAGTTGCATAACAGCAATTAAAACCCTCATCAAATCTATCTTAACTGCTTAGAGTCTTCCACCGGGGAGCATTTTCCTTGGCAAACATCTGCAATAAAAGGCTATTTAATCTTCATAACTGAAACAGTCAGTTATGCTAATTCGTCTCTTTTATTGTCAGTTTACATTGGAATCACACACAGCTCTGGTCCTTTGGAAAGGTACAGAAAAGAGCACAGCTCTTCTAGCAAAAATAGCTAGTAGTGAGGTCCCTGTCACTGGAAGCAGCCACAACTAGCCCAAGTGATCATTTGTCAATAATGCCATAGAAGGTATTTCTTTCTCACTGAGAAGGACTTGGATGCCTTTCAGTTAGAGATTCTTTATTTCTAGGCTCTCCTAGCCTAAGCTCTCAAACACTGAGAAAGCCATTCCATTTTACAATTCTCAAGCCAGGTTTCAGAGATGGATAAAAGTCCCCATCATACCTCATTTTCTTTTTTCAAATTCTTTACATTTCTACTTCATAATAAGATGAGGAAATAGTCATTTTTGAGCCTTTAAGTAAACATAAGTCAAGACCATATATACAATATAATCTTAAAAATAACAATAATGGGGAACCTGGGTGGCTCAGTCAGTTGAGCATCTGACTCTTGATTTCCACTCCAGTCATGATCCAGGGTCGTGGGATCAAGCCCTGCATCTGGCTCCACACTGAGCATGGAATATGCTTTAAGATGTTCTTTCTCGCTCTCTGTCTCTCTCTGTCTCTCTCTCTCTCCCTTCCTCCCTCTGCCCCTCTCCCCAGCTGGTGCTCTCTTTCTCTAAAATAAAACAATAAAACCACAAAACAATAATAGTAGTAGTTTATATGGGGCCAGGCCCCATGTCAGGGACTCTGCTTGCCTTGCTGCCTGTTTGCATGTTGCTTATATGTGTGTCTCTAAGTTTTCACCAGTGTAGCTACCTGGAAGAAGTTACACTTAAGTAGAGGTTTTAAATATAAATAGGAGTTGGGCTGATTTAACTGGTGATTGAATTGTTATAAATATGTGTGATAAAATTTAGATTACTGAGTAGAATTTTCATTGCACAGAGCAGGAAACAGAGGCTTAGGGAAGTGCAACAAGTCATCCAAGACCCACAGTTGGTAGGATTTTTTTGTTAGTATGCAAACAGGTATATATCGTGCTAAAGACCCCAAGAAGCATTAAAACAAAGAGGAGAAAACAACACATTAAAATAATGATAATGGTTATTATATCTTTACACTGTTCATCTTTATACTTTCTCAGACATATTCAATCCCTTAAGCTATCATGTTTGATTGAGTTTGGAATTCTGGCTTAAAAGCCATTTCCCTTCCGAACCATAAATGGATTTTTCCATTGACTCCTGGCTTCGTTTAGAGTGGATGTTGTGAAGTTTAACACTATTTTCATTTTCATGCCTTTTTTTTTTATGAAATCTCATTCCTTCTTCTCTTATTCTTACTTCCTTTGCCTTCCCTTCCTGTGACCTCCTTCTCCCCTTTTTCTTCTCTCTCTTTCCTAATTTCTACAATGTTTTCTTTATCTCCAGTGTTGTCAAAGTTAATGATGTGGTATTGTGCAATCTGGAAATTTATTCATGTCTTCAATTCAGTTTTCTTGAATCATTTCTTTGATATCTTCCCCTCTGTTTTTTTTTAAGTTTATATATTTATTTTGAGAGAGAGAGAGAGAGAGAGAGAGCAGGGGAGGGGCAAGAGAAAGAGGGAGAGAGAGAATTCTAAGCAGGGTTTCCACTCTGTGCGGAGCCTGACACCAGGCTTGATCTCATGACTGCAAGATCATGACCTGAGCCAAAATCAAGAATGGGACACTGAACGACTGACCCGCCAAAGCACACCTTCCCTTCTTTTTCTATGATCTTTCTTCCTATAATTTCCTAATAGTGTATTTAAATTGGATTTCCTAGAAAGATTTTTCCAATTGTCTATCTCTTGTCTTTTCATTCTAGTTTCTGGGAGATGTTTTCTTAACTTTGACTTCTAACTCTTCTATGGAGTTTTCCATTTCTTTATTTTATTTTTATTTTTTTAATTATTTTTTAAACATTTTTATTTATTTTTGAGAGACAGAGAGATAAAGCATGAGTGGAGGAGGCGCAGAAAGAAAGGGAGACAAAGAGTCCAAAGCAGACTCCAGTCTCTGAGCTGTCAGCACAGAGCCCAATGCAGAGCTCCATCCCAACAACTGTGAGATCATGACCTGAGCCAAAGTTGGATGCTTAACCGACTGAGCCACCCAGGCGCCCCATCTTTATTTCATTTTTAATTTCCAAGAACTTATTTTCATATTTTTGAGGAAGATATTTTGATTGGAGCCTTATACTTATTTATTTATTTATTTATTTATTTATTTATTTATTTATTTTTACTGTTTGCATTAACTTCCCTTACCTTTTAAAGAATATTAGCAATTATTTGTTTGCTTCATTTCATTTTTATATTTTGTATTCCTTGCATAGTCTCTGTTTTGTTTGGTATTTTTTGTTTGTTTGTTTGGCTTCTTTTGTTCATACTAAAAGTTTTCCTGACATATCTGGTGATCATTGACTTCCTGCTCATATTCAAGAGTCAGATATTAAAAAGACTTCTGCATGTGAGAGTCTTTGAGTGACTATGGTCTTCACCACCATGGGATGATCTGGCTGTGCTGTTTTATAAGAGAAATTATGAGGTTTAAACTATAGTTCTTTCTTTGGGATAGTCAGATTCTGCAGCAACTGATACTTCCAATATATATCCTGGAGGGTCACTGAGCACTAAATGGGCAAAATGCCTGTTTTTTCTTAGTACTTATTACACAAACATTTATATAATCACCTTTTTCTTTTAATGTTTTTATTTATTTTTGAGAGAGAGAGAGAGAGAGAGCATGAACAGGGGAGGAGCAGAGAGATAGGGAGACAGAATCTGAAGCAGGCTCCAGGCTCTGAGCTGTCAGCACAGAGCCGGAAGCAGGGCTAGAACTCACAAACTGTGAGATCATGACCGGAGCCGAAGTTGGACGTTTAACCAACTGAGCCACCCAGGCGACCCTAATCGCCTGTTTTTCATACATGACTCCTATCCTCAACTTTGCTGTCTTTTTGTCCAAAGATCTCTGTTTTCCTATCTCCAGGGAATAAAATTCCCATCTTTTGTGTGGATAGAAAAGAATAGTGAACTGTTTGCTCAAAATTGGGAAAGAAATCTGAGAGTTTAATTACCTCTTGAATAGACTTTTGATCAGTCTTTCTTGGTTAACCCATCTGTCTCTCACTTTTACTAATTTCACTAACGTATGCCTACTCCTGAATTTTCTGTGATATAATTTGCTTCTCTACTTTCCCTATTGTTGCTTTAGGATTTAGTTTTCCTAGGACTGATAAGTTAATTATCCTCACACATCACCTTGCTTTATAGTTACACAATTGTCTTTCTGTGGCTTCTTTCTCTTTCTCTTTATGGGTTGATGCTTTAATTTTTTTCCAATATTGCCACATTGGAACTGAAGTTCAGGGAGATAAAAAGATCTGAATATCAATTTTCAATCTATTTGGCTGAAATTATAGATGAAAATTCTCAGAACTTCAAGAAATATATAACCCATGCTGTTTAAATATTTCCAAAAGGTACATTTCCCAAATTAGCCAACCAATAAAAAAATCTTTAAAGATTTTTGTTAAAATTCATATTCCTGGGTTTCACCTCAGATTCACTGAATTGCAATTCTCAGGGGAAATGTCAGGGAGTTTGTGTTGTTAACAAATGCACAAAAGGATGACTCTCATCACTCTGTGAATGATCATTTCAAGATATGTGAAACGAAGAATATTTTCATAAATAACTCAATGTTAGCATTGCCCTTATACTAAGCATAAAAAAAAATACTTGCATAGACACAGTCATACCAGCAAGCTGAAATTGCATATAAAGAATAATGAATTATTACCAAATTATGAACTTTCAAAAATTTGCTAAAACATTTCAGGGTTAGACAGGTATTTTTTTCACCATAAGTCACAACATTAACCTTTTAAAGAAGAAAATCTGGCTATCTCAGTAAATGCTGAAAAGCATCAAATAATAATTAACATACATTTCAGAATCAAACCACATCCTTCTAGGAATAAAAAGAAAGGTCTTTGGCCAGTTTAAGTTCTATCTATCAGAAACTAATAAATGTCTTACTTAGTGAGCTAATATTAGAACCATTTCAATAAAAGGCAAGGAAAAGGCAAGGATGTCACTATCATCTCTCCTATTGGATATAATCCTGCAAGTGTTCCTCAATGCAATAAGAAAAAATAATAGTTAAAAATATTGCAGGGGCGCCTGGGTGGTGCAGTCGGTTAAGCGTCTGACTTCAGCCAGGTCACGATCTCACGGTCCGTGAGTTCGAGCCCCGCGTCAGGCTCTGGGCGGATGGCTCGGAGCCTGGAGCCTGTTTCCGATTCTGTGTCTCCCTCTCTCTCTGCCCCTCCCCCGTTCATGCTCTGTCTCTCTCTGTCCCAAAAATAAATAAAAACGTTGAAAAAAAAATTTTTTTTAAAAATATTGCAAAGAAAGCAACTAGCCTGTGATTTTTCTATTTAGAAAATCCAAGGGGATCATCTGAAAAATAATGAGTATTTAAGTCTGCATATAAAATTAACATTTAAAAATTCAATAGAATTCTAGTATCTAACTAGAAAATAGACAACAGATTAAAGAACAAATAAGAAGTCAGAAATAGAATATGATCAAGGTAACATTTCAAATCAGTACAGAAATGGTAGAATATTCATAAAGTTATTTGGCAAATGTATTCTTTTAATTTAGGAAAACCATATCCAACAAAACAGAAAAAATGTGCTAAGTATATGACCAAGAAATTGTTGATAAAAGATATCTAAGCAACTAATAAGCATACTTAAAATTATGTTACTAAGCATATTTAAAACGCATATTTTAAAATTAAATTTTCTGCATTGGGAAACACAAATTAAAATAGCAAACAAATTTTGTGTCATTCAGATGAGCAAAAAAAATTTTTTAACTGAAACTATCCTGGGGGTAGCTGGGTGGGTCAGTTGTTTGAGCATCCCCCTTTGGCTCAGGTCATGATCTTGCAGTTCCTGACTTCAAGCCTCATCAGATTCTCTGTCCCCCTCTCTCTGCCCCTTCCCCACTTGTACTCTCCCAAAAATAAATAAAATATTAAAAACAAAAAAGAAAGAAACTATCCTGTGTTGGTGAGAATGGTGTGAACAATAATCTCACAATATTTTTGTGGTAGCACAGAATTTTAAAATCCATTTGGAAGAATTTGGGACCATCTTCCAAGATTTAAAATACATGAAAACATTTACCCAGGTGCTTTATTTCTAAGAATATCTCAGACGGAAACACTCTCATATAAGCACAGGTATCTATATCCCAAAATATCAATTGAATAATTATCTGTAATGGCAAAAATATGTTGAAAATAGCCTAAATGTTAATCAGGAAGGAAACTTGGAATTGTTATGCACACCCTGTGAAATACTAGGCAATTACTTACAAAAATTATGTGTTTAGTATGGAAAAATCTCCAAGATATCCTAAGTAAGAAAAGCAATTCACAAGGAAATATGAAATGGTACCATTTATGTGAAATTTAAACCAGAACTAAAAATCTATATATGAAATGATTAGCAGAGGTTACTTTTAGTAAATGAGGGAAAGAGGTATTTACCTCTGCATTCTTCATGTTTCTCAACAAGATAAATTACCCTTTATATCACTGCAGAAATTGCTTAACTAGAAAAGCAGTCTTAGTTTCCTCTATTCATTAGATGCTGTTATGAGAGTTTTCTCTTAAAATATATGTGTCTATAGTTGTTTGTCTTTAAATGAGAATGTGGCACTTCCTACTGACTTAACAGAATAGGAGGAAAATTGCCTTTCACTTCATTTCTTCACAGGTCAACCAACTTGACCCTGTTTTCTATACTCTCTGTCCTTATTCATATTCTTATATCCTGAGAAATCCCTACCCCAGTTTTCTCTCTTGACCAATTAAAGCCTTTATCAAGCAAAGATAATTATCTTTTACATCCATGTGACCTGTGTGCTGTTTCTCTGAAGGTTTCCAGATGAACTATTGTAAAGAAGGAGACTTTATAATGGGGAAGAGGCAGGGGGCATCAGACCTCCCCAAAGAGGAAGTCTTCTGAGGCCTTGCTTTTGGTGTCAGTTTTGAAGAACTGTATCTTCCTTACTTCTTATAACTTAGTTATAAATTTAGGTGCATGTTCATTAGTCTTTCCTTTTCTTTTTCTTTTTTTTTTTTTTTCTTATCACTTTAGCTATTAAATCTGGAACCCAAACAACATCATAGACCAGATCTGGGTACTGCCTGTGACAAAACATAAAGGAGTTGCAAGGAGCCAAACAAGGGAGTAGAATTGTGTTACAAGTGTTTGGATATAGGTAAAAAATACATCAGATAGGTATTCACACTTTAAATAACATGCTGTTTCCTACTGTAAGCCCTTCATAGCAGATCAATACGTTTATACCACTCACTCGCAGCAAGCAGTAAATGCCTTTCACCTCACCTGTTTCTAACCATTTAACATTGTTAAAAAGATGGCTAGAAACATCAGTTGGGGTGATTTTTCCTTAACTGAAAATGGGCCAATTAGTCTTGGCATTCACTGTAGGAAAAAAAAGGACTTAGAGAATGAAAGGGAAAGAGGAAATCACAGGATGAATGTAAATGCATTAGTTTTGTAAGTTCATGAAAGTTAAGTTCAACTTCAGGTTTCAAAAAAACATGCTGGAGAAGAGAAAACCATCTGTTTTTGTACTGTATTGCTAACTTGTTTGATACATATGCACTATGGATTACCTAACATATCGATTATGCTAGAAGTATATCAAGTTAAACAATAACTCTGAACCCAGCCCTTGGACATTTGTCATGTCAAATCTCCTTGGCAGCAGTGGAAATTGGTGATCAATGCCATTTTAAAAGGAACAGATATTCATTATTAATAAACATGGCAAGGCTGAAATGAGGTAATTAAGTAGAAATAAATTAAGTTCTCCTCTACTCCAAGGGAAAAACCTGCCAGGATTGATTGCTGCATTCCATTCATTTAATTAATGTTTTAGTGCAATTCAGAAATACTGGAAAGATTGAGGAGAGGCACATGCTATATAAAGTTCCAAAAAGGGAACAAGAATATTTTAGGATTAAAAAAAAATTGCTTCTTTCTCAGGCCTCACATTGCCTACATTAATTGGTTAATTCTGGTAATATGATGTTTGTTTGAGTGGATTTTATTCACTGGGGCCCCAAATCCATTTCTGCAGTGTAATTTGGCTAAAGGAAGAAATAAAACTAACTTTTGGCCTGGGTGAATTATGACTAAATTGATGCTTCCTTTACCTTATGAATGTGTTCAGTTTTCCTGAGGCCCAAAGGGAAACATGCTGAACAGTCACTTGGCAACTTGCATCAGTACTGGCTACTTCTAATTTACCACTGCACTGCAGTGGAGAAGTTGTAAGCTACATATCCTGGAATCCCCATTCCCTTATTGTTACAGGTTCCAGTGGGCCAATAAGAAGTACTTACATTAAGAGTTGGAAGGTGTTAGAAAAGGAGAAGCCAGTATTCTGTAGGCAGATTTCTGGGGTTAAGGCAGATTTCCATCTAATCCTTGAAAGCTACCCAATACTCTTGTAGACTACATAGCAATTTTCTCAGAGACTCTTAAGATCTGCAATGGCTTCCAGGTGAGCTGTTAAGAGTCCTCTGCTTCAGGGCGCCTGGGTGGCTCAGTCGGTTCAGCTGCAGACTTTTGATTTTGGCTCAGGTCATGATCTTAGTTTGTGAGACCAAACCCTACTCAGGCTCTGCACTGCCAACACAAAGCCTGTTTGGGATTCTCTCTCTCTCTCTCTCTCTCTCTCTGCCCCTCCCATGCTCGCATGTGTGCGCATGCGCTCTCTCTCTCTCTCTCTCTCTCTCTCAAAATAAATAAACATGAGAAAATTAAAATAAAGAAAATAATCTTTTGCTTCAGGACTCTCTGGTAATTTCTGACATGTATCCTTTTGTGTTCTCATGATTGATAAGCCTAATTTCCTTTGTTAAAACGCTTCACACTTGGAACACATAGAGTTGCTTATATATTCCTTTCCAAACTCCCCTGAGACATCATTGTCAGAATTATCTTCTAATCATTGGTATTTTTTTCCAATTTTGGTATATACCTCATCCAGATCTGAGCACTCTCTTGCATGTAAGGCTAGAATTTCAAATACTGTAATCTTCCTAAATATCTTGCCTTGGTTACTCTGAACATGATATGACATATCTTGTGATTAATAAGATCACATGATATCAACCAACATGAATATCTTTGCTGCATATAAGAGTTGCCTCTGTCTTGACAGTCAAGGTAAGAGGCAGAGAGCTGTAACAGGCATGGCATCATCCCCAGGGGAAATTGAAGGCAGAGGAGTATTCAAGAAGAAGCCTAGATAATTGAGGATATGGACGATGTGTTTACCATGCAACAAAGATTCTAGGAGTGACAGAGGAATGATAAGACAGAAGAGCAACAGTGAACATGTGGGTCAGAGGAAAGGAACAGAATAGAAAGAATGGGGGTAAGAGGTGGCAACAGGGAAGTGGGGCATGAAATAGCTGGTACAAATGTTATCACTAAAAATCAGCATAGTTGACATTCTTGTGTTAAAACAGTCTGACTACATGAAACAGTAGTCAGATTTTATTGATTTATTCAGGAAGCATTTACTGAGCATTTTCTATGTGCCAGTAGCTTGTTAGATGGAAGGTTTATAAAGATAACATAATTATTATTCTTTGTGAAAGTGTTCTCCTAAGAGTAAGGGGCTATGAAGAAAAGCTAATGTAATTCCAACTGGATTGTACTAATTCAACGGAATCTAAAAATTATCTCCTGTTCTAAGGGAAAAATGTAACAACTGTTAGCACCCACATAGTCAGGATGTTCTCAAAGGTCTTACACATCCCTGCTGATCATGTATGCTACTCATTATATGAATATTGAATGTCTTAATTAACACTGTTGGTTGCAAGCAACAGACCAATTCAATTCAGTTTAAGAATAAAAAAGAAATTGTTGGTCATCTACTGAGTGCTGCAGGTTGGATTGCCCCTGAGCAGATGGAGTTTGAGATGGAATTTGGCACATAGGACATTCATTAGGGATCCAAACCTGTGAAAGAAGGAATGGTCAGAGTGAGATGCTGAAGTGTAATGTAGACCTGGTAAAACCTTGGTCAAACTCATAAGGAATTGTGGAACATATGTACTCTATCTGGATGTTCCTGTGGTGGACCTAAAAGCCTGAAACTTTATCCCTCACACGGTGATCAGAAATGGATATGGGCAAGCTTTGGAGTAAGGTAGTTTTTTTGTGTGTTTGTTTTTGTTTTTGTTTTTCCAGCCCAGGCAAACCTGGAAGGAGCTGACAGCATTCTCAGAAGTTAGAGCACCAAGTCCTTTCTTGACAAGGGGTATAGGTGGCACATCTTCATGTACACCACAAGTTATTTTATGTTGCCCAAGAAAAAGGAGAAAAATTGAGTCTTCTTGGAAGGCTGAAGGAGTAGGTCCACTCTAGACTACAATAGTAGTGTTTTGTGAACTGTTTCTGCAACTCTGCCTGTCCTTTCAACCTCTGATCTTTTTGTCTTCCAATTCCAATTCCCAAAATGATAATTTAATTGGCTCAGATTTGATCAGATTATCAAATCTTTGATCAGATTATCCAATCTTTTGCAGCCAAACTCCTGCAGTGTGAACATGGCTTCCAGGAACCCGTGAATGCCTAAGGGGTGGTGTTGGTGGTGAATTAGTTCTCAGGAAAGAGGGAATGGTTCATGGACTGGGAAGACACCTCAATAGACAAGTGGCCATCACAGGTGATTTCGCCCAAGCTTATCAAAAGGTGTTGATAATATATCTCACCCAACAATATTGCACATCGTTAGTTTAGAACTTCTGTTAACCAGCAGATATTTCCTCATAAAGATTCCAGGAAAACATGCTAAGATTCTCCGCATGACAATATATTTTCGTAGTGAATCACTGTGAGCAATCTCTAGGATACAACATAAAGTGTCCATGATAAAAGTATCTAAGGGAGGCTAGAGAGAGGGACAGAAGGCAAGCTAGGAACTTAGAGTGTTACATTCTTTTCTTAAGGTTTATTTATTTTTGACAGAGAGAGAGAGAGAGAGAGAGAGAGAGAGAGAGAGGGAATGAGTGGGGGAGGCGCAGAGAAAGAGGGAGACACACAATCTGAAGCAGGCTCCAGGCTCTAAGCTGTCAGCACAGAGCCCAACGCGGGACTTGAACTCACAGACCGCGCGATCATGACCTGCACCGAAGTCAGTCACTCAACCGACTGAGCCACCCAGGCGCCCCTAGAGTGTTATATTCTTACGTTATCACCTCAGACATTCATCACAGAAATGTAGGATGAGACGACTCCAAAAACAAAGAAAGAGCCGCAAGTCTTCTTAGAGATACTTAGTTTCTGATATGTTTTATGTACATGAAAGGCTACAGCTACATGAAAAATTTCCTTGCCTACTGGATAAAGGCAAGAGACTGTTCAGCAGAAATAGAAAAGAGTGAAGGTTAAGTAGTCCTTGAAGTCTGAGTCTACACTAGTACCTTACGATGAATAGAAATCACCGCTTTTCATTTTAAAAAACACATGGATACTTCACTGTTCAGTGTTGAGGCTCTACTTTCCATGACAGTCCAGAGGGCAGAAATACAGCAATTATTTATGATCAAAAATGATGTCATTTATAGCATAAGAATACATAAAAAGCCCATCAGTCAAAAGTATCACCTCTAGACAGTAATGTAGGCTAAATACTCTGATGGTCCCTTCATTATAAAACAACTCTATTTGGAAAAAGTAAAAATTGTAATGAATTACTAGAAAATTACCAAGTGACTAAAAAAAAGTTAAATTAAAAAGAGCTAGTACTATTCTTTTCAAGCATGTACAGAAGGAAAAAAAAAAGTGAGATTACTCTAAAGGCAACTGCAAGTATCAGCATTGCAGTCAGGGGTAAGGCTGGGAGTACAGGCCGGGGAAAACTTTGTCTTGGGCCAGCAACAGATTAACAGATAAATCTGAGATTCATATCTTAACCCAGTATTCAAAGGGGCTAAAATTATTCCACAGTCTTAATACTGGGACTGACAGGGTTAACCATCAACAGAAGGTTAGATTTCTACAATTGGTCAGTTGGTCATACCACTAAGTGACAAAGGCACCCTAACTTTGTTTCTTTTCTTGTCTACACCCTGAGGAATAAAGCAAACTTAATGGTTACAACCTACCTGTTGATGAAGCTTCAGAAAGAAGGGAAAATGCAAAGGCATTGGGTGTAAGCAATGAAGTATCTATGGCGAAAGAATAGTTTTTGGGCTTTGTAAGAACAAGAAAGAGTTAAGAAAGTAAGAGAGAATGTGAATTCTAAGTTTTAATCATTTCAACCTCTTCCTTATTTGCCTCCATCTCTAGGGCATGGCTGCTGCTTCCTGCCATTATCACCCTCATGACCCCTTATTATTCCATTTTTATCTTTTTAATTTTTCAATACCTAACTACCAATTCTTTATATTAAATGATCTTAGGTGAAATGACTGGGGTGGTTTGGGTCTCCTGACTAGATCCTGATGGATACATATGTGGAACTCCTTATTTTTTAAACCAACGGTTACCATCTTTATTTTGGTCTTAGGAAAAGGTGGCCACACAATCCAAAGAACAAGCAACTTGGGGACAGAAATGATAGAGTGGGTAACACAGAAGGAAGAGAAGGGAGTCCCAGGCTCCTCTGCTCCCTGGGCTCTGAGGTATGAAAAAACAAGATATCATTGACCTCAGCCCCTGCTTTCCCAGCAACCTAAAATAACAATTGCAATCTTAATTTTAATGAGCTCACTACTAAAAATCAGTCAGCAGTTGAGATCAAATGTTGAAAATAGAAAAAAAAAATACAAGCTATCAGCACTCACATAAAAATTCTGTCTCTTTTGGAGCTGATGTTCCCATTTTCAAACTATTTAAAAATGAGATTGCAGTGAGCAGGAGCAATTGCTTTATATTCAGTGCACTTAGATGAATGTTTGATATAAAGGGAAATTAACTTCATATAGTCTTTTTCTGTACATTGTACTAAGCATGAGGTTTTCAGTTCTGCACCATGTAGTAAGAGAAATGCACACAGAGAACATTAGGACTGAAGCAATGATTATTCCATTTCTGGTCAGGAAACTGTGGCTCCATTCTGCTCTATATAGAGAAAGAGCTTGTGTTTATGGAGAGAAGTCAGTGTAGGACAGGGTGTCAATTCAGACTCTCTTGAAACACCCAAGGTAGTGAGCTAGTCGTTGCTGCAGTATACTTCAAATACTAGGTACAGCAGACTGCACACTCAGGTAAGAGGTTACAAGGACATTTGACACATTTTTCAGCGCCTAATTGATGGCATAGCTGAGAGTGCCTCAGGGTAATTCTTGTGCTGAAGTAGGCTTTCCAAGTTGAAGAAAGATTTTTTTTTAAATAAATAACTAGTTGGTTTGTTTCACTGATAAATGTTTCTTTCTCCTGTGTTTTTGTCTTCATGTTCTGAAAATTACCAGATAAAACTTAGAATACATCCAACTTGGAAAAAGAGAAAAGATCTTTTAGTTCATAGCTGAGAAGAGAAAAAGAGAAAAAAAATAACTAATAATAAGAAAAATAAATATGTTTTTATATGGCGGCCATTGAGATGCTAAAAAATATTATTTAAATAAAATGCATTTTGAATATTAGATATATGAAACAGAAAATGCAAATGTTAGAGCACTACTCATTGCTAGCCAGATAGTTTTTTTCTCTTTATTTAAATCCAAGTTAGTTAACACACAGTATACTATTGGTACCAGGAGTAGAACCCAGTGATTCATCACTTACATAATATACCCAGTGTTTATCCCAACATATGTCCTTCCTTAATGTCCATCACCCATTTAGCCCATCTCCCCACCCATTTTCCCTTCAAAAACCCTCAGTTTTTTCTCTGTATTTTAGAGTCTCTTATGATTTGCCTCCCTCTCTGTTTTTATCTTATTTTTCCTTCCTATGTTCATTTGGTTTCTTTCTTAAATTCCACATATATCCAAAGGATACAAAAATGCTGATTTGAAGGAGCACATGCTCCCTAATGTTTATAGGAGCACTATCAACAGTAGCAAAATTATGGAAAGAGCCCAAATATCCATAGACTAATGGATGGATAAAAAAGATGTTGTGTGTGTGTGTATATATATATACATACATGTATACATGTGTATACACCAAGGAATATTACTCAGTGATCAAAAAGAGTGAAATCTTACCATTTGCAGCAACATGAATGGAAGTAGAGTGTATCATGCTAAGTGAAATAAGTCAGTCAGAAAAAGACAAATATCATATACTTTCCAGACAGTTTTTAAGGAACTCGTGGGTGGGAGTCCATACTGTTCTGGCAGAGCGCCAATATTGACCCCTTTCCATTTGCCACACAGGCATAGTAATGGTGATGTCCCTTTCCTGACACCAATGGTACGTTTCTGGCTTGGGAGAAAACTACTTGCATCTTATCGTGCAAAGTTGTTTTTCAAATGGTGAATCTACAAGGAAGGAAAATTATCTACACACTTAGTTTATGGAGAAGGAAAAGAAAGTCAGATTTCCTCCAATATAAACATCTATAGCAAATGAAAGAGAAAGAAAAAATAACTTGATAGACATTTTAGTAATTTTGCAGATTTATGATGGCCATGCTTTTCCAAATGATGGTCTGCTGTGGTCTGCATGTTTATGTACCTTCAAAATTCACATGTTGAAATTCTAAGGCCCAATATTATGATTTTAGGAAGAGGAGCTTTGGAGAGGTGATTAGGTCATGAGGGTTGAGTCCTCATTAAATGGCATTAGTACTCTTACAAAAAAAAGTCCCACAGAGTTCCATAGCCCCTTCTGCCATGGGAATATACAAGAAGTCTACAATCAAAAGAGGGTACTTATCCAACTATACTTGGACTCTAATCTCAGATTTCCAGACTCCAGGTCTGTGAGACATAAATTTCTGTTGTTTATATGTTACCCAGTCTGTGGTAGTTTGTTATAGCAGCCTCGACAAACTAAGACATGGTCTCTCTTAATTTTTCTTCTTTTCAGTAATTTTGACCAACTTTAATAGAAGGTTAAGTATTTTCTGGTTTAAGATATTAGAAAATAATTAAAATAAAGGTAATAAATCAGTGTCTTGGGTAAGGATACTCATTGATGCTGAGATGATAACAATCTATTAATAATAATCTGTTAATAATCTAATAATGTAATAGATCATCAATATTTCATTCAGTTCTTTGACATATATTGAGCACCTACTATATACTAGGCTGTGCTTGGTGTGCCAGGGATATAGAAATAAAAGACTGTCTTGAAGAATTTTAGTTTATTACAGTAATTTAAAATGTAATTCAAACAATGATATAAAGTGATAATCGCTGTGATAAAGGAAAGCACAGCATGCTGCAAAAACCTAAGAATAGTACATTTGGATGTTAGGGTGGGTGGAGGGAAAGAGATTAGTTAATAATGAAAGAGTTTCTAGAAGAAAACAAAAAGGTGTTTGAACAAAGGATGGAAGATGGGATATGAGACAGAGAAGTAAGTAATCAATAAACAGAATTAGGAAGTTACTCTCTGTTTTGCTATATGGTTTCCCAGTTCTACACTTTGCTGAAATTGATTCCATTCATAGCTTCCTTATGCTCCTCTCCTCTTTACTGTCAGCTGACTCTTCTCTGAACTAAGACATCAATTTTGAGTTCACTGGAGAGCAACACCAATACCCCAATCCCCTCCCAGACAAGTAAAGTACTTGGGGAATGACAAGATGCTATGTGATTTTTATAAGGGCAGTTCATAGCACAATATCTTCCAGGAGATTCCTGGTTTCCTTTGAAGAAAATTGCATTAGAAATAGAGGCATATCCTTAGACACAGTGATTCCACTTCTAGGAATATATCCTATATAGATTAGGATATACAAATTTTACAAATATAGTTGATCTAGATATATAGATACACACAACACACACACACACTCACTCACTCACTCACACACTCATGCAACACATACATATATGGTATATGCCTACTGAAGAAGATTCTGGTCCTGGCTTTTCTGCATCTTCTCCATCGCACCCTCTATTGGAGTTATCCTTTTTCAGAAGGGTTCTTTGGTTTTCACTGGTACAGAATATAGAGGTTGAGACAAATAAAAAGAAGAACAAGAAGCACTTAAGTTAGGGCAGAGGAAGTTCTTCAGAGGGGAGTTTTCAAGAACTCTCATTTTTATCATAAAAAAGAGGCTATACATACCTGTTCATGTAGATTTAAAGATATGTCTATCCATAGACATTTATGCAGTTTCTTTAGAATAGAGAGATATAGTCATAAAATGCATTCAAACATACCTAGAAAAAATCCTGGAAGGATACCTTCCAAACTGCTAACCTTTATCTGAGGAATGGAATTAGATTGGGGTGGGGGTTAAATTTTCATGTTTTTACTTTGTATTCTTTTTGAAACAGGCATGTGTTAACTTTGTAATTTAATAAAATTTGTAATTTATTAAAACAAATAAAAGAAAAGACAGATTCACAGTATTAAAAAAATCCATGGCATTCATTTTGCCTTCACAGAAAAATTGTAGATGCCTGGGGCTGAAAGGGAGCCCAAGAGACCACCCAGTCCAGACAGGGTTATGTCTAGCCCATCTAGCAGATGGCTGCATTTTCTTTTCTTTACATTCCTCAGGAATGGAGAGATTCCCATGGTAGTCTATTCTTGGGTTCAATTATCCTTCCTCTCTTGAAATTTCTGCTTCTGAAGAAATAAATTCCCAAAGCTAAGAGACATTGTTAGTAAAGTATTATTTTTAGTTATTCTGAAGCATATGAGTTGAATGATGAAGGGTAAAAAATTCAAATACTGATATGTGTGCCAAGCAGAAATTATCTGTTGAAGGACTTCCAAGTGACCCAGTATAACTCATAGCATCTGAAACATTAGCCAGTCCTAGTAGGATGAATCTGAGTAAAGCAGACAGTTTTCTGACTATCACTTAATGACATAAGTCTCCAGAGTCTTGACTTAGTTCTATCATGTTCCGGATGCCTGAGTAGTCTACCATCTACCTTTTTACATGGGATTAAAGCTAGCCACTAGGGGTGCCTGGGTGGCTCAGTTGGTTAAGTGCCCCAATCTTGATTTCCTCTCAGATCAAGATCTCAGGGTTCCTGAATTCAAGCCCCACACTGGACTGTGTTGACAACGTGGGGCCTGTTTGGGATTCTCTCTCTCTCCCCCCTCCCTCTCTGCCTTTTCCCTTCTCACGTATGTGCAGTCTCTCTTTCTCTCTCTCTCTCTCTCTCTCTCTCTCTCTCTCTCAAAATAGATACATAAACACTAAAAAAAAAAAAAAAAAGCTAGCCACTAATTCTAATTTAGGAAAAGTTCACAAACCAAGAAAGCAGAAAACTGATCAAATTTCCCAAACTATTCTTTAAGACTAGGTACCAGAGTCTTTTTCTACCACCTTATATATCTATAAGATATTCTTGGGGCATTTTATGCTGAGAATATAAATCACTCCAAGAAAGCCATTTTTAGTACATGTCCAAGGAAGAAATGATGGTTTAAAATGAAGGGAGAAGTCAAACTATTGGGGTCACTTTAGAATTGATCTTGATTAGGATTACATCCATTCAGATGCTAGTCCTCTGTTTGGTTATTCTTGTAAAAATAGCAGCTTTAGAGATATCTTATTGAACTATTCATTTCTCAGAAAATAAAACCACTTAATCATGAGACCTCAGAAATTGTAAATCATATATACTCTAAATAATAAATTATTTTCTAATATTGCATATAGATTGGGAAGCATTTCAGAAAGGTTACTATTAACATACTTTGTTAGTAGATCTCCCCTATCTTTGTAACCTAAGTTATATCTGTAAATTTTTGATAGATATGCCAAATCAAAGCTGCATGCAAACTTTGATCACTGAGAACTCAAAAGAGAACTCAAAAGAAGCAACTATTTTCAGTTCAATTTTCACACACAATAAATACGATGCTTACTTAATGAAATACATCATAGGTCAACTTTAATTAGTTTAAACACTATTTTACTTTTATTCCACGTACTTGTCTTATTAGGATATAGTTCAATATTACAAAATTTACTTGGTGAATTAAAAGCTACATAAAAATTGCTTCACTTTCTGAGTAGAAAAATAAAGATATAGGCCTCGGGGCTTAGAAGAGGAATCATAACTGACACTTGAGGTGGGTGGCCTAAGAAGTTGCAATCTCATGATTCACATACCCAGACATCATATTCTGGCCAGGAGGTGGGTGGCAAAGTCAGCTGATTAGCCTGTAATGCCTTAGAAGTGTCACTTAGGAAGAAATATCAAGATATTCCCTAATGTTTTTTATTCCATATAAAACTATTGTCCTCCTTGCCCATTTTATAGTCCAGTGATTCCCAGCAGGAAAGGGGGATTGTACCCTCCAAGGGGATATTTGACAATGTCTGGAGACCTTTTTTTGTCACAATTTGGGGGTGTCGAATAGAGGTCAGGGATGATGCCAAACATCCTGTGATGCACAGGAGAGCCCCTAGAACAAATGATTAATTATCTCGCCCAAAATATCAATGGTGCTGAGGTAGAAACACTCTGCACTACCACACTAATCTTTCTATTTTCTGAAAACACCAAGGCTCTTCAACATGCTGTTACCTACCCGTGAAAGATTCATCCTTTAGATCTTCATGCTGCTAGTAGCCTCTTCTCTTCTGTGCTCAAATGTTACCCTTCAGAGGTCCGCCTCTGTACCCCTACACCAGATTCCACACCCCAACTCCCATTCCAGCCATTCTTTACCATACCTCTCTTTTATTTTCTTTGTGGCACATATTATTTATTATTTGTCTTATTCACCTCTCTTTCTGTTGTGAAAACAACCATGCTTACCACATAATAAGCTCTCAATAAACATTTTTAGTAAGAGTGAATATATATATATATATATATATATATATGTTTTTTGTGTGTGCTTTTTGTTTTTGTTTTTTGGGTGGGGGATAGGAGCAGAGGGAGAGAGAGAGAGAGAGAGAGAGAGAGAGAGAGAGAGAGAGAATCTTAAGGAGGCTCCATGCTGGCTCAGTGCTATGACATGGGACATGATCCCATGACCCTGGGATCATGACCTGAGCTGAATTCAAGAGTTGGACACTCAACCAACTGAGTCACCCAGTCACCCCTATATATATTTATATTTATTCACATTCACAGTTGAAATTAGTTAGCTAAGTCTTTATCTAGGACTAACACATATAGCCATTATCTATTGCACAATTGCTATAGGAATGACAATCTTCTACAAGTTTTGCATGAATTTTCTTATTTAATCCTTTCAACTCATTCAGGTAAGAACTCTAGAGATTTCTATTTTACTGGTGAGGAAACTGAGGGTGAAGTTACCGAGGTCAAGCAGTTAGTACATGAATAGGCAGAGCATACCTAGGCAATGACTGCTCCTACCCAGGAAGCCTGCTCAAGCCTCTGTTATTAAATAGGAATCAAACTTTGCTTAAGAGACACAGCTGGCTATCCCTGTGAGTAACCAAAGCCATAATCAGATGGATTTTATTTGAGTTATTTCAGTTCAAGAGCAATGTATCTTCCAGGTGTCAGTGCTGTGCTTGGTGCTACTGAGCACTCAAAGAACACTAATTTCTCCTGATAATAAACAGACAGTCTCAGTCATTCTCTGGCAAATGACAGCCCATATTGCTGGGTGGTCTGAGTCCTTTTGCAACATGAAAAGTTGACCAAACTGAACTCTCCTGCTTTTTCACTTTATCTTAATGCCATTAACATAGACATAACACATATATTGTATATTGGTTAGTAAAACAGTTTATATATAGGGGACCAAACTAAAGTGCTGGAAGAGCAGATTTTGCACTAAAAAATGCTACCCACATCTTGGGTCCTTCACATACTTTTTAACTTAAGAATCGTCTCTCTCTTAACCTCTTATATAAATACAGTTTACAATTACATTGAATAAACCCACAGGCTGTTATTTGGAAACATAAAACAGGCACAAAAACAAATTCACAGCAGGGTAACAATTTTCATTTTCTTTTAACCTCTTGCAAATGCTAACTTGCATTCCCCAAATTGCTCTTTGGAGAAAAGAAAGGCTACACAGTTAAAACACTGGTCTCTGAGCTCCTAAGTGTGTTGTCAGGAGCTGAACACTGAAACACGGAGCCCCCTTGGCTCTCTTGGTTCTTTTCTTTTCCCATTATGGAGTCAAACTGTTTTGATGGTCTTTGCCTTCACCCAGAGACCAGTTGCGCACAAAAGATCAAAATATTTTCCTGACCACATGGAAAAATTTCCAATAAATAAATAAATAAATAAATAAATAAATAAATAAATAAAATTACACGTGACCACATCTATACAAGGACTCTTGGCAGTTCCGAAATATATGAAACAAGTATTACCATGTGCTTTTTTTTTTCTCTTTCTCATTTAAAACAAAAGAAATTGACAAAATATAGTCTTAGAATCTCACAAATATACTTTGTAACTATTGGCTATTCCTTATCAGAGATGATCTATTCCTTCCTCCTGCTTCAAGGAGCAATTTACATTACATTTAAATTCTTAAAATTCCTCTGACAAAATATTACCTTAACATACCTTATTGTCCCCACCCCCTGCCAACATCTAAAAGCTCCTATTATGAAGATAGGTGGTTTAGCACTGTTTCTTTGTTGTAGAAGAAGATGGAGAAGTGTAACAACCTCTCTTAGCAAAGCGCCTTCAGTTAATAGCAGCAAGGATGTTTGAGTACTTCGGATGTTTACAGAGGACTTTTACATACGTTGTCTTATTTGAGAGTAAAAACATCTCATTTTAGACATCAGGAAATTGATAGCTACTAAGGAATAGGCCACGTTCTGGAATTCAACTTCAGTCTTTCTGGCTTTGTCTCTTGAAAAAATGGAACTTTCATTTGTTTTAATGGGTAATATTATGACACCATTTTCTCATTTCCTGAAATCCTTTTTGAAATTTTGCCAAATATTTCACATTTCTTAAATTATGTAGCAATCATCCTGGATATTGCTGAGGATAATAGGTGATGGATTCTCACAATTTACAGTCCTCAATATTGTGTATGGAGGTGGGAGGTGGTTAGCTCATAGTACATTAGTGATATGAAATGATAGTTTGTCATAATAACCTGTTTTCTGCTATTAATTAGTCATGAAATTTTGGCAAAGCACCTTCATCTTGGGACTGCAGGTCCTCATCTGAGAATTGAAGAGGAACTTTTGGAGTCACTGGTCGAGAGGTGTAAGAGCCAACTTGGAGATCATCTGAGCAAACTTCTTGGGCCTGATTGCCAATCAGTAAAGATCTGTTGAATGTCACTGAAATTAATTATGCCTCTGAGAAAACAGAAGCCTGGAGGAATTGAAAAATTTGACCAAAGTCACATAGCAAGAAGACTACAGTATTTTGGCTTCTGGTTCCTCCTTTGTATCTTGCAATCATAATACTTGATCTCTAAGAACACTTCGCCTTTAAAAATTACCATTTTTATTTTTTTATTTTTTTTAATTTTTTTTTAACGTTTATTTATTTTTGAGACAGAGAGAGACAGAGCATGAATGTGGGAGGGTCAGAGAAAGAGGGAGACACAGAATCTGAAACAGGCTCCAGGCTCTGAGTTGTCAGCACAGAGCCCGACACGGGGCTCGAACTCACGGACGTGAGATCATGACCTGGGCCGAAGTCGGACGCTCAACTGACTGAGCCACCCAGGCGCCCCTAAAACTTACCATTTTTAAATGTTTCCTGCTTAGGTATCCATTTCTTTAAATGTCTTGCCCATCGCTTGTCTAAAATGAGTTTTAATACTTGCTCACAATAACAACTTTATGTTGAAATATATACATATACTTTTTTTTATTTGACCAATGTTTGTTTGTTTATTTATTTATTTATTTATTTATTTTTTATATATGAAATTTATTGTCAAATTTGTTTCCATACAACACCCAGTGCTCATCCCAAAAGGTGCCCTCCTCAATACCCATCACCCACCCTCTCCTCCCTCCCGCCCCCCATCAACCCTCAGTTTGTTCTCAGTTTTTAACAGTCTTTTATGCTTTGGCTCTCTCCCACTCTAACCTCTTTTTTTTTTTTTTTCCTTCCCCTCCCCCATGGGTTCCTGCTAAGTTTCTCAGGATCCATATAAGAGTGAAACCATATGGTATCTGTCTTTCTCTGTATGGCTTATTTCACTTAGCATCACACTCTCCAGTTCCATCCACGTTGCTACAAAAGGCCCTATTTCATTTTTTCTCATTGCCACGTAGTATTCCATTGTGTATATAAACCACAATTTCTTTATCCATTCATCAGTTGATGGACATTTAGGCTCTTTCCATCATTTGGCTATTGTTGAGAGTGCTGCTATGAACATTGGGGTACAAGTGCCCCTATGCATCAGTACTCCTGTATCCCTTGGATAAATTCCTAGCAGTGCTACTGCTGGGTCATAGGGTAGGTCTATTTTTAATTTTCTGAGGAACCTCCACACTGCTTTCCAGAGCGGCTGCACCAATTTGCATTCCCACCAACAGTGCAAGAGGGTTCCCGTTTCTCCACATCCTCTCCAGCATCTATAGTCTCCTGATTTGTTCATTTTGGCCACTCTGACTGGCGTGAGGTGATACCTGAGTGTGGTTTTGATTTGTATTTCCCTGATAAGGAGCGACGCTGAACATCTTTTCATGTGCCTGATGGCCATCCGGATGTCTTCTTTAGAGAAGTGTCTATTCATGTTTTCTGCCCATTTCTCACTTTTTACTTCCATTTATCATTACTTAAAACTCACAATAAATCCCAGACCAGTGGTGTCTGAGTGGCTCAGTCAGTTAAGCGTCTGACTCTTGATTTCAGCTCAGGTCATGATCTCACAGTTTGTGAGATCAAGCCCCGTGTCAGGCTCTGCACTGACAGCATGGAACCTGCTTGAGATTCTCTCTCTCCCTCTCTTTGACCCTTCTCTGCTAGTGTGCACACTCTAAAAATAAATAAACAAACAAGTAAACAAACAATTAAACAGACTTAAAAAAAATCGCAGACTGATTGCTACTTGCCCAGAGACAAGACAGACATATGTTAAAGCTTACCTAAATTATTTTAGAAGTTGATTGTGAGAGGATACTGCCACAGTTTCTAATATAACCAGAGATGTAATCAACAGCAACATGCTGTTTTTTCCCATTCTTTCATTCATGTATGCCTGTATACATTCATTCATTCATTCATTCATCTGTTCAGCAATATACTGCAGGGATTAGGAGTTCATATCTCCCACTTTCCTTCAATTTAACTTTGAGCAAATTATGTACCAAATCTAAACCTTAATTTTCTACTTTACAAAGTATGAATATTTGTATTCATACTTAATCAAGAGAGACGTTGTAATAAGGAAAAACAGAAATAATGCATGGAAAACACTTAACATAACAGAAAATTTCATAGTAATTGCTCAGTAAATATTGGCTATTTTTATGAATAAATGAAAAATATGTATAAGGTATTGTCTACAAACCTGGTTTTAGGCTAGGTACTTAGGACCCAATTGTGAACAATATGGACAATATTTATCTTCTGCCTTAGAGGCACTCACAGTCTAGCAGTGAAAATGTATAAGGGGTCAAGAGATTGTAGCAAAGAGATGTAAGTCCTATGATAAAGGGGGTACCATAGCCAATGGTGATTTAAAGGAAAATATGGCCATCTTCGTTCTAGGGGATTCAGAGGAGTCTTGGAGGGAGAATGTGTTTGTTAGAAAGAGGGGAGTTATGGTCAGGGAGCAGTGAAGAGTCAAAGCATGGGACACATGGAAGGAAGTGCCAGGTTATGTAGGGCTTTGAGGATTATGTTAATAAGGAGTTTAGGCTTTTATTTTGTACATTCCTAAGTGCATTAAACAGAGAAGCAACACAATTAATTTTATATTTATTTATTTATTTATTTATTTATTTATTTATTTATTTTTTAGAAAGATGACTCTTCTGGGTAGAAAATACAGCAGAAACAGAAAAGACAGATGGCAGGAAAACAAGTTCAGGGGCTTTTGTCATGGCTTTGGCAGGAGATGTGGTGGTCTGGACTGTGGTGGTGGCTGTGAGTGTGGACTGGAGATAAGGAATGCAGAGATCTCAGTGATCACATTGTATGCTCCAGGTTAGAGACTTCTGCAAATATATCCAAAGTATTAAAGTTTCCCAAAACTTCCACTAGCATGCTTTAATTGAAAATTGCTTTCATGGTGGTAAAAGTAAAAAGCTTAGATTATGTGGAATATTTCTTTATCTTTGCAATGAAAAGACTAAATTATGTGCTCTAACCATTCCCAGGACTAGTCTAAAAGGTAAAGCTATGTGGACCTACTCATTTTATGACTGATTCCCTCCTTTGTCCCAGGCTAGGTTAGGTTCTTTCTAATAACATATGGTGCCCTGAGCTTACCTCAATTTATCCATTATTGCACTTTATATTAGAACTGCCTTTCCTCTGGCTTCCATTCATGCCCAAGCCACATGAGGGTGAAGTTAGAAATTGCCTGTTGTTCATCATTGTATTACCATGTCTGGCACATAGAGGTGCTTTGTAAAAGAACATGAAATTGATGAATTAATGAAATAATGAATGAAGGAAGGAAACAAAGTATCAGCTAGAAAGATATGAGGAAGAATCATGACTAATATAGGCCCTGAGTATAATATAGCATTTTCTCCTCTTTTGTATAAATGTATGCATTTTCCATCACTGTATGAGTGGCAGAGACATACTGGATTTAGGCAGGCTCAAATTGTCTCAAATTACCTTTTATTACACTGAAAGAATGTTTCTGGAGTCGATGATATCTGTGTTCAGATTCTGCCTTGGCCAGATATTATTAGTTAATTAACTCTGAGACTCCATTTCCTCATCCATAATGTATAGGTAAATTGTAATTATATCAGAAGATTGATAAAGGATTTAATCAGGTAACATGTTAGATAATATGTGATAGACAATTTATACATGGTAGCTCTTATTATTAGGCACTTCTTAATAGTTTCTAACAAGATGAAAAACTTTGAACACCTTCAGAAGTACTAAGAGGCCACAATTTATAAAAGTATCCTTCTGAGCAATAAAGAAACCTCACCAGTGAGAGCAAAGGTCTTCACGAATGAGTAAATTCTTTTCTTTCTATCAAAATTGTTCCATGTAGCCACCTAATGAGACAATTAACTTAAAAAAGAAAATATTTCTCAGTAAGGTACTAACCACCTGAAACTTACAAGTTGGAGATATTTAGAATATAACTTTGTACTTGAGGGGTAAAGCTTTAAGAAAATGACAAACGAATGTCCAATAGTCAGAATTGAGGTTAAATTTAATATTTCATATGTACAAGTTGTAAAATTAGTTCGAATGACTGAAAAAAAAACCATAAAATGACAAAGAGCTACTATGAGTTCAACAAATGGGTTAAACAGGTTGGCAACGAATTTTATCAGCATCAGCAAATGTTTGAAAAATAATAAGGTATTTTATTCTATTAGCAATATTAGCTAGACGTATGGAATTGCAGATTCTATAATATCTAAGAATCTCTTAGGCTCTTCTACTGACAAATTGGGAACCACTGATGGATTAGATACATAGTGAAAGAATTCAGGAGACATTTAAAATGTAAATGTCTGTGCTTTGTACATGCTTCACATTTTTTAATCCAAGCAACTTTGTTAGATAATCCGGAGGAGGACAAAATAGTAATAAGACCATTTGAATATCTTTTTCCTTTTTTGAATTGCTCTTTTTCTTAATGTACTCTGTACATTATGCAATGTTCTAAATTTTCTATGATCTGCCCCATATAATTTTACATATATATTGATATTTTTCATATTTTTGTATACAATAATATCTTATTCATTATGGACTCATTTTAACAACTAGGTTGAAAGCTATTTGTGAGCAATATCTTTTGCTTCTATTATGTCCCTAGCATCTATGGTAGAGAGTGGGAATAATATATAATTGCTAGTTGATAGGCTGACCGGCTTTTGAATGTTGTTAAGCATCCTATGGGAGTTTTAGATCAAAATGCAGTTCTACTTTGCAATAAAGGGCGAGTGGTGGCTAAAGACAGAGAGACTTTATTCACAAGTTGTGGCTGAGCTTTGAAGTGAGGTGTGGGACCTTGGGTCCATGTGGCCAGCAGTCAGCCCAATATCTCTGTCCTCTGTGCTGACAGCTGCCAAATTGGTCTCCCTCTGGTAATGATCCCCAAGTTAGCTTCAGTTAATGAACTGAAAGGAGCTAAGGTACTTCTGGCCATTAACTGCCTTCTTTGTGGCTCTGTGAGCTTGCAAGCTTTCTCCATCCCAGAATCCGATGGCAGCCATCTAAGGGGCCTGCTGTGAGGCAGATTGCAGTGAGACAAATCTGTTGTGAGGCAGGTTCTCATCTAAGAGCCTTTGCCAGAGCCAAGAAGCTCATGCTTTAAGTTTTAATTAAAGACAAACTGAACCATTTTTTGGGTAAAGTTTAGGCACTCCTGGCCGGGAAGACAGCCATATACTCTGTGTAGCTGGGGTTATCATGGGGCTCATCTCCATCTGTATGTGCAATACAACTACCAGACATTAGAAAATGAGATGCCACTTTGGTCCTCAAAGAAATTTAATAGCACAAAATGGACAAAGGAATAGAAAAACAGAGAGAAATGTGGGTATATTTTCCATACAGATTCAGTCAAATACAAAAATGAATTACTATATTTCCCTGCCAGGGTAACAGAAATACCTCCAAGCTCCTACTTCCTTCTTTAGTCTTTAAGAAGGTCTCCATCACTTCCATTTTTCAGATGAAATGATAGAGCTGTCCTTGACTCCAGTGTACTTCCTAGATCCCAGTAAAAGGATTGGCCATCATTTCTCCAAGAAACTACTTTGTTTTGGCAAGGTACTCCTGATATTATGCCGCACAAGCACACAAATACATAATTAGGTCCCAGGTCAGAAGATGTGGATCCTATCCTCACTACATATTAATTGTGTACCTTGAGCAAGAACTTAGGGTGCTAGAAACTGGTCAAACTTCTTCATTTTCTCCTGTTCTCACAACTAGACTATATTTCCCACCTTTCCTTATAATCAGGTACAGCCATATTACGTTCTGGCAAATGGAATATGGGAAAAGTGATGTATACCACATGTGATTCTATATTCTCTTTCCCTACATTCTCTTTATCCAGCTGGAGAGTTTTCCAAGCTACTTCCATCCTGAAACCTGAAATTGCTGTCTGAAGGATTACGTGACCAGGAACACCATGTTGGGCTATTGTTGAAAGAAAGAAAGAAAGAAAGAAAGAAAGAAAGAAAGAAAGAAAGGTTCTTATGCGTTGCCAAGACATTGAAATTTTGGGTTATATGTTAGCAGATAGACCACTCTAACTGAGATCTCTGAATCTCAGTTCCTCATCAGTAGTATAAAGATAATACTTTCTATGGTGGTTGCAAAGATTAACAGTAGGTTTAAGAGGCATCTGGTACATAGTTTTTCTTTTGTTTTGTTTTGTTTTGTTTTGTTTTGTTTTGTTTTGTTTAATGGAGGCAATTCTAAAACTACAGAGTTATAAATCTCTTGGGATCCTCCGTGGTGATGTTGATCTTCACTTTCCTTTCAAGGATGTTAAATCAGGAAGATGGGACATGGGCCAACACTTATCTTTGAGAATGTGCATAATGACCAAGCCCCACATGCCTCTGAGTACCTGTCCCACTTCTACTCTTCCCTTGCTGGTAAGACAGAAGAAAGGAGATCAGAAAACTCCATATTTTATGACTTTGAGGATCAGATTCCACCCAGACAATATTCACTAGAAGGAAGGATCTGGACATTCAGACGTAGATAAGAAGGATATGGGATTGGAATTGTGGGTTGGTTGTTTTGATAGCTATAGTAGTTGTAGGAATATAGGAATTTGAGATTTTCCCAAGTTAGAAGGTATGTGAGATTCATTTGGTTGAATTTCACATGTTTTCTGGGTGGTTCATTAAAATTCGACAGGTTGGGGAGCTGTTTAGATCACCAGTGTCCACCAGTTATGAGAATCTCACCATCAGAGATAATCCTTCTCTTTTCACAGTTCTGCAGTCAGTATCTAGTGCCTGTGGTGTAGTAAGGCTTCAATATATATTAACTGAATGAATGAGTGAGTGAAAATGATATAATATCTGTGAATCATATAGAAGATTCCTAGAAGTTCACCCAAAGGAAATAGAGGATGAAGGGAACCAAGCTCAGGCAAGTGCAAAGACATTTTATAATCAGAATTATGTGCTTTTTGTTAATGAAGGGATAAACAACACAGCTGAATTAATCCAAATTATAGAAGATCATTTATTTCAAAATTTAGGCACTTCTATTGAGGCAAACCTTCTTCTAATCAGTCTGGACACACAGTTTTATGCTCTACTTACAATATTTCAAGGAAGACAATTCAACAAGCTCCCTGAATAAATGACTCTAATGTCTGACCAACTTATCTCATTATTTACTTTCCCTTGAAGCTATTTCTCCTTGTTCTGTCCTTTGTGGTAATAGCAAATAGCTAATAACCACTGTCTACACATCCAAAGACCTTCTGAGGTAAATTATAAAAGAAACAATTCCCATAAAATCTACCAAAGGAAAAGAACAAATGTATTAGCTATGCTTGAATGGAATAGAGCTATTTGGGGTAAGGTAGTTTAAATGACTTTATATATAGGAGTAGACTATGGTGCACTCTTAAAAGTTCATTGTCAGTAAACCAACACTATGTCTCAGGATCCTACAGGAGAGAGGATCCCACAGATGTTTAAGTTAATAACTAACAAAGACAGGAAATGTATACAGTTTTAAGGCCTAATTTGTGAAAGAGGAAAATCTTTTATTTAAGCCACTGTTATTTGGTCTCTATTACAGCAGCTAAAGCTATATTCAAACTAATTCATATATATATATGAATGTGTGTATATATACATATATGAATGTGTACAGTATTCATATATTATGTTCATGTATATGTGTACAAACATATTAAATTAAGGGAATAAAGGAATTAATGACTTGAATCAAAGAATATGTATGTAGAAAAGTGTCTAGCAAAAAGTTTTACACATAGCTGATAATCACTTTTGTTGTTTCTCTTGAGATTGCCATTTATAACTCACAAAACTGATACTGGGTAGGTAGAGCTGTTGGTTTTGTGTCTAGGCCACTACTCCTAATTTGGTAGCAGCAAAGTCAGGAACTCTGCTAAGATGAGGCATCATGAAGTTCTTATTAGGCTTATAGCAGAGGCAGTGGGTAGTCATGCTCTAGGATTAGTCAGGAACCCAGAGGCCATTTCCTCAATATAAAACAGGTCAGTTCCAGAGAACTGAATTCAGAAGCTGGTGATAGAGATCAAGTTGTGATAGAAAGCCAAAATCAAGGTAAAAACAAACAAACATAAACAAAAAGACCCATTCAACAGAAAGGCCAGTTTGCATCACAACTCAGAGAAGACAAGCTGAACAGCAAGGATGCTGAACCCATCAAATTTTCTAAACAAGAGGAGAGAGAACCCAAATGGATTTTGGCGCCAGCTACAGAGTATTGATCTAAGCAAGACTGGGTTTCAGATTGAAATTAGCTGCTTTGGCAGGAAACTTAGTCTTAAGTTTCATGTTTGGTCAGGATGCAAGTCTGGCTAACACTGGGCTGAGAAGAAACACATGGCTGTAGGAAAAAGTATTGAAACAGATGAGGAACAGAGTTGACAGTACTCCTGACCCAGCCAGAACTGACACAGAATCTTGCCATGTTCATTAGTTTCAATCTTTCTTCATCTAGATAAGATCTAATAAGGGATTTGAGTTTTCCATCTTCTTTTCCTTTCACTGGATCACTGATGGAACTATTAATGAGTGTGAAATCGCCACAGGGCAGGCAGCCTTTGAGAAGAAGAGATGAAACAGATGGCAAGTCTAATCCACAAACTGGATAAGGCCATTAAGAATCCACTCATCATCACTATTAAACATTCAAGAGGTGGTTTTTCTGCACGTTAACTTGACAGTATAATATGAGTCACAGTCTTTCTGGGGCTTAGTTTCAATATCTGTAGAATGTGGAGCTTGGACTAGCTCAGTGGTTATTAAAACTGCTCTGAGGGGCCCTAGGGTTCTAATCAGGTTCTTCAGGTCACCTCAAGAGACAAGAACTCCCTAGGCTTCTACTTGAACTAAAGCCATGCTGCATTTATATGTTTTACGCAGCGACACTACAGTCAAATTTCTTATGGGGGAAAAAATCGTCCCACTGCTAAAATAAAGTTTGTGAATCACTGGGCAAGGCAAATCCAAAAGACATCCCTGGCTCTAACAATCTGGGACTCTGTGCTGAACAAGCATCACACCTCTTGTCTATATCTTCTTATCTGTCCAGGTAAGGCTGATAAAGTTAAAGGGGAAGAAAGCAATTTTCACCCCCTTGAAAGGCAATACTGTATCTTGTGGCAAGTGTTCATCACAAAAACATATAGCTGCTGCCTAAATTCACACTTCCCAAGTAGACAGGATATAAATAATAAACTAACATTTTAAAAAGTAATACATCTTTAAATTATGCAAAAATAGACTATGTATTTTTCATTGATATCTCATTGTCAGAGGTGCAATTTAGAGTAGGTCACAGTAAGCAGCACTGGGTAATCCACCTGGAGAGAGGGCAAGGAATAATTTAGGGAGTTAGCACAAACTTGAATTTTGGAAAAAATGCAGAAACCAATTGACAATGTCCATCCCCTGCTCCACCTTCACCTCTCATTCCCTCCTTTGTGCACTGCAGAGAGTTGGTATCAGAGAGTTGGTATCAGAGAGTTGGTTAGTTTAAATGTAAGTGAAAAAGATTTTTCATTGGATTCTAGCACATGCTAGTACTTATAATGCACATAAAGAAGTTTCTGTTTAAAACTTCTGTTTATTTTTTCATTCATTCATTTTATATATGTTTAATTGGCACCTACAATGTGTCAGGTGTCGGGTTCTCTCTCTCTCCCCAATCTCTCTTTCATATGAATGACTAAGACACCAAATCCTTTCTGTCTAGGAGTGCCCAATATGTGAAAATGTTCTGGAGTCTATAAATAACATAAGTTCATTTAAAAAAATCACACTCAGTATTGACAGCAATAAAGATTTCAACCACAAATAGATTCTGCCTTTCAGTGATAAATACAACGACATTTAGTATATCCTTCCAGACTGCTGTATCTATATGGACGTATTATTTAGAATGAAATTCTACTGCATGTTGCTCTTTTGTAACCTGATTTTTTTTCATTGAGGAGATAAATGGTAGACAGAGGTAGCAGAGAGCAGAGTCACAGTTCTAAGGTAAGATCAAAAGGCAGTATTCCACTGTTGGGTCAGGCTTTTGAAGAGCATAGCCTAGGTCTTCCTCCACATCCACACTTGTTCTTCTTAAAGCTGTCACGTTTTTGGGGCACCTGGGTGGCTCAGTTGGTTAAGGGTCCTACTTCAGCTATGATCTCACACTCCATGAGTGCAAGCCCCGCGTCAGGCTCTGTGCTGACAGCTCAGAGCCCGGAGCCTGCTTCAGAATCTGTGTCTCCCTCTCTCTCTGCCCCTCCCCTGCTCATGGTCTGTCTCTGTCTCAAAAATAAATAAAAACATTTAAAAAAAGCTGTCGTATTTTTGCACCTTGACATATAGGGAATACTCTTATATGGGGCAATCTGTGAATTCACTCCATTAAGTCAGAAACTGCAAATAGTAGCCAATAGGCTAGATTTGGCTCAGAGGTAGTCTCACTGGCTGTTAAGATTAAAAAAAAAAGACATTTATAAATTAAAAGATTTAAAAAAACTAACTTGCCAGCCATTCTTGGAAAGGTCAGAAGCATGGGAGCTACAATTCTTCAGGATACCATCTGGCTAAAGCCTTAGCTAGGGCAAGGGTTCCCATACTTTTTTGCATATTAAACTTACCTGGAGAGATTTTGAGACACTTGAGGTTCAGGTTATTTGATTATCCCAACCTTACTAAATCAGAATGTTTGGGAGTGGGAGCCAGTGTCAATACTTTTTAGATGCTCAGGTAAGCCCAATGTCCAGCAAGGTCTGAGAACCACTGCCTGAAGGCATTTTGAACTTGCTATTTTCTCTGCCTGAAAGATCTGTTCTTTCCTTCCAAATATCCACATGGGTTGATGGCTCACATCCCACCAGTAATTTATTCCATGTCACTTTCTGACCTAAATGCAAAATCCTCTCCCACAACATCTGATATAACTGTGCTACACTTTGCTTAATTCCTCAGCACTTGTCTTCATTCAACTTATTATATATTCACTTACATACTTGTCATCTATCTCTTATTCCTGAAATATACAACCCAAATAGGGCAGGGAATTTTGTCTGTTCGCTGTTGCATCTCCAGCATTTAGCGCAAAGCTTGGTATACAGCAGGTGTAATTTGTTGCCTAGGGCGGAACAATGCTGAGAAGCAGTTGCTTTCTTTAGGTGGGGCATATGTCCTGTTTGCCACATCTTGCTTCACTCCTCCAAGTTTTCTGTCTGATGAATCTGCAACTCTGGACTTAACTATCACCCTTCAGTTCAAATGGCAATGCAAGTCAATGGAAATATTAAGCTAAGCTGGTTTAAGATGACATGCTAGAATGGTAAGGAAAAAATACATGGGTAAAGAAGAACTTTCACATTCATGATGTATTTGAGTATTTCTTTATTTCTGAGTTAAAAGATGAATCATGACATTATCACACTCTCTGATCTCAGCTCAGTTTGGTACTCGACATACAACAAATGTGTTGTAATCTGTTTAATAAGTTTTTTCTTTTCCTGGCGAGAGTCTGAACAAGTTGTTCTATACAGAGCATTGATCAAAAGTGGCAAACGTCATTATCCTTGGCAGATTACCAGGAGTTCTGCAATTAACAGCAACATGAATAAAACTATTTTATGGACTTTAAAGTAAATGTAGCTTGATGAAGGGAAAATATATTCATTTTACCACAAATTAACCTACTGTTGGAACTCTTCACATTGAATACATTTCTAAGGTTACTGAGAACTGCTGGGGAAAGAAAAACAAATGGAAACAAGAAATAAAACAAACTGTCACCTTGCAAACTCTACTTCTATGAATTCATTAGCAAAGAGTATTTATTCAGTAACCTCATGCACAGAGCCCCGTGCTGGGTGCTCAGGGGTATAAGTAAAGAAAGAGAGAATATTTGTCCTTCAGCACTTACATAATATAGGAAATGAGTCCATACAACAATTTAATCTAAGATAACTATGTGGATAAAAACTGGATTAAATTATGAAGAAATAAACTAATTGCTAAGTGACTGATAAGGATCATTGTATAAAATATTTTGAATTTTGAAAGTCTGATCCTCTTCTGAATTTGTGTAGTAGATAAATAAAATAAATAGTAATAAAATATTTATACTTGCATGGCAGTATATGGGAAAGAATACATCATCTACATCTGAAAGCATATACTCTATAAGTCTGTTTTTATGTATTTAATATATTAGTTCACTTAAGGGTAAATATACATATATATGTATGTGCCAGTTAGTTATCTATCTGCTTCTGAGACGTATCTTGTCTGTTCTATCTTGTCTTTCTATCTTGGCCTCTCTTTCTAAGCTTTATACTGGAGGCTGTTCCCTGCAAATTACAGTTCCCACCTTCCCTACCCAACCAGCTTCCAGGTAGATTGAGATGAAGACCTTGGCAGGAAATAAGAAGCTGGAACAAAGAGAGTCTCCAGGATGTTTCTCTCATAGTCTAACTCCAAGTAGACAGTCTAGACACTTTGCTCTTGTTCCTTCACCTTTACGTGGAGTAGTGACTTTCTGCTATTGATAATGTTTGCTTTGATCATACAAGACTTGTGTAATTAGTTCCTTAATTTAAAATCCCTATACTGACCTATTGAATTTTCTGGCTGTTTTCTTCAGTGACTCTAAACTGACACATATACAGAGGAGTTTGTATACATTTATTATAAACTTATCCGGACACTTACCACAAATGGAATTTAGTGGGAATGGAGAATTATACAATTTTTCTTTAAAAAAAAAGTTTATTTCTTTCTTTTGAGTGAGACAGAGACAGAGGGGCAGAGAGAGAGGAGAGAGAATCCCAAGCAGGCTCCATGCTGCCAACACAGAGCCCAACACAGGGCTTGAACTCAGGAAACCTGTAAGATCGTGATCTGAGTTAAACCAAGAGTCGAACACTTAACTGACTGAGTTATCCAGACACCCCAAATTATACACTTTTTCTACTTCTTGTGAGGGAGTAGAGAAATATTAAATTAGAAGGTAGGATTCAAGATGTAATGGAGAAAACCACACACAAGCCCTCTCAGAAAAAGATAGGTTCAGAGATACATCTAGAAGTTGGTTCTCTATGTTTTTTGAGTTAAAAAAAAAAAAGATAAGTCATTCTAAATTTCTCTCTATTGTTCAGACTTTCCCTACCATGTAATTGGTCCTTACATTCTATCTATTCTACCTCTCAAGTGTTTCTTGAATCTGATCCTTTCTTTATTGCCTCTGACACTCCATTGGTTCAAGTGGACTCATACTTCTGTCCCCAAAGTGATTTCTTCAATCTATTCTCCACAAGACTGTCAGTGAGTGCTTTCTAAAAGTTAACTCTACTCCCCTAAATACCTTTCTTAAAATCCCCTAATGAAGCCCATTTTCTATACAATAAAATATAAATTCCTTTGTATGTCATATATATTTCTTCAAAATTTGGCCTCTACCCATTTCTTATCCTTATCTCTCTCTTTACATATCTCTATTTTCTATCACTTCAGCTGTCCTTAACTACTTGTAGTTCTTCAAATAATCTATGCAATCTCTTTCTTTGCATGTGTGCAATGTTTTGATAGGAGTATATGCAATGTCTTCCCCTTCTTGGCCATGAGAAAGCTTTTTCACTCTTCAAAACTCAGCCTGTCAACTTTGTTATGATGTTTTCTCTGGCCTTCATAAGCAGGATGAAACACTTGTTGGGCTTGTAGAGTACCTTACCTTTTAACCATTGCTTTTACTCACTGTTGTTTTTGGTTCATATATGTTCTTCCCTAATTTGACTCTAGTATCTATTTACCCTCTACCCCCACTATTGAGCCCTGTGAGTGGTACTTAGCAGGGCATTGCTAGATTTTTATTAACTGACCAGATGACAGGATTGACATAGCAACATATACTTTGACATATGTCTCCCCAGAACTTCTGTAAGGCTCCCCTCAAGGAGGGGAAGAGAGTTGCCCAGCCCACTGGTTCAGCTATTTCTCATGTTGGTCTCTCTAAAACACATTGTGGCCCCAGTTGTGAGCCCATTCTGGGTCATTCTAAGCCACCTGCTAACTTTACTGTTTTTTCTACTTGTATAAGTTCAAAAGATGAAGAGAAATATCTACTGTGTTACAAACAGTTTTAAGAAAAGAAGACAGTGCTCTGGTGTGGGGTATGTGTATGGATTCGTGTGTGTATGTGTGCATGTTGTTCTGTAACTTACTTTTTATGTACATTCATTATGTATGTGTGCCATTTCATAGCCAAATGCCATACACATATAGATACATAAAAACACCCAACTATTATTGATTGAATGATCTCTCCTACTACATCTTTCCATATATTCAGAACTGAAGCCATACCAAATAATGGCTTATTCTCAGAAGAGTAATAGGCTTTTAAACCTCCAATCCCTACCTCCATGTTGTTGCCTCAGCCTAGCATGTTCTTTCCTCATTCCCTGTTTATTCATCAATCAGAACTAAAATCAAATGCCATCACTTTTGTGAGTGTCTTTCTGATATGTCAAACAGAATAAACAGCTTTTTTCCCCCACCCCCATAGTTTGCTGTCACTTTTTTTTTTAACTTGGCATTTACTTTGGTCTGTCTTGTATGCTAATATTAGGTTTTGGTTTTTTTTTTTAATTTATCTTCTACTTGTGATGTTCTTGAGTGCAGATACCTATCTTCCTTATCTTCTCAAAACTTGGCATGCTCATTGGCACATAAATATGCCTAAAAATATTTGTAGAATTAAGTTAAATTGAAATAAATTAATTGGTCGAAGAATTCACATGTGGATTATTTTTGAATCCATAAATTAATTACATTGTGTGAAGATACTGAGAAGCTGAGTGGGTTCTCAACAATTCATGAGGTGTCAAATCTTGAACATGGCACCTTCAACACTTGAACGTGGCACATTCAAACTTCTGTTTCCATCACTTCTCTGCTGTTCATCCTCAGCCTCATATAACAATGTTAGGTCTCAAGTTCTAAAGACGTTATTAAGGTGTCTGATATTAAAAGCTTAATATCCAATTCTCCGAAGAGCAGTTGTATTTTAATTGGAAACTCTTAAAGGATATTAGCCAAAAAGAAACCAAAAGAACAAATTGTGGCAAAATTTCAGATAACTTGATGTCTGACAGTGAGTCAGTGATGAGCTTTCATAATATCTCTCAAAGCACAAAAATATCAATAGTTGCTGCCTTGCTTTTTATTGAGATGACTGTGTTTGAACTTGGGCATAAATAAAACAGATTTATAAAAACAAAATTTTAAGGTGACTATGCAATAGTTAGAGTTCAACTCTGGCCAAAAATCACTAGCTTTTTCTCCTGAATAGAAACCAACCGTTAGGGGCGCCTGGGTGGCTCAGTCGGTTGAGCGTCCGACTTCAGCTCAGGTCACGATCTCGCGGTCCGTGAGATCGAGCCCCGCGTCGGGCTCTGGGCTGACGGCTCGGAGCCTGGAGCCTGCTTCCGATTCTGTGTCTCCCTCTCTCTCTGCCCCTCCCCCGTTCATGCTCTGTCTCTCTCTGTCTCAAAAATAAATAAGCGTAAAAAAAAGAAACCAACCGTTAGAGTAATGTAAATATTTAAAAGTACACTCCTATTATTTTAACCCTGAACAATTGATGGGGAAATGAAAGGAAGCCAGGAGATACCCTCAACATGGGAAAAACTATCAGGTGAACATTATTAGTTTCTCCCTGACTTTGGTCCATTACACAGCTGCTTTGCTGGTCTCCCAAAGGAGCACTAAAACTGAAGGCATGAGTAGGGAATTTCTGATATTTATCAGGCAGAAGTAGTTAAAATGAAAAGAAGGCAAAGTCAAAAAAGTAAAACATGCAGAGCTTTCACCAGATGTCTTTCTTCCAGGGAGTATATCATATTTTAAAAACCTCATCTCATTAACTTTATAAAGATTTTTTCCTTTGTGTTTTTATAAAAACCTGTAGCTTTCAATAGGCATGTGTTTCAGAATGTATTAGTGACCTTACTGAGCAATTAGCATTATAGACTCAGTTCTTTAGTACTCATCTTAGAAAACAACCATTGGCCAAGTCAAGGCTAACAGAACATTGTGGAAAGCAGATAGAGAAAGTAAATGAACCAAGCAGGGAGAGGTTCAATTATTCTGCTTCTATGGGTTGTCAGGTAATATTAAATCCTCTGATCTTTTATGTTCAGCAAGCAGTTTCTTCTTAGATGGTTGCTTCATCAAGTTTTCCCTTTGTATCCTATGTATACAAATTGGAGAGATCAGACAGAATATTTACGAGTCATCTGATTTAGGCAAAATAATAAAGAAATCAAAATTCACTTTGGTGGTATCCAGTCTTCCCATTAAGCATTGCCTCCCACACCGGAGGTCCCTTTCAAAACTTGTGTGGCATATTTTCCTACTTTCGCAGATGACCTGAAGAAAAGACTAGATACAGTGCTCCTCTTAAAGCAATGAGAATAAAAGTCCCTGAAGGACGAAATGAATGTATTAAAGATTTCAGAGAATAGAGAGGAGGCAGGCATATATTCTAGGAGCCATATAATACATGGCCAGGACTGCCAGTGAGTGAAATCTAGCTGCTAGAATGGATCAACCAAAATACAAATTTGGAAAGCCATTACAATTCACAAACCACAGTGTGTGTGACACAGAAAACTTTTGCTTTGGCACTGGCTCTTGTGTTCAGCAAACCTCAGAGCTCTTGTCCTTTGATGTATGTATCTGCATCTGCAGCTTAGAGGAAAAACCCACTCCCACAAAGTTTTTTAGGAGTATAACTTAACTCTGCCTAAAACAACAGCAATAAACGAAAAAAACAAAACAAAAAAAATCAAAAGTAATCATTCACACTGCTAAAGAGAAAAATAAAAGAATGAAAATGTCTATCTTCATGTGACTATAGCATCAAATCTAGCATCTTCGAATATGAGACAAACATTTATCCACTGTTGTCTTCTAAGCAAAAAGTTGGATGGCCTGGGTAAGATTTAGAGTTTATAATCAGTAATTGTTTTGCATAACAGAATAAATAAAGCTTTCCTAAATTCAAAAGAGGTTACTGTTACTTTCCTTAGATTTTTTATTAAAAAATATAAAACATTCATATTGGTGACTAGAATTTCTGATGTTATTGGTAATTTTTTTTAACTGTCAATGAGTTATAATCTCTTTATGGGGAATAAGCATTCATCCAGTATTATGTCTAGACAATAGTACAAAAGGAGTTGAAAATGGACAAAATTGTGAAAAAAATGCTTTCCAAGTTACTGTGATGGCTCAAGCATTTATTTTTAGCCTTAACTGAATCCACCATTTTTTTTTTCTTTTTCAGTGGGGAAAAAGAAAAAATTTCTGATTGTTGTCTGAATTCTTGTGTTTGCTAACTAACTTATGAGTGAAAGAATTTACTAGTGTAAGTGAGAAAAAATATAAGTAAATATAAAATTGTTGCTCAGCAAACCTCAGGCTGAAAGAGGCACACTTTTTATTCCACCCAACAGTTGTATGGAAACAATGTGTGAGAAAGAGGGGAATCAAGCAAATAAACAAACTAAAAATAAAAAAAATAGAGAATGAATTTAAGGATATAGAGGTTTCCAGGCTACATGGATCCTGAAATATCCTTTGGTTACCCAAAGATACAGAGGTCTGTACATACCCTTTCTACTGAGCTACAACATATCACAAAAGACTTTTCACAGCCAACGTTAGCAAAGCATGTCTGCGATGAAGTAGTGTTTTATGGGTTCATGATATAGCTGGCAAGAGCAGAACAATAGACTCACAGTTGGTTAATCCTCTCTCTATAAAGCATGAAGATGATGTGCACTCACAACTGAACATGAAGCCAACTGAAGACAAGCAGAGTGAGAATTTTTAATTTTAATGAGCAAGTCTCTGATATGCAAAAAAAAATACAATAAAATATGGGGCAGTATTAGTGGCAAAAGCAGAGAAGTACTCCTGGTCCAATTACAGAAAATAAGTATAATATACTCTGAATACATATTATGGTATTAAGTACCAAGTGTCAGAACTGGAGACTAAGGCACACAGCTGAAAACAGAAACCACTAAACTGTACACATTATAAGTTTAGAGACCATCCCCTTCATGAGGCCAGCCTTTTCTTGACAATTTGCTGACAGATGCCAGTTCAGAACTTCTATCCCCCTACCCTCCTTTTTCCTACTCTGGTAGATATAGGAAGGAGGTTGAGAGAGAGCTATAGAGGTCCCCTGCAAGAAGAGAGAAAGCAGTGCAATATTCATGAAGAAAGGATTTTTTTTTCCTAACTTCCTTGAGGAGCATGGAACTATTTGAGAAAGGCCTTAGGAAAATCACTCACACAAATGCAAAGAGACTTATGTTTAATCAACAGCCTGCTTATGCTCTGGAGCTTGACATCATAAGTCTGCTTTCGGTCAGAGCATGGGAGAGATGGTATGGTATTAAGTGGTTAGGTGTTGGGGCCAGAATCAACTCCCTTAGGTTCTAGATGCTCCAGAGGTACAGAAAGTGGGATTCTTCAATGCTTGCACCCTCTAGGCTAGGGAGGTTGTTGAAGGTGCACCTGATGAGGGAAATATCAGATGGAATGGCAAAGAGGCACAGACAATTGAGGAATGAAGCATGATGCTGTTTGCTGGAAATTAGCTAGCAGATATGGACAAACTTCTTAAGGGGCTGCTAATAAACAGGGGCACCGCTAAGAAGTAAGGCAGCTGCAGGGCTGGTTGGTGATGCTTCCTTTCTATACAAGGCCTGTGGATGACAGCCAGATCAGGGGTATGGACAAAGAGAAAACTGCAACATAACAAAAGGCAGTCTATCAGTTAGAAGTGTGTTTGGCTGCAAGTAATACAAAGCCTACATTTCAATGGCCTTAACCAATAGAGATTTGTGTTTCTAGGTTAACAAGATATCTAGTGGGAAGTTGCTTTTGGTCTTGGTTCCTCATCTCAATGGTTTTGAAATTCTCTCAGCTTTCCCCTCATGGCTGCAAGGTAGTTATCTCAACCTCAGGCAGCCAATCCACATTTGAGGAAGGAAGGATTCTAGGCATGAGAGAGGACAGCCAAATCTGTTACTTTTACTAGGAAAACAAAAGTGTTCTCAGAAGCCCCATCATAAACTCATATTTCATTAAGCAGAATTGGAGGATTTTGACATTCCAGCTGTAAGGGAGGCAGGGAAGTTTTTAGCTTCTTCAAACTTTATAGTGGAGATTAGCTTCCAGTAGTATCTGACACTGATAGTCACGTTGAAGGAGGCCCTGTGTCCCAACTCCTTCATTCTGCACTCCTGCCCCAAGAAAGACCTGCAGAAGAGGGAGAGATGAAGGTGTGTAGAGAAAGGTGGAAGGTCAAGGTGAACCCAGCACCTCACACATCCACCAAGACCCCAGAGGCATGCATTTGATCTCTGCTGATGGGGAGATAGGAATGGGGGAGAAAAGTAAATAGGTCATTAAACTGCACATATATTTAAGTATTAAAATGAACAAGACAGACTTAAAGATCCAAAAGGATGTTCTACTAATTGAAAGAGGAAAAAAAAACAAAAGGAAAATAAATAGAATTGAATGAGAGGTTGTCAAGGGAATCTTCTACCAGCTGAAGAAGACTTTGGCGGAATACAGTTAGTAGCCATTATTAGCAGAACAAAATCATCTTATTCCTGTACACATAACAAATTCAGACTCCTCACTAAGTTAGTTACACTGAAGTTAACTGGACTCCAAGTGGGTAGATGCAGACCTTTTGAGCTAAACCTCTTTTGTTTTATAAAGTTCTGAATTAAGAAGAGCCCTTAAGAAGACATACCTCATTAAAATAAATACGATTAATTTTTGTGAGATCCTCAGATGGGTTGCTATGTAACCAGATACATGCTTTACAAAGTTTTATCTTTCTATCTTGAATAGAATTTATCTAGGAATAATATTTATTCTATTTGGGAATAATATATGGCTTACAAGTGGTAGATTAATCATTATTTTCAATTCTTGTGTTTTCCAAACTAATTTTAGAACTCCTTCCTCTTCACCCCCACAAACACATACCTGTCCAACATACTATTTAATTGCATAGTATTCTATCATTCCAAACTGTGATGCTAGCACATCTTTGTGTATACTTCTTCAAAGAAGTAGATATACTTTTTTAGGTCTAAAATCAAACTCCAGAAGAAATCATTTTCCAATTTTTGAGTGTGCTCCATTTTATTAAGGGAAACCGTTGGAACACAGTGCTTCTCATTGTAGTCCATAAAAACTTTAGACACTTCTAATATTCTACAGGAGAATGAACTGATTTGATCTAGTATAGTTGAGATTTCTGATATCTCACTCCACAAACATTTATAGAGTTTCAGCTATGTGCAGTCACCATGTTATGTACTAAGAGTACACAAAGGAAGAAGATATTTCTTGTTCTTGAGAAACTCAAAATTCAGTTGTGGATACACAACTTAGCAGCATAAGCTAATACCCATAGCACATTGTGATAATTACCATGACCAAAAGATGTATCTGGGTGAGGAAACACAATGGAGGAAATAACTATACCTATGTAAAATTTACTATTAATTTATGAAGGATAAAATTAATTAAATGAGTTAATCAAGGTCTCAAAGTCAGCTAAATTCTTGCCTGTGTTTGAGAGAGCAGCATGTCCTTCCAGGCATGAAAGGAAGAATTTCTCACCCAACTCAAGAAAAGATTCACAACCTAAGTGCTGGCTGCCTCTGCAGAAACCTGCAGAGAAATTTTCTTATACTGCATCAGGTATAGCAGAAGGAAACAGCTGGAAGCTGAGGGGCAAATATCAGCAGCTCCTGTGTGATTAAAAAGAATTGCCAAATGCAGTAGGTACATCCCTCCTCCCAGCAGTAGCTTTTTTCATGATTGTGTGCTAAATCTCAAAATAATAAATAACAACAGTTAGCATTTATTGAGTGTCCACATGTCACTTATATAAGCCTGGCGTTGTAAAATGGAATTTGCCTATGTTATTTCTGAATTTCATAACAATTTCAGTTTAAAGTAGACACTATTACCTTCACTTTATAGATGAGGAAACTATGAAATAGAAAATGGAGGACACAGGAGTTGAGTTTGGTTTTCTCTGACTTCAGTGCCAATGCATTTCCCACTGTGCATGGAAAAGAATAGATAACTATTGATGCCTCAATTTAAGCACAAGTGTAGGCATTCCTCCCTGTGCCTCTTTTTAGTCCTTCATTAGAAATGAACACAAAATGGTCCCTCCCCTCTTACAATATGTGAATTTGGACCTCCTTGGTCAAGGGTAAAATAAGTGTCAGAGTTCCAAAACAGTTCTACATTAGCAAATCCTCTTCTTTCCATTACTGCCAATTGATATTTTTCCCTCTCAAGTCTGATCTTGGGTTTGCTAGTAAATATTGTTTCTATCTCCACCCTCACTAGCAAACACAGCTGGTTTTGGCTGTCAGAAATTCAAAGAACCTTCTGCAAAGATTTAAACTATATGAAAACAATAAAATGAAAAGGAGAAAGAATGTTTAAATGGAAGATAACATCTTAAAATACAAGTTTGACTTTGCATTTTTTGGAAGCCAATGAGAGTTGAGAAAGAATTGATATTTTTATTGTGGTTCTTGTTATGTGGTTCTTCTGAATAGATATGTCCCAAATGAATGATAAAGTCAGCAAAGTCAATACTCAATTCTTGTGTTCTCCATTATCTTACCAAAAAAAAGAAGCATATGTTCAAGTCCTCACTTGGCTGCCTATCAACTTCACCCTGTCCTTTCATCTCTGAGTGCAGTTTCCTCAAGTGTAACATCAAAGGCTTGACTGCATGGATAAGCCCTAGTTCTAACACTCTACTTTTACATTTATAAACCATGGAACCACTATTTCTAAAGGGTAATGATTCTGTTTCTCCTAATTTCATGCTTTTTGTAGGTTCTTTCTGTGTATCTGGACTTTAAGTTATGTACCAATGGTGAATGGAGCCATATGATATATATATATATATATATATATATATATATATATATAAAACATACATTTTTTAGGAAGATTGATACAACTCAACAATTCTGGGGTAAGGCAAAATTTAAAACATCTGTATTAATATGTAAATGACATGATTTACTTCACATGTTTCAAGTGTACAATTTCTTTAGTTTGGCCAAAGGTATGCACCTGTGGAACCATCACCACAATAAGATAGTGAATAAATTTTTTCTCATGCCCCTTGTAATGCCTCCCTTCTCCTTCTCCACTCCCATCCCCCCAAAGTGTTTTTGTCATGACATATTTGTTTGTGTATCGTAGAATTTACTTAATTATAATCACACAGTATGCATAGTTTTTTCTGTCTTCTTTCACTTAATACAATAATTTTGAGGTCCAGCCATGTTGCCACTTGTGTCAGTAGATCATTCCTTTTTATTTCTGAGTAATATTCCATCACATGGAAATACCACTATGTATTAGTCTGTTTATTAATAGGCACTTGGGCTATTTTCAGGGGCTTATCATCTCCCACATTTAGCTCTGAATTATGCCAGCTTCCTGTAACAGTGAAGTTGCTGATTCTCATGGATTTGTCAATCATAGTAGAACTATAATGACTGTGGAGCTGGAAGCGGTGGTTATAGCTGAGAAGTGAGAACAGCCTTATGCCACAGATTCCCACTGTCCCTGCCTGAGATTCAGTAGCTTTCCCAAATAAATGCTCCTTAATTTGCTATATCTCTAAAGTCCTGAAATGGTTATTTTTTAAACAATCTTTTCTAGTTTTATTGATGTTTTTTGGAGAGAAGGTATACCAAGTTATTCACTCTGTCATTCCAGAAGTCCACTGATTTTTATTTTGGTATAACTTTCCTGGTAAGTTACATGAAATGCAGATAGCTTCTACTTTTCAGAAAAGTTCCATCTAGTAAGGGAAGTAGAATTTGTTCCCACATAGCTAAAATACAAGATAAATGTAAAAGCACTGCATTAAAAAGCAACAACCTAGTTATTTAGGTATTTGGAGGAAGGAAATAGCATTCCCTTTAGGAAGGGTAAGGAAAAAGCAGAGGGTGTCATTTGCATGAGTCTTAAAGGGTTGATAGGATTTCAATATATATTGAAAGACTGAGTGTAGCAGTTGCATGAGTAGTTATGTTAACCTGGGAATTTTTAAATTCCTTCATGTTTATAACGTTTTGCATGAATACACTTTCATTATAAAACTATTCAAATAATATAGGTGATCATATTCAAGCATCTCTGCCCCCGCACCATCTCAACCCCATCCCACTCATTTTCCCACCAATACTTCTAGACCTTTCCATATGGATTTCTGAAAATTTGAATGGGACGAGTTCATCCACACTTAGATGAAGAACAGCAATGACAAAAAAGGAATATTTCTAGAGCTAAGTCTTTGTTGACACAAATGAATATTTGTAAAGATCAATGACTCAACTGGAAGCACCTGGCTAATATCACCAATAACAGCAAACAATTTACTACCTGAGTAAACATATAAAAGTAAATCAGTAGCTAGAGAAGTTGGTTTATTTGTTAGTCAAGACAAGCTAGGTTATGCTATACACAATCCTAAAGGTTTAATGCAATAATATTGAACTGATTTCTTGGGGCGACTGGGTGGCTCAGTCAGTTCAACATCTAACTGCGGCTCAGGTAATGATCTCCGGTTTGTGAGTTCGAGCCCTGTGGCTATGCTGAAAGCTCAGAGCCTGGAGCCTGCTTCAGATTCTGTGTGTCTCTCTCTCTTCCCCTCCCCCACTTGTTCTTTCTCTCTCTCTCTCTCTCAAAAATAAATACATTAAAAAAAAAGGAACTGATTTCTCATCCACATGAACTCCAGTGCTTTCCAACTTTCCTGAAATGGAGGAGTTCTTCCCTTCCAGCTGCACAGCCTCAGGCCTTAGAAAAAGTTAAAAAAATTGCACAAGAGATTCCATGGTTAGGTCTGGAAATGATGTACGTAATTTCTTAAAAAAATTTTTTTTAATATTTATTTATTTGTGTGTGAGAGAGAGAGAGCAAGCAGGAGAGGGCAGAGAGAGGAGACACAGAATTCAAAGCAGCTCCAGACTCTGAACTTTCAGCACATAGCCTGATGTGGGATTTGAACTCATGAACCATGAGTTCATGACCTGAGCCAAGTTGGACGCTCAACTGACTGAGCCACCCATGTGCCCAAATATGTATATAATTTCTGCTTACAATGCATTGAATAGAATTCAGTAGCAGGCAGGTTCAAGGGGGGTCAAATTAGTCTTCTTGTGTGCCTCAGCTTGTGTGAAAAGTTTAAAATATGTTCATGAATTCCTATCATTTTCTCTGCCTCAAGTTTCCTCATCTGTGAGGTGTATGTCAACTGTATGATTACAGCCTTCCCAGTTCTATCTTATATATATATTACATTCAATACAATAATCTGACTTCACTTTGGCATTCAAATGGATTGAGTTTATTTTTAACTTCATTTAATTGTGTTTTTTGTCTATTTGTCATTATACTGCATTTAATATCAAGTTAAGAGATTATCAAATATGAGAGTGATCTGGATGCAACATCTGTCACTCTATTGAGTGCAAGCATTCATAGGCTGACCTGGCTGGCTAGGCTGAATCCCCTTCCTACTTCATCATTCTCTGTGTGTTCTTTTGGAACATGTTAGCTAGCTTGGTTTAATAGAAGGACTTTCCCAGAGAGAAGAGGAACATGTATGAGTAACTGTACTTCCCTGCAGAACCTCCAAACAAGTTCTCAGTGTCCATTTGCAGAATATAGGGTAGTCAAGTTTCCAAGACTCCAGGCACATCCAAATAAGATGCTGTGTGTGGCAGTCTGCCCTAAAAAAAAAGAAAAAAGAAAAAAAGAAAGAAAGAAAGTTAAGATTATCTGAGTATTTTTTTGTGTGCAAAAGCCTCCTAAATTTCAAAAAGTAATGGGAATATGTAGAAGCAGAAATAAAATCATTAGTTAATTTCTAGGCAATGTGCTGTAATTGAAAGAGTCAAGATTTCTGAATTTAAGTCATGACTTATTGATAGATGGTTTTAAGCAAGTAACTTACATCATTTAGCCTTTCTGAACCTCCACTATTACCATTTTCATTTATTAATAATTATGACCACACTTAAAGGTTGGGAAGATGGTAGGGGCGCCTGGGTGGCACAGTTGGTTAAGCGTCCGACTTCAGCTCAGGTCACGATCTTGCGGTCCATGAGTTCGAGCCCCGCGTCAGGCTCTGGGCTGATGGCCCAGAGCCTGGAGCCTGCTTCCGATTCTGTGTCTCCTTCTCTCTCTGCCCCTCCCCCCTTCATGCTCTGTCTCTCTCTGTCTCAAAAATAAATAAACGTTAAAAAAATTAAAAAAAAAAAAAGGTTGGGAAGATGGCAAAGTAAGAGAACCCTAAGCTCACCTTGTCCCATGGATACAACTAGATAACATTCACATCAGTGTAATAACCCAGAAAATGACCCAGAAAGAAGATTGGCAGCACAAGCTCCACAACTAAATGCAGAGAAGAGGCCACATTGAAAAGTATAGGATGGTGGAGATTCAGTGGCAGACTAACCAGATCTCGATGTCCATGGTGAGGAAGATCCACAGGCAGAGAAGGATTAGAAACAGACTATCATAAAGGGAAGACAAATCCCCATAAATTTTGTTTTTGATGACTAGAGGGGCTGAATTTTGTGAGTTCTTACAACGAGCAGGACTTAAAACATGGAACTTTAAAAATCAGCAGGCTGGAGGGCAATAGGAAGCAGAGTCCTCTTCTTTAAAGAGATAGCATGACAAACAACCCGTGGAGACACAGCTTAGAAGCAATAGCTTGAAAAATGCCTGGTACATATTGGGAAGAGAATTATTCACTCACTTCAGAGCATGTCCTGGAGAGACAGGATTCACAAGGATATACCTCCAGGAACAAAGGAGCTGGCAGGTGCCATTTCCCTCCCCTGGCCCTTAGCATAAACACCGGGCCACCTGTAGAGACAAGCTCAGTATGGACACCAACTACTTGTTTACACAAAGGACATCCTCCCACCACACTTTGACAGATATGCTCTTTCTAGTCACCTTTGCTTCAGTCCCATTGCTGAAGATCCCCTCCACCAGAAGACCAGCACAAAACTTACCAAAAACTTTTCTCTCTACCTGCAGGGTTTGTGGAACCTTGGCACCAGACCAGTAGTCACCTTGTTAAAATTGACATCCCACCCCTGCTGGCCCAGTCCTGGCAGCAGCTGTTCATCACCTTTCAACAGAACATGAAACTTGAGGATACTGCACACCCCACCCCCTCGAATAAACTCTTGGTCAAACCCATTCAAACTGAAATCACAAACCTGGCAGTGTGCAAGAAGCCCTTATAGGGGCCAGCACCACTCCAAAGTGACCCCTGCCCTAAAGAAAGTAAAACACACACACACACACATACACACACACACACACACACACACGTCAGATGGCAGCCCCAGCAGTGGGCTAGGGGCAGACATTTGATCTGATCGCAAGCTGGGCTCATCAATGACAGCTTCTCAAGGGACAACACAGAGAAAACACCCTGTAGTTTGGTGCTACTGCATCTCTGGCAAATGCATGGTCTGACTAAATTCAAGCCCAAGGTGGTCCTGGACTGATCTATGAACAACACAAGGACTAAACACTGCCTAGAACAGGCAAAGAGAGCCACTGCAGATGACTGAACTGAAGAAGAAAGTGGCCAATACGCAGGGTGCAGCAAACACTTGTAGGGGACACCCTATGAAGCACCACACTCTAACAAACAATGGACACTGCACTGCAAGGCACTACTGGACCCCTTCTTCATAAGGTCATTACTTCTAAGAGCAAGGGACATAGCTGACTTTCCTAACACAGAGAAACAGACACAAAGAGTCAGACAAAATGAGGAAACAGAGGAATATATCCCAAATGAAAGAACAGGACCCAATCACAGCAAGATATCTAAGTGAAACAGAGATCAGTAATATGCCTGACAAAGAATTTAAACTAATGATCATAAAGATATTCACTGAACTTGAGAAAAGAGTGGAAGACATCAGTGAGATCCTTAAACAGATTAAAAAAAGAACCAATCAAACATGAAGAACACAATACTTGAAATTAAAAATACTCCAGATGGAATAAATAGCAGGCTAGAGGAAGGAGAAATAATTAATAATCTGGAAGACAGAGCAATGGAAAGTCATCAAGCTGATCATGTGAAAGAAAAAAATGCAAAATGAGAAAAGACAGGGAAATCAGGGTCTCCTCACGCACAATAGCATTTGTATTATAGGGATCCCAGAAGAAGAAAGAGAAATTTCATTTTATACACAATAGCTGAAAACTTCCCTAATCTGGGGAAGGAAACAGCCAGATCCAGGAGGCATAGAGATCCCTAATAAAATAAACGCGAGAAGGTCCACACCAAGGCACATAGTAATTAAAATGGCAAAAATAGTGAGAAAGACAAAATTTAAAAACAGCAAGAGGAAAGAAGATAGTTACATAAAAGGGAAACCCTGTGTGGTTATCAGATAATTTTTCAGCAGAAACTTTGCAGGCCAGAAGGGAATGACATGATATAGAATGATGAAAAGAAAAAAAACAAAAAAACAAAAAAAACTGCAGCCAAGAATATTCTATCCAGCAAGGCTGTCATTCAAAATAGGATAGATAAGGAGTTTCCCAGATTTAAAAAAAAGCTAAAGGAGTTCATGACCACTAAACCAAACCTAAAGAAATGTTAAAGGGGACCCTTTGAGTGGAAAATAAAGACCATAAATAGGAGTACAAAAAGTAGGAAGCACAAAAGCACTAAAATTAAGCATATTTGCAAAAAACAGTCAAAGGACTCACAAAATAAAAGAATGTAAGATATGACACCATATACCTAAAACACAGAGGGGAGAGGAGTAAATATTGGGTTCAAACTTAAGTGATGAACAACTTCATATAGACTTCTATATGCAGAAAATGTTGTATACAAAGCAAATGGTAACCACAAATAAAAAGCCAGAATAGATAAGCAAAATTAAAATGAAAGGAATCCAAATATACCATTAAAGAAAGCCAGCAAGCAATGAGAGAAGAGAGCAAGAGAAGAAAGGATCATAGAAGAATGACAAAAACAACCACAAAACAAGTAACAAAATGGCAATACATACATGCTTATAACTAATTACTTCAAATGTAAATGTCTAAATGCTCCAATCAAAAGATATAGGGTGATAGAATGGATAAAAAAAATACCCATCTGTATGCTGCTTACAAGAGACTTATTTCAGACTTAAGATACCTTCGGGTTGAAAGTCAGGGGATGGAGAAACGCTTATTATGCAAATACAGGTGAAAAAAACTCCTAGGTAGCAACATTTACATTAAAAAAAAGAAACTTTAAAACAGAGACTATAACAAGTGACAAAGAAGGTGAGTATATAATAATAAAAGGGACTATTCAACAAGAAGATATAACAATTATAAATATTTATGCATCCAACCTAGGAGCACCCAAATGCATGAAACAGTGAATAACACATATAAAGAAGCTAATAAATAGTAATAAAATAGTAGTAGAGATTTTAACACCATATTTACATCAATGGACAGATCACCCAAACAGAAAATCACCAAGGAAATCATGGCTTTGAATGACACACTGGACCAGACAGATTTAACAAATTAATTCAGAACATTCCATCCTAAAGCAGAATATACAATTTTTCAAGTGCACGTTGAACATTCTTGAGAATAGATCATATATTAAGCCACAAAACAAGTCTCAACAAATTTTTCAAAACTGAAGTCATACCATGCATCATTTCTGATGACTACACTATGAAACTAGAAATCAACCACAAGAAAAAATCTGGAAAAAGCACAAATACATGGAGGTTAAATAAAATGCTATTAAACAATGAATGAGTCAACCAAAAAAAAAAAAATCAAAGAAGAAATAAAAAAATACATGGACAGAAAAAACACAATGGTCCAAAATCTTTGGGGTTTTGTAAAAGTGATTCTAAAAGGGAAGATTATAGAAATATGAGCCTATTTCAAGAAGCAAGAAAAATCTTAAATAAACAACCTAACATCACACCTAATAGAGCTAGAAAAAGAACAATGAACAAAACCCCAAAACAGCAGGAGGAAGGGAATAATAAATATTAGAGCAAAAATAAGTGATATAGAAACTAAAAAACCACAAAACAGATCAATGAAACAAGGACCTGTTTCTTTGAAAAGATCAACAAAATTGATTTTCTAGCCAGACTCAAAAAAAAAAAGAAAAAGAAAAAATATTCAATAAACAAAATGACGACTGAGAGAAGAGAAATAACAATCAGCACTGTAGACATATAAACAAATGTAGTAGAATATTGTGAAAAATTGTATGCCAACAAATTGGACAACCTAGGGAGAAATAGATAAATTCTCAGAAACGTAAAACCTCCAAAACAAACAAACTGTACCAAAACTGAAGTAGAAAGAAACTTTGAACAGAGTAATCACCAGCAAAGAAATTGAATCAGCAATAAAAAAACTGAATAAACAAGAGTCCAGGACCAGACAGCTTACAGGTGAATTCTCCTAAACATCTAAAGAAGAGTTAATATCTATTCTTTTCAAACTATTCCAAAAAATAGAAGAGTAAGGAAAACTTCCAATTTCATTCTATAAAGCCAGTATGACCTTGGTAACAAAACCAGATAAAGACAACACAACAAAATAGAATTATAGACCAATATCTCTGATGAACATACATGCAAAAATCCTCAACAAAATATTAGCAAACCAAATCCAACAATATATTTAAAAAAGCATTCACCATGATCAAGTGGGACTTATTGTTAGGAATGCTAGGGTGGTTAAATAATTGCAAATAAATTAACATGATACATTCTATCAATAAGAGAAAGGATAAAAACCATATGATCATTTCAATAGCTGCAGAAAAAGCATTTGATGAAATACAACATCCATTCATGATAAAAACTCTCAGGAAAGTACATTTAGAGGGAACATGCCTCAACATAATAAAGGACTTCTATGAAAAACACAGCTAACATCATTCTCAAAGGGGAAAAACTGAGAACTTTTCCCCTAAGGACAGGAGCTAGACAAAGTTGTCTACTCTCATCATTTTATTCAACACAGTACTGACAGTACTATGCTACATTTTTATTCAACATAATACTGAAAGTATTATGCTTTGACTATAATAAAGTCACAGCAATCAGACAACACAAGAAGTTAAAGACTTCAAAATTGTTAAGGAAGAAGTGAAACTTTCATTATTTACAGATCACATGATACTATATGTAGAAAATACTAAAGATTTTACTAAAACACTACTAGAACAGATAAAGGAATTCAGTAAGCTCACAAAATACAAAATCAATGTAAATAAATCTGTTGCATTTCTATACACTAATAATGAAGCAGCAGAAAGAGAAATTAAGAAATAATCTCATTTATAATTCACCCAAAATAATGAATAAATTTAACCAAAGAGGTGAAAGACCTGTACTCTGAAAACTACAAAACTTTGATGAAAAAAATTGAACAGAACACAAAGAAATGGAAAGACATTCCATACTCAAGAACTGGAAGAACAAATATTGTTAAAATTTCTATACCACCTAAAGCAATCTGCAGATGTAATGTGGTACCTAAATACCACATTACATCTGTTAGTACCAAAATACTAACAGCATGTTTCACAGAACAAGAACAAACAATCCTAAAATTTGTATGGAACCACAAAAAACCCTGAATAGCCAAAACAATCTTGAAAAAGAAAACAAAACTGGTGGGATCACAATTCTAGACCTCAAGTTATAAGCTATATTATAAGTAGTAATCAAAACAGTATGGTACTGGCACAAAAATAGACACGTAGTTCAATAGAACAGAATAGAAAGCCCAGAAAAAAGCCCACAATTATATGGTCAATTAATCTTCAACAAGTATTCTTCAACAAGAATATGCAATGGGAAAAAGTCTATCTCTTCTATAAATGGTGTCAGGAAAACTGGACAGCTACGTGGAAAGCAATAAAACTAGACCACTTTCTCATACTATAACATAAAAATAAACTCAAAATGGATTAAGAACCTAAACGTGAGACCTGAAACCATAAAAGTCCTAGAGGAGAGCATAGGCAGTAATTTCTGACATCAACCATAACCTCTTTCTAGATATGTCTCTTGAGGCAAGGAAAACAAAATCGAAAGCCAACTATTAGGACAATTTCAACATAAAAACTTCTGCAGAGCAAAGGAAACAATCAACAAAACTAATAGGAGAAGAATGGGAGAAGTTATTTGAAAATGACATATTTGAGAAAGGGTTAATATCCAAAATATATAAAGAACTTATACAACTCAACACCAAAAAATAATAATAACCCAATTAAAAAATGAACAGAAGATATGAACAGACATTTCCCCAAAGAAGACATGCAAATGGCCAAAAGACACATGAAAAGATGCTCAACGTCATTCATCATCAGGAAAATGCAAATCAAAACCACAAAGAGATCACCTCACACCTTTCAGAATGACTAAAATCAAAAACAAGTGTTGTCAGGGATGTAGCGAGAAAGGAACACTTGTGCACTGTTGGTGGGAATGCACACTGTTGAGCCCACTATAGAAGATAATATGGAGATTCCTCAAAAAATTGAAAATAGAATTAGCCTATGATCCAGTAATTACACTATAGGATATTCACCCAAAGAATGACAAAACACTAAATTGAAGGGATATATGAACCCCTATGTTTATTGCAACATTATTTACAGTAACCAAATTATGGAAGCCCAAATGTCCATTGATAGATCAATGGATAAGGAAGAGATGTAAATATATGCATACATCTATACATATATATACACGTATATATGTATATACATATATGTGTGTGTATATGCATATGCACAATGGAATATTGTTCAATCATAAAACAGAATGAATTCTTGTCATTTGCAATCCACGTGGATGAAGCTGAGACTATAATGCTAAACCCCATAAGGTAGTCAGAAAAAGACAAATACCACATGATTTCTCTCATGTGAAATTTAAGTAATGAAACAAAGGAGCAAAGGAAAAAACAAACAAACAAACAGAGACAAACCAAAAACCAGAGAACAAACTGCTGGTTACTAGAGGAGGTAGGTGGCAGGATGGGTGAAATAGGTAGAGATTAAGAGTACACTTATCATGGGGTGCCTAGGTGGTTCAGTCAGTTAAGTGTCTGACTTTGGCTCAGGTCATGATCTCATGGTTCCTGAGTTTGAGTTCCATGTTGGGCTCTGAGGGCTTGGAGCCTGGAGCCTGCTTTGGATTCTGTTTCTCCCTCTCTCTTTCTCTCTGCCCTTTCCCTGCTTGTGTGCATGCACTCTTTCTCTATCTCTCAAAAAATAAATAAAATATTTAAAAAAAAAGAGTACACTTATCATAATGAACACTGAGTAATATATGGAACTGTTGAATCACTGGATTATATACCTGAAACTAATAAAACACTGTATGTCAACTACACTGGAATTAAAATTAAAAAAAAATAATAATAATAAGGACCAATTCACCTGGATATTCTAAGAATCAAAAGACAAAGTGCATGGGAAGTTCCTCTATAAACTATAAAGACCTACACAATTTAAAAAATAAACAAGGAAAGAAAACACAAAAAGGAAAACAAGCAAGGGAAGGCCCAGGGCTAGAACTGTAGTGCTTATGAGAAACTTGCACTCAGAAGTGAATGGGTTGGGATTTGAGACCTCTGCAGCAATATCAGAGGGAAAACAGAGCTGGAAGTCTAGAGAGGAGAAAGGGAAGCTGGGGAGTAGGGTCAGTGAAGAATAGAAAGAATGGGAAGAAAAAGAGATAGGGCTTTGTGAGTTTAAAAAAAATGAGTTTAGAGGGCAATTTTTAAATAATTTTTTTAAATTTTGGAACAAATATAGATTTACGGAAAAGTTGCAAAGATTACACACAGGTTTCTTCTATACTCCTCACTCAGTTTTCCCCACTTTTAACATCTTATGTAACAATAACATATTTACCAAAAGTGTGACATATAGCACAACATACTGAACACAGTGTGTAATAGAAATTATTCTGTACAGATTCATACACACCACTAGCACTAGTGAGAAATTGACATTGGTACATTATTATTAACTGAACACCAGAATTTATTTGAAACCCTAATCTTTTGATAGCTGTCAATTCATTTTACTGGTCTCAGGTGAACTTAAACTGATCCCTGTCCTCATGTGTCCTGACTTCCTTAATTTCTGGCTTACTGACTCAGTTCCCAAAAATATATAGTGAAGCGAAATCACAGATGTCTTTCCTGGACCTCAGGACAACACAAATGTGTGTCTTGATGAACAGATATTCTGGAAATAACTCTTCAGTTGTTAGTCTTTCTAGGTAGCAGGGTGAGATGATGCATCCACCTGGGTCAGTAAAGAAAGTGCCATCATTTTATTTTCTTTAACTTAGTCACAAACCACCAGGAAATTACTTTGAACAATATGAGACATATTGCAGAAAGCCCTTGGGAAAGGAGGCATTTAAAAGTCACCACATTCGGGGCGCCTGGGTGGCGCAGTCGGTTAAGCGTCCGACTTCAGCCAGGTCACGATCTCGCGGTCCGTGAGTTCGAGCCCCGCGTCAGGCTCTGGGCTGATGGCTCGGAGCCTGGAGCCTGTTTCCGATTCTGTGTCTCCCTCTCTCTCTGCCCCTCCCCCGTTCATGCTCTGTCTCTCTCTGTCCCAAAAAAAATAAATAGAAACGTTGGAAAAGTCACCACATTCTACAATATTTGTAGAGGCATCTTAAGAGAAAGCTTTGCATAGTAGCACTACCTCAGATCATGCCAGGATAACCTGAAGATCACTCTTGAAGTTTCATCTATTTGAAGTGGTCTTCAAACATATTTCTAAGAATAGTTTAGATATCATATGTGTTGGGTAGTCATAATGACTCTTGGCATTTAGTGCAAACAGAGTGAGAGATGGGAAGCATCTGCAATGCTTAGGTCAGTATTACACAATGAAGAATTGTTCTGCCTAGCCATCAAGCAAACACTGATGAATACTGCCAAGAAAAAGTGAATCTTTGAGATATTCATAAGGCAGAGGCTAAGGATTCGTTAACAGCTTTTCTAGGAATCAGCATCTCCTGATTCCTTAGGGCTAGCTTTTCAGGGAAATACCGATTGTCAGAAATGCAATGCCATGTGTGTATGTTTCCTTCTTCAGCATGGAGAAAGAAAAGAGGCAAATTTATCAGAACTGTAAATCACAACAATATAAATAAGGATAGCCATAGATACATATACACATTCCATGAATGGTTTCTTTTCTTTTGTGTGTATCAGTGCTATAGCAGAAATAATTACACTCTAGTGCTTGCCAAGCTTCTTAATGCAGTAACAGTTGCAAGTTATTCTCTTAAATTAATAGAATTCTGAGAGCAAATATCACTAAATACTGTGAAAATGCTTCTCATTATTTTACATATTTTCTCCCTGCATCTGTGTGTCTCAAAACAGACCTAAAAGCTCCACCAGAGACAGGAGTTCAGCACTTCAACACGTGTCCTTTTAAAAATGTGGGGAGGGGCGCCTGGGTGGCGCAGTCGGTTAAGCGTCCGACTTCAGCCAGGTCACGATCTCGCGGTCCGTGAGTTCGAGCCCCGTGTCGGGCTCTGGGCTGATGGCTCAGAGCCTGGAGCCTGCTTCCGATTCTGTGTCTCCCTCTCTCTCTGCCCCTCCCCCGTTCATGCTCTGTCTCTCTCTGTCCCAAAAATAAATAAAAACGTTGAAAAAAAAATTAAAAAAAAAAATAAAATAAAAATGTGGGGAAATTCACAAATTAATTTGCAAGCTAAATTATGTAATCGGATACTGATTTATTCTCCAAGTGCAGTTAATAGGTTGCTTTTTTCATTAAAAAAATTTAATGTTTATTTATTTTTGAGAGAGAGAAAGAGACAAAGGGCGAGTGAGGGAGGGGCAGAGAGAGAGGGAGACACAGAATTTGAAACAGGCTCCAGGCTCTGAGTTGTCAGCACAGAGCCTAAGGTACCCACAAACCATAAGATCATGACTTGAGCCAAAGTCGGATGCTTAACCAACTAAGCCATTTAGGTGCCCCTATTTTCTTCTTTAAAGGAGGCAAAAAGACTTGCCATGGGCCCAAGAAGAGTTTTGCCAATATGTAGAACTTGCTTAAGGTAGAAATTTCAGTCCTCATTGGCTTAAATTCATGGTATGTGAGGTTATGAAATTGGGCAAAAACGGTCATTGAAAGTGTCATTTAAAAAATCCATTCAAGGGTTCATGGGTGGCTTAGTTGGTAAAGTGTCCGACTTCAGTTTGGGTCATGATCTCACAGTTCACAGGTTTGGACCCTGTGTCGGGCTCTGCGCTGACAGCTCAGAGCCTGGAACCTGCTTCAGATTTTCTGTCTCTTTCTCTCTCTGCTCCTCCTCCACTTGTGCCCTGTCTTTCTCTCAAAAGGTGAATAAACATTAAAAAAAAAAAAACAACTATTCATTTCCTTTCCCCTGATAAGCTTTGCACATGCAACCCTGCTTGCAACTTCTAGAAATCTAGCTGTCTACCAGTATACTATTCAGCTATACTAGACTTATTTCTTATAGCAAACACACAATTGTTATCTCAGCCTCATTACTGCTCACACCTTACCTAACTTCATTTTGGCTTTGATATTTGTTGGCTTTGAAGGGGAAGAATAGGTCTGGTATCCCTTCTATTCCCAAGAAGACATGCTAACTGTGCTATAGGAAATAGGGACAATTTAGAAGCTTTACAGAATTTCAACAAGAACAAAAAGGAATTCATGCAGTGAAATAAAAATTAAGCTGTGCTGAAATCTTTGTACATTCTCAGCATGATTTTATATGCACTTAATATATTGATAAGTATTCCAAATACAGCGTAATTTAAATTCTAATTCAGGATATTAAGTACTACTGAAACAAAACCATCTTTTAGTTTAGCCTATGGATTCACAAGCAATTCCTAGACCATTAACTTTTCACTAAAAGATAGATTTCATACCTACTTTGACAATGAATAAGCACCTATACCAAGATCTGTTTTATTTACCAAGGATAAATACTTAAAGGATCTCCTTTAGAGACTCCAATTTTATGTTACAGGAAGTCATAACTAGTATTTTTTTAATGATACACAAACAGAATGCTATGTACCCACTGCCAGTAGAGGCAATGGCCAAGTCACAAGGAGATAAAGCATGAGTATTACTTTAATATCTTAACTGTGCTTATTGTTTTCTTTGTAATATGATACTGTGTTGGCAACTGGGAATATCTTGGAATCAAGGGCTCTTAATGAAAAAAAGAAACTCGGAGACCAACTGGATAATTTCTTTTGCTTTATCAATATGGAAGTTGGGATCTGGTGAGGTAAATTGACTGGATCAAGATCATCCAAACTTCTAGGAGAACTCCATCAAAACACTGCCACGTTTAAGAAAGATTTTTCTATTTTTTTCTGGGAAAACAAAAACAAAACCTTTAACTTCAGTAGTTATAATGTTTACTGCCACTGAAGATAAGTTCTCTGTTGCTGGACTTTGGTATATGCCCTAAGATAATGTAATGGATGATTTTCAGTTAAATACCTTATTCCTATTATATGTGTTGCAACTGAACCAAATTTGCTAGTCTCGTATGAAAAACCACAAGTGTTTTCATATTTTGATCAGATTCTAAGACACTTTCTCTTCTTAAAGTTTTGTATGTTTCAAAGCTTCATATATAAGATTCAAAATGAAAGGGCCTCTTCCTGACCATAGTATAAAAAATAAGCACTTCCCAATCTGATCTTCCTTTATATTTTTCACCATTTACCACATATCATAAGGAAATGATTATATAAATCATATATTATTGAATCAGAGAGAAATTATTTGCTCTGAACTGATCAGATACCTCATCTAAGCCTCTGTAATCTATTGGTTAGGTCACAGACTTACATATACAGAATTTTAGGAAATATAGCAAATGAGTCTTCTCAGGTGGTTAATGCTACTTACAGAGCAAAAGAGATCACATTTGTTAAGCTAGTGACTGGCAGCATAGCATGTCTATTGTAGGAGGGTGTTTGTTTTAAGTGTATAGTTACAACTCTTTAATGAGAAGGTAGTTATTGCTTTGAGATTAGTTCAGAGATAAGAACCCTTTCCACTGGCAGCCAAATGGAATTTCATGACTTTTTTGACCTCGACCATCAATATTATGGCTTCTAGCCATCCCCTCTGTTTTGGTCTGAGTGCACAGGTGGCAATATTACAAATAAAACAGTTGGGGCACAGGTTAAAATGCCAGTGGCAGAATTTGAGCCACTGTAACCTAGGGAGTTGAGTAATCATAACAGTACCATCGCATCTGTGAATTCAGACCCATGGCGCTATTCCAGAAAGTGTGAATTCAAGTTACCTTCCCTGAATGACAGTTCTGTCTTTCCCTCATGGATTTCCCACTTGTAATAGAGGTTTAGGTTGATATGCCCAATTCTGTGGTAACGACAGACAGAATCTGGGAGTCACACTTTTAAGGTCAGTTGACCTAGGAAAGTTAGGCAATCAATACAACATTTGATGATCACCATTTTTTCAATTTATCCTAAAGCAGTGAACCCACTCTGTCAACAATTTCTTTTTTTTTAATATGAAATTTATGGTCAAATTGGTTTCTATACAACACCTAGTGCTCATCCCAACAGGTGCCCTCCTCAATACCCCTCACCCACCCCCCATCAACCCTCAGTTTTTTCTCAGTTTTTAAGAGTCTCTTATGTTTTCGCTCCCTCCCTCTCTAACCTTTTTTTTCCTTCCCCTCCCCAATGGTCTTCTATTAACTTTCTCAAGATCCACATAGGAGTGAAGACATATGATATCTGTCTTTCTCTGTATGACTTATTTCAACAATTTCTTAAATCTACCTTTAAATAAATAATATTTCTGGAACTCACGCTGAATAACCAGAATAGCTTGTAGATTAAAAACTAGTTGAATATAATTCTAACACTACCAAGTTTTCTATTAGGAATTCATCACTGAAATGGGTTTTACCACGGGATATTGCTACTATCCTACTATTTATATAAGTAATTTTATTTATCTTCAGAATTTTATTTTGCCAGTCTATAAAAGAACACTTGACTTAGTACAACAATTTAAAAAAGAAGTAATTACTGACGCAGTCTTTAAAAAGCAAGAGTATGTATGTCCCATTTGCTTTGTGTTGTGTCCTACCATGCTGCCACAGACCTAAAGGGAAAATACTGTTAGAGAATGACGATTTCTATGCTGTTCCTTTAGGTTGATTTGCAATGAAATGTTTTGAAATCTGATATTCTACTTTGCCATTTTCCTGAGTTATTTAAAGCTTTCCTTCTGCACACTTGAGAATGATGGGGGTTTGAGGGTGCCAAGAACTAGCTTAAACTGACTAGGAGTGAATTTGTGTTTTGGAGTCTTTATATCTTCCTACTAATATCACACTCTTTTGAGGAATGCTAAGAAATTGTGTGGACTTCAGAAATTGCTCACATTGCCTTTTTATTTTCTTAAATATTGTGTCTGATTTCATTTTTATCTCATTTTGTAAAATAATGTACAAATAAAATGTCCTGCTTTTGTATTCTCTGGAATCAATGAAAGATATTCTCTCTCTCTCTCTCTCTCACACACACACACACACACACACACACACACTCTCACTCTCACTCTCGCTCTCTCTCTCCACTCCAACTTGTTAGGACTTGCTGTGACAATACAGAAAACAGTATTGGCTTGAGAACCAATAAGCTGAGAGGCTGCCATGTGTAACCAGAATCCAAAAATATTTCTAGCTAGGTATATTTCGTCATAAAAATCTCTCCATTTGCACTGCCCTTTTGATGGTTGCTCCTAATGTTATCCCTTTACCTGTATACTTAAGAATTGTTTTCAGATGGATCATTTTCTGTTTCCAGGTGATCCTTTGCCATCACCTTCTTTATCTAGCCAATAGCAGTTGTTTACCTACCTACAAGAAATATTACTCTGAGGAATTGTTATGAAACCCTTCATGGTATGGGAAAAGAATTACTGACATTTTTAGTTCTGAATACCCAGCACTTTTTCTTCTTTTGAAATATACCACTGCACATGCATTTTAATTAAACCAAAAGTGCATTCACAGAGGGGTTTACATGTCACCAATTATTCTGAATAAGGGTTTTTCTCTCCTTTTTGGATGTTAAATCATTATCTGTCTTTCAACACGTGTGGAAAATGCAGTTATAATTGTTGTAAATAACATCTTTTCCTAAGCATAAATTTGGGATGTGGTCAGTTTTCTTTTTCCTCCAGAAGCTCAGAAACTTCAATTGTCTCACTATGGGTGTTTTCTAAAGTACAGTCACAAAAGAGATTCTGAAAATGACAATGTTGTGTTTGATATTTATTCTCTTGCACTGACTTCCATATCAAAACTGCTAAGTTGAGAAGACAAAAGATGCTTTCCCAACTGCTGGCAACACAAAGCTCCTTTGTATTCTGACTCCTCTCTTTCCCTTACATCAACATCAATAAGTATTTTGTGGGAGAAACTGAAATGTCAGTCTTTCCAAGGAGCAATCAAGTCCAGTTTATTCTTTACTCTGTAATTAAAGCCTGTTTCTATGAAAAAAGTAAACCAATACCCCAGTAGCCAAAGATAAACTGCCGTGCTATTTTTAATCTACAGCAACCCATTCAACACTATGAACCCTTTGAGACTTGCTGTAGTTTTGCATTCTTGAGCCAGTAGAAAAAAGATTCATGAAAGACAGTAGTGGATAATAGTTTTGTGGTAATAAAATTGGGTGTCTTCTTTTAAATGCTTGTTTTTAAACAAATACACTACAAAGGACCTGGATGAAAGTAAAAGGTTTTATGAATGTGCTTTATACACCCAAACTGTGTATGCAATATGAAGGGGAGCAGAATATACCACCCCCAAAATATGCTTCTGTATTTTGAGCTAGTTATTTAAGACACAAAACAAACCAAACAAACAAAACCCAGCAGACAGGGGAGAAGCTCTGAAAACCAAGTAGAATACCCTTTTGTAAGAGACATTTGCATTTATAAGGGAAATCTTTATTTGTCTTTTTTTCTGTACCAGGAAGAAGAATTCTGGAAACTCTGATCAACGGGAAAGCCAAGGACTTAAATCAGCATAACAACTACACTTTTACTGTGATTTGCCACATAATGTCCCGTAACTGGATCTCCCACACTCAACATCTTCTTCTGTCTTCAGCTGGAAATGGTATTAAAGGTGGAAGCTTGGGGTATTTCAGTTAGTTTTCCTGGGTCTCTCCCATGTAAACATAAGTTATACATATTATTAAACTTCTCGGGGCGCCTGGGTGGCGCAGTCGGTTAAGCGTCCGACTTCACCCAGGTCACGATCTCGCGGTCAGTGAGTTCGAGTCCCGCGTCAGGCTCTGGGCTGATGGCTCAGAGCCTGGAGCCTGTTTCCGATTCTGTGTCTCCCTCTCTCTCTGCCCCTCCCCCGTTCATGCTCTGTCTCTCTCTGTCCCAAAAATAAATAAACGTTGAAAAAAAAAATTAAAAAAAAAAAAAACTTCTGCTTGTTTTTCTTCTGTTAATCTATCTTATTACAGAAGGTGAGAGGAATGACTGTCAGCAAAGAACAAAGAAGAGTAGAGGAAAAATATTTTTCCTTCCCTACAAGTCTTTCCTTTCATTCCCTGAATATGTGTCAATGCCAGTCCCAATGCCTCAATTTGCTGCAGGACTTGAGAATATTTAAAAAAGGAATTCCAACACAAAAAGGGAAAAGAGGTTGAAACTGGTTATTAGACTTACTTCTTAAGTTCCACCTTAGGGTCCCCTAAAGATAGTTTCCTCCTCAGCACCCAGCTGGCTGCCATACAGAAATGTGTACACTGTGCTCAGCTATGTCTTTGCTGAGTCCCAGGCTCCTCTTCTCATGTTTGGCTGCTAGCTTCTTTCTCTAGAGAAGAGAAAATTTTAATATCACAATAATCTCATCAATTCAGTAAGCAACTCTTAGTTTTTAATGTCCATTAAGAATTCCTCCATTCGATCCCTCTCTTCTATGATTTGGTATTTATATAATCAAAGGTTACATTAAAATGATTTCCTCAAAGATATATAGAGCCAATCCTATGGTTCTCCATGTAGATATATACACCCAAGCCTATGAAATTTTTATATAGTAATATTTTGAATAAATAAGTCTTTTTTGCTCATCACCTGAGTTCAAAAAAGTCCCTTCTCACTATGAGCTGCTCTGCCCTTGTTATGGGAAATGTATAATATGTGATGATTTGTAAAGGATTTCCCAGGAAAAACATCACCCTCACCCCTATGACTTTAATATGTCAATCCTCTATTCCTGTGCTGCCCAAGAGGAATACAATGCAAGCCACAAATGTGACCCATATATGAAATTTAAAATTATTTCCTGGCCACATTAAAAAAGTAATACAAAGAAAGAGGTGAAATTAATCTTAATAGCATATTCTATTTAACTTAACATGTCCCCAATATTATCATTTTAACATCTACTCAATATTAAATACATCATTACTGAGTACTTTTTCTTTTCTTTTTCTTTTTTAATATAGAGGCATTGAAATTCAGTTGGCATTGTACATTTACAACACATTTCATTTCAGATTAGCTATATTTCTTTTTTTTTAATGTTTATTTTTGAGAGACTGAGAGAGAGAGCACAAGCAGGGGAGGAGCAGAGAGAGAGGGAGGCAAACATAGAATCCAAAGCAGGCTTCAGGCTCTGAGCTGTCAGCACAAAGCCAGATACAGGGCTCAAACCCACAAACCGTGAGATCATGATCTGAGCTGAAGTGGGATGCTCAACCTACTGAGCCACCCCAGAGTCCCAGATTAGCTATATTTCAAGTGCTCAATAGCCACACAAGTCTAGTGGCTACCATACTGGATGAAGTTGTTCTAGATCTTCCCTGGTAGATGAGTCTTTCCTTTATATAGACCCACATACTGAATACATGGATGGACAATGGCCAGACCATGTATAACAATAAACTCTGGTCTACATAAGACTCACAGGAAGTCATCCTATAACATCTATAACAATTGTTTTGGAATGATCAAGACTTGATCAATGACTATACCTCCCTAGCCCTCCTCCATCCCATCCTCCCAATCCAGGACCAACCAGAGAAAGTCAAATATGCTCCCCAATCAATCACATAGGATGACTGCTTCTAGTTAGCTTCCTCCAGGTTTTCATGCCAAGAAACTCCAATCAGAGCATACCTGAAGCCTTACTTTTTTTTTTTTTTTTTCTATTAAGGCTTCTAACTTCCCTGCCTGCCTTTGATTCCTTGCCAAACACAAGTGGTAGCAGCTGACTACTTGCTTTAGAATCTGAATTAATAACCTCTGTTATCATTTGGGTGGTCTTAGGTTATTTTGATAAGACTTGAACTTCATTTTCCATTGTGTAGAAATTTTCTTATATTTGAAAACCCAATTTGTGAACTCCATGAGGAAATGGTGGAATGTAGTATAGAAAAGAGTGCTCTTGACCCGAGGCAATATGGTTTAGAGCAGCTACATTTTGCTGGAAACACAGACATTTGGGGGTTTTGTTTGTTTGTTTGTTTGTTCATTTGTTTGTTTGTACATTTAGGTAGCGACAGACAAATGTTTACCAAGATTAAGGCAAAATGTGTCATGATGCTGGTAGAGTGCTGAGAAAAGAGACCTTCCTCACTTATGCTTAGAGGACACGCACTTTCCAACATGGAAAGGAAAACGGCTGTTGGCATTCCTGGATATTTCATGATCCATTTCCCACTACATAGCCTGTGACTGTACAGGCATTTTAAAAGCTCTCTGATAATGATAGCTAGTGGTTGAGGTTTTTAGAAACAGGCAAGATGTCTGCCCAAAATGTGGAATTAGCACTTCATTTTTGGCTGAAGCTAAAGTGGGGAGAAAGCCCAAAGGAAAAACGGATCACTTCTGTGGCTGTACAAGCAGTGGAATAATATATATAAATGTTACCAAGAAAATCTAGAAAATGTTTGCAAGCCCAGCAGTGTAAATGTTATTTTTAAGACTCAAGTTAAAGAAAAATTTAATCAAGGCAAATAGAAAATAAATTTTTTCAGAGTTAAGTTAAAATTGGATCCATTTCTTATTTAAGAAATTTGAAAAAAACTTTTTATTAAATAGTGATCCCTCTGCTTTGGATTCTGACCCATGAACACTGGTTTAAAATGACTATTAAGAGGCTAAAATGAACACTTTTGAGTTTTAAAGTTGCCATTAAATGAAAAGATTTTATTTTTAAAAAAATAAATTAAATGAAATGTATTTTCATAGCTAGGCTATGGAAATGATAAGGCTTTAGAGAGAAAGGACATCTAATTATTTATAAGGTGTTTATGGTGTAAAAGTCCAGGGCTCCCTAACACCTTATTTACCACCTTATAGCCATGCCTTGACAAAAGGAACCAGGAGGGCTTGAAAGGGCCCAAATACCTTTGCAAAGGTAATCAAATCACTTCTCCTGCAGTAACTAGTTATCTGACAGGCTCCCACCCAATGTGTTCCAAAATTTTATGCGGATCTACACTATTTAAATGAAATGCACTATTTCTCAGACTCTATTTAAAAAAAAAAAAAACTTCTTTCCACTATAGTCCCACTTTGAGATATTATTACATGGCAAGAACGTGACATTCCTGACCTCTAAAAGATTTACAATGCAAACATTATCCAAAGATGAAAATTACATCACCTCACTATGAAGATGAGGCTTAGTTCATCAATCACTAATTGAGAAACTTAGCCAAATATTAATATAAATGTCATATCTCTGTTCAACAGGACACAGAGCGGTGGTTTTGATTTGGTCATAACTTACATCATCCAGGAGCCTTGATGTCTGCTATCTTACCCGTGCAGCAAGGGTCTTATCTAGGATGTGAATTTCATTGGAAAGCTGGCTGTCTTGAAAAGGAGAGGAGATGAGAGAAAAACTAGACACAGAGGACCAATAGTGTTTTCACTCGTGAACAGTTCAGATTAACTCATAAACAACAGAAACATTTTCATGATCGGGCAATGGTGCCTTGTCTGCTGGCCACATATCTTGTCCTTTGGAGGAAACCAGCCCAACCAGAGCGATCTGTTGCCATAGCAATGTGGAATCCAAGCTGGTTCCAGGACACAATTCTTGTCACAGTGTAGCCATATGTGCTATAGACATTAGGCAGTCATTGAGGAAATTTATTAGTGATAATTCCTTCCTCTTTCTATTTTAGACCTTTGATGTCTGTTGATATTTATTGAAATAGAAACAGTCATGAAGTGATAAGAGAATTATGAGAAATCCCTCCCTACTGCCAAGAATACACATAATGGAGGAGATAATAATTGCCCCCTCTCCTGTATAGACCCAAAATTAGGAACTGGAGACAACCTTCTCCACACTTTTCTCTCACTCTTCACTATCTTATCTCTGGCCAGAATTGTCCTTGGAAAGCATATAGGCCAAGTCCCTCCAAAACCACATTGTGTGTGATTGAATTCAATAGCTTCTAGAAATTAAGTCTAGTAATGCACCTCTTTTGTGTCATAATTACGTGATCCACAACCATTGCTGTTAAACCTGCTTGTCATTTAACCTGTTGTTAATGGTGTGTCACTCCAGACTTCAAGGATTTGGCTTCAACCTTCACATGTTAAAGTCTTCTATACTATCTTCCCTACCCACTAACAACTGGCTAAAAGTATTGATGTATTTCATTTCTGTGTTGATAGCATTTTATTCCAAGTGCTTTTATATATTAACTGAAATTAATCCTCAGGAGAAATCTTTGTAATGATAATATAACTATCAGATCTTACAGATGAGGAAACTGAGGCACAGAGTGGTTAAGTAACTTGCCCAAGGTTTCTCAGCCAGTAAGTGGCCAAGCCAGGTTTCAAACACAGTATTTTGAACTCAGGATCTCAGCCTTGAACCTACACACTGAGGACTGAGCCTATGTTTTCCTAAACTCCATATTCCCAGCCCCTAGTATGAGGCTTGCATTGTCAGGATTTTGAGTAAATGTTCAGTGATTTGGAGATGACATTGAAGGCAGAATCTCTATGTAGCTGTCATCATGCTGAGGTGTAGATGTTCAGCTGATGTGATCCTTGAGGCTGACTACATGCTTCATCTTCCAGCTGCTGACCTTGCCATTGTCTCGATTACCCAACCTGGGCTCCTGTTTTTCGCTGGTCTTGTTCTTAGTGATGTTATCAATGAAGCCTGGGTGATAGTATCACTACCATCATTCCTTTTCCTTCTAATATGTTTCCTTTTCTTAAACTAGTTCACCTCTCCCAGTCCCTCTCTCTGTTTCTAAATGGAATGTGAAAGCTCTATTTAATAAACAATGAAAAAAAAGCATGACAAGGTATCCATACTAAACTATATGGCAAAGGGGACTTATTTAGAAAAGTCTGCTTCATGTAAGGCAGTTATTTTTGCTCAATCATAATCTTTAAGAATGTCACCAGTTAAAGAAGTTGATGTGATCATATTACAGTCTTATCTCTGAACCTAACCCCCACCTAATGGATGCCAACTCCTGTTGCTCTGTAATGTTCTTAGCTCCTCTATGCAAGTAAAACATTTCCTATTCTCCTCAGTATACTTATTTTGGAAGCAATGGAAGTAGAAGTATTAGGCACATGCCTTCAATGTGTTCCTAGAATATGACTGAGTGCTAATAGTTTCAACATTGGGAAGACAATGATCCACGTCCTGGAATGAATACTCAGATTGCCTAGAGTTAAGTACTTTCCTAGAGGTTAAGCACTTTCTCCTAATTAGGATATTCTTAGGAATGAAAAGGAGGGCATTATTGAACCTTAGACTTCATCAGTGGTTCATCGGTGTTGAGGATACAATAATGAATAGGACCAGTCCCTGGCTTCAAGGAGATCATAATCCATCACAGGAGACAGACTATTTCTCAAGTGTTACCCATTGTAATAGATGTCTACACATACAACATACAGGACTGGCTACATAAGTTTCAGTGTCCAGTACAAATGAAAATGCAGGGACTTTGTTCACAAATTCATTTTTTAATTATTTTTTACATTTATTAATTTTTTTTTTGAGAGAGAGAGAAAGAGAGCTGGCAGGGAGGGGCTGAGAAAGAGAGGGAGACACAGAATCTGAAGCAGACTCCAGGCTATGAGCTGCCAGCACAGGGCCCTATGTGGGGTTCAAACTCACAAACCATGTGACCATGACCTGAGCCAAAGTTGGATGCTTAACCAACTTAGACATCCAGGTGCCCCTGTTCACGAATTCTTAAGAATTTCAAAATGCATTAAACCACATGCAGGTCGCTTGGGCTGCACATCCATGAAGCTGGCCCTGCATACATGAAATGGGTTTGGGGTATAGACCACTGAAAGTCTTCAAAAGGGAGGAAAACCAGTGCTGGTTCTAGCAGGATGACTAGGGGTTTGGCATGTAGAGATGGAGGGAAGCACATTATGGGCAACAAAAGAGAAAAACTACAAAGGCAGGCTGTGTGAGAGCAGGTTGTCAGTCTATTTGGGGGATGACAAGCTATGAGGCCAGAGCATAAAGTCTTGCACTGAGGATGCCAATAGACAGGTCTGTAAAGGGAAGTTGTAACCAGAATGTCAGGGGCTTCATGAAATGACCCAGGAAGAAGCAGGCAAATCAATAAGGTAATTCTAGTTTCACTACTTACTTCCAGAAAGCTCTTGGGTAAATGACAGTATCCTGAGCTTAAGCTTTTTGTCTGAAAATTAGAGAGTTCTGGTCTTGGCTCAGTCTTTAATTAGCTGTGAGCCCTTAAATAAGTCACTTCCCCTCTCTGAAAGTCAACATCTCTCCATATGGAGTGAAGAGCTAGGGCTACATGAGTGGTTTTCAAACTGAGCTCTAAGGAGGTGCCTCAGGGGATATGGGGAAGGTGGGTGAGGATAAGGAGAAAGCTTCAACCACCACACACTTGAACTAGAGCAGCTTCATTTTTATCAGTGTTATACGTGTATATGTGTAAATATTTATTCACCTATATAGTATATATAACGTTACATATTATATGTTATTGTATTATTTATGTATATGTATATTATGTCACTTAATAAAAATAATGCTAAATATTATGTGGTAAAAAACATAACATATAATTGCTATATATGTTTTATTTATTCAACAAAGTGCCTCAGTGTTCACATCTGAAAATTGTGGCTATTTATTTTTTTATTTTAATTTTTAATGTTTATTTATTTTTGAGAGAGAAAGAGAGACAAAGCATAAGTGGGGGAGGGCAGAGAGAGAGAAGGAGACACAGAATCCAAAGCAGGCTCCAGGTTCTGAGCTGTCAGCACAGAGCCTGACGTGGGGCTTAAACTCATGAACCACGAGATCATGACCTGAGCCAAAGTCGGATGATTAACCAACTGAGCCACCCAGGGGATATTCGCCCCTGGGGATATTTAATGGTATCTAACTTGTAGGTTAGTACAATGATTAAATGTCTAAAATACATGTAATGCACTTAAAAATGTATCAGGCATAGAGTAAGTATTGCTAAGTCTCAGTTCTTACTCTTTTATTAGCCAAAATCTAAGCTCAAGATATCGGAATATGTGTATTTTTTGTTCACTACTGTCTTCTTAGCACCTTGAATAGTGCTGGCCTTTAGTGGATGCTCACCATATTTGCTGAATATATGAATAGACAGGGTCTATGACACACTTGTTTCTAGGCTCACTTTGGAGATACAAAGGTAAATAAAGCAAACATGGGACCAGCCCTAGTGGGTATGTGTTAAGCAAATAAACACAATTAAAGATCAGTTGAAGTTTGTGCTTAGTGTTTTATTAAGATTACAGATAAGACTTAGTTTGAAATAGCTACATCTCCATTAACAGTTTGAAACCTCCAGGAATGATTTGTCCCAAATGCCTGCAAAAGTTATAAATTGTCATATTTTTGTGGTATATGAATCAACAGGCAAAGAGACAGAGGGAATGAGGGTTCTCAGCAAGTAGCAGGGATCGACCTGGGTAAGATTCTGGGCAACTAGAAACAGAAAGTAGGAATGATTCTGTTCTATGAAATGACTTTTCCCTGATGGGCTATGTTCTATGTATTTCTGTTGTGTCACCAAGGAGAGATGGACCCCCATCCTCAAGGAATTTCTCATCAACTGGGAAAGTCAGGATCAAGACACATTCATAAAATAGCAGCGGGACTTTTTCTCCACCCACTGCCATCATTAGCAAAGATATTCCCAAAGGAACAATGTGAATGGATTGGACTTGATCTGGAAAGGTTTACAAAATGTATGAGTTTACAACAGAGAAGGGAGACGAAATTCTGAGGTGACTGAAAGTCATCATGGAACAACTGCTTGCTTGCTTGCTTACAGCCAAGGACATAAACAGGTGCTAGAGTGAGGCAGGTGCGTTAGCAGAGATCAGTGCCCAGGGGCGATGAATGAGTGAGCAAACGCACCCATGGACACTTCCTGTTACTCAGCTGAGTATTTTCACAGCAACATCATTTCTTTGAACCCTTGGGGCCTAACCACAGCACTATATCCGTTTGTCAATATCTATGCTAAAGCAATCATTTATACCTACCAGGGCAAGGCAAAGTAAAACCAAGACTCCCAGGGCAATCATAACTCACCCCCATTGCTCATTTGGTTTCTAAGTGGGTTGTTTATTTTATGGCATGTGCAGTATGTACGCATTTTCTTAGAATTAGTTTAAATTGTCCTTCTTCAGAAATATGTCATGCAGTCTTTTTCTACAAATGAGTATTTTACTCAGTGGCACACAGCCTGTGCCATTAAACCCAAAATTAAAGAACATGAAACCATTAAGATTTTTCATTCTTACTGGTCCTATTTTGTTGTGCCTACATTTGGGGTAGAGGGAATACTTCAGGGCCTCAGAAAATCATGAGTAATGTCATCGTTCTAACGATGTGAAATTCTTATCTTCTTTAAACCATGTAATTGTGTACTAAACAAGGTGGGAGAAAATGCCTTTTCATTCCCATTTTCGCCAACACAGAGACTGATCACAATGAGGAGATAGAAGAGATGTATGTCTGCTTGGCTCGCAGTCATTTCGTATTTACTTGGACCACGCAATTGAAATCAAATCGGAGGCTCTCTGTCCGGGAGCGTGTGATTTGTTATCTAAATAACTATGTGTGAGCAAATCAGATGTGGATAAGATATTTCCATTATCGTCGTGTATGTTAGCTCTGATTCATGAGGCCCCAGCTTCATCTATACTAGCTTTATCAATGCCGTTCTTGTCAGTGTTATGTATTTGCTCTGCTTGGGCAGGAGATTCAGTTCTTGTTAACTTCTCAACTGGTAAGCGCAAGGGAAAAACTTAATGAAAGGAACCAAGGAAATATATTTTGTGTATGGTCTTGGCTAATTGACAAAAGCATTGCTTGATAAGGAATTAAGGGGAAAATGTACAAAGAATTCACAGGAGCAGGAGGAGTTTGTTTTGTTCATAGTATACAAGCCTCAAATTTCAAGATGCCAGATTGGAGACTATTTATATTTCCTTTCTTCCTTCTAGGGCTTTTTTGTCTACTTATTACTAATAATCTTACCTTTAGTTTTCAAGGAGAAAAAAAAAAAAAAACCATGGGATGCAAACCTGTTTTTGTCATATAATTTCACAAACTATTTGACCTTGTTTGCAACCAGAACTATATATCTCTACCAACAGTTGTGCTATCAGTCAGCGTTCTTATTTGCAAACCTACAACTGACCTAGGATATTTTAAACAAAGGGAAAAAATCCAGCAAGAGCACAACATATGCATCAAGGATATTTTTACAGGAACTGTCTGGCAAGAACAGAACAGCTGTGTGCTGCTGCAGAGACCCACTGCTGCTGGTCCTTCTCACAGCCACTATGAATAAATCCTACCTCTCCTTCCGTTAAGGAACTCACAGTCCCAGACACGATCCCCCTGGTAGAGACCAGGTCTTGTGACTGCTTGCGCCCTGCTGTGAAGCCATGGGGAGAAGGAAACTCTTTTCTGTTTATGTTCATCATAGAAAGGAAAGAGATTATGTCTCCCACTACTGTATCATTGGGTGTTACCTCCCAAATGGGAATAGGAATTATATACTAGAGTCCCCACAAGTCACAAAGGCTTGTTATTCCTTCTTTATTATTAATTTTACTTAAAATAACAAGTTATAAACATATTGATATGTTTTTAAAACATGAAATTGAAATTTCTTTGTTCTTGGTACATTGCTATGTAACATGTAGGCAAACATGTTACATGTTACAGTAAACCTTTTGGGATTCATTTTATATTTAGAGACAGGATAAAATTAGAGAAGCTCTCATCTTTAACTAGAATGTCAGTGTTATTTCTGAGATCTATAACTACTTTTAATGTCTTACTTTTCTTTTTAATTCCAAGCTCCATGAATATCAGGTTTATTTCAAAATGGACTACAAGGCCTGAATACCCAAGAAATGTAGTGTGGATGGTTTTCCAGAAGCCACTGTCAGCAGCTTCCTCCCTTGCAATTTCTAATATAGAAATAGGAAATACACATATTCCCTTTCACAGCTTTTGTTGTTGTTGTTGTTGTTTTTACAGAGTAGAGTTTGTATGTAACCTACTTCCAGAGTAGGAAAGTTATTGTTTATTGAAATTATAGTATGGATGCAGCCTAAGCCACACTCCTTACTTACCTCTACTTTCTACCTTGAGCATAGTCAAAGGTACCTGGAGCTGAAAAAACCCGCCTTAAGGGAAAACCAAAGAACCAAGGGATGTTAGTGCTGATACCTGCTTCCAGGCTCAGACTTCTTGCTATAGAGTGAAATCAACCCTTCCCTTTCTTTGGGTTCAGTGTAAATCAGGTCTGGAAGGATCTGCAGTTGAAAGCATTCGTAAGTTATACAATGGTTTCAACAATTCACATCCATTCATAACTGGACATTTCAAATAACCTGCTCCTACCACTTATTGAGTTTTGAATTTGGGCTAGGACCATGGAAGTGAAGTATAATCCAGACTGTCAAGGAGAAAGATAGTATATATAAGGAGATGCATAACTAATGTGATATAATAAATGCTAAAGCAGAGTTATGTTCCCTGAACCAGGTTAGGACATGATTAATTTCAGTATTAAGACTAGATTCAGTAAAATGGAATAATCTGGAAAAAGATCAGTTGTGGCCTATTGAATATGATGACAGGAATACTTAGTGTTTTACAATAAATATTATCATAGTCAATTAGTATTTCTACTAATTTCTACTAATTTCTACTACTATATGGGATCTTTTACGTATTAGTCTCATTTTATCTTGGAAAAACTGGTGTGAGGTGAAACACATATGGCTTACGGAAATTGAACTCCGGAAGTCTAAATTAGGCTTCCTCAACTTCAGCACTATTGGCATTTTAAGCTAGACAATTTTTAAAAAGATTTTATTGTGGTCAATACACTTAACATAATATCTACCTTTTTAACAGATTGTGAAGTGTACCATATAGTTTTGTTATCTGTAGGCACAATGGATCTCTTGTACAAAAGATTTCTAGAACTTATTCATCTTGCATAATTGAAATTTTATACAAGTGGATTAACAACTTCCACTTTCCTCTCTTTTTCCCTAGCACCTGATAACAACTATTCTCTTCTTAACTTCTGTAAGTTTGTTTACTGTTGATATCTCTTATAGTGGAATCATGCATGGGGCGCCTTGGCTCAGGTGGTTAATGTCCAACTCCTGGTTTCAGCTCAGATCATGATCTCACAGTTCATGAGTTTGAGACCTGCATCAGGCTCTGTGCTCACAGTGTGGAGCCTGTTTGGGATTCTCTCTCTCTTTCCCACTCTTTCTGCCCCTCCCCCACATTCATTCTTTCTCTCTCTCTCTCTCTCTCTCATCCTTCTTTGACTGGCTTATTTCACTTATGCCCTCAAGGTTCATCGATGCTGTCATATATTAAGAGATTTCCTTATTTTGGCCCATGGGCCATAGTTTGCCAACTTCTTCAGTGAACTGCATTCTTCTTATATTCCAAATCTTTCTTTTATACATTCTAGTACCCAAATTATAGTCTATAAGCTCATAGTCACTGGAAATATAACTTTCTTTACTTTTCTATAACTTAAACTAATTTCTGTTTCAGACCTACATTGTGGTGGGTGGTAAAAACTAAATCTTAGCCAATTCAGATTCATCTCAGCTTATTCATAATAAATGCAAGATTACCTCATTGATTTTAGGGCTTTCTTCATCAACTCATGATGCTTCCTTCCTTTACCAGGTTGTGGCTCAATTTTGGAAGGCTCTCACAGTGACATACATCAAATAGGGAGTGGCTAGTTCCCTCTCTTCATGTGTCCACTAACCTTTAAATTGCTTCTGTGTGTTGATCTATAATACACTCCTTGTTTTAATATAGGTTACATTATTATTTACATATGGTAAAGTCAATAGATCCAAAGATGACTGCCATTATAAAGATGTTATGCTCACAGATTCTGAGAGGAAAGAACATTCATGTGCCCTGGGCTGCCACCTGGGGAAGCATCAGGGTCAACAGGAGGCACAGGAAGGTAGGAACCACGGGCAACAGACTTTACTGTGGTTTCTGTAGGAAGAAATAGTCAAGGTAGGTTAAACAGGCTTAGGATTGGCTTATTTGAATAACTTTAGTGTGTTCTAGGACATAAGTTGGCTAGTACCTGGCTCTGGAGTGATTAGTGTAGTGGCCTGGAGTGTCAGGATCCAATAAAGGAAGGTAGTTGGGAGTATGGGCCCTGGATTTGTTCATTTGCATTTTAAAAACTGGTCCCTTAGACTGCAAGTTGTTTCCTATCTTTAGAAATTGGCTAACCCTGGGAAGGACAGTCCCTCCAGAGTTAGCATGACTCCTGATGTCAAAGCATCAGAATACAGAAAATAAAAGACATAAATAATACATTTCCCTTTTCAGACTGCAAGTCTTCAGACTACTCTTTCAGGCTGAATATATATTACTTTCAGGCACAAGGCAGAAGTTCTGAGTTTCCTCACACTATGCCTAGGACACAATCTTCATAAGCTTACTTAATACTGAATGGGAGTCTGTATAGTCCTCTCACTGTTCTGCATGGCACAGAGGAGGCAGCCAAGGCTACCTGAGTCTTCCAAGTCCAATTAGCAAGCAATGTACCCATCAATGCCACCATCAGACCTCCTACATTTCTCTGTGTTTCTAAAGTTCTGGCCCCTGGTCTCAGCTGGAGAGAGGAGAGCAGATGAACAGCACACCTTCTCATGGACAGCCAGGTGTATAAAATCTAGCTTTCCCCTGGTTTAACTGTCTATTGCAGCCTGGAGAAAATTAATCTTGCTGGGGTAGGGGCAAGGAAAGATGAGAAAAACTAGCTCTTGTTGACTTGGTATTCTTTCTCATCTATTGCTTAGTGCATAAACTCTATGGCTTGGGTCCCTCGGGGCTGTGAGTTTTGGGAAGCAAAACCAAGGCTTTTGAAACTCATACTTCTTTTTGTCTCACACCAGTCTCTGCCACAATATTTAAAAGTTTATTTTGACACTCAAAAGTTGAGATTTGAGTCTTCTATTTTTTCTTTTGGTGTTTTCTTTGGTAATATCTCAGAGAAGGAGCCTGGGAAGGAGAAACACACTGATTAATATATCAAAATACTATCTTGTGACACCAGTTTTTTCCACTGGGCACTTGCCTTATTGCCCTTGCTTAACTTCCACCTTGAATGCTTTTCTGGACCTTCTGTCCTGATTTCTTCACCCTGCTGCTGCTCAGACAACCCTTACATCGTTCCCTTTCTTGCTGAAGCTATGCTCCCACTGATGAGTAATTTTCTCAGCTACACAAACATCAAGAAGGGGTCTCTGCGCTTGAGGAAATTATGGGAATTACAGATTCTGAAACTTTCACCCAATATAACTTTTTCCCCCTTAAAAACCTGAATTCAAGAACATCTGGAAAAAGAGGCAAAAGTTTAATATGTCAATCCTCTACCTGTACACACTGAAAGTCTTCAAATGTAAAAATTTGAGGAGAGGTAAGAAATTAAAACTAACCAAGCTCGTCTTTGGGTGCAGCCAAATATTTTAACTGTAGACTCTCATCCCTATGCAACAAAAGGATGGACTGCATTTCCATGCATTTTTCCTCTTTTATTCATTTGTTCAACATGTATTTGTTGAACACTAACTATGTGCCAGAAACCATTCTAGTCACTGAGAATATATCAGTGAACACAAGAGACAAAATCAGCCACCTTCATGGAATATACATTTGAATGCCAGAAATAAGTGCTTAATTGCTGACATTTGTGTGGTGCTTATTATGTGCCAGGCATTGATCTAATCTCTACAGTAGCCTGATGAGATAGTTACTATTATTTACCATCCCCATTTTACAGACAACGTTTAGTAGTTTGTCCATGATTTTAGAGCTAGTAAGAAACCCTAAGATACATAAGAAGTTGAATCCAGGCAGACTACCGGCAGAGTCTGTGTTCTCAATCACTGAAGTTGACTGTTTCTAGCTTATAAGTAAATTATAGATGAAGTTAGAAGTCAATGATTTCTTTGGGAAAAATTAAGTGTAAAAAGAGAGTAGAGCGTACTAAGGGAAACCAGAATCTTAAAGTGGGTAGTTAACAAAGATCTAACTATGATGTGTGACTTGAGTAAAAACTTAAAGGAGGTGAGGGATCAAGAGAGATAAATATCTATGGTGAGGGTGTTCAGGCAGAGGGAACAGCATCTGCAAAGTCCCTGTGGCAGGGCTATGCCTGGCACTCATGGGTGCAATTTTGCATGCCACTTTATTTTTTTTTTAATTTTTTTTTCCAACGTTTATTTATTTTTAAGACAGAGCATGACACAGAGCATGAACGGGGGAGGGGCAGAGAGAGGGGGAGACACAGAATCGGAAGCAGGCCCCAGGCTCTGAGCCATCAGCCCAGAGCCTGACGCGGGGCTCGAACTCACGGACCGCGAGATCGTGACCTGGCTGAAGTCGGACGCCTAACCGACTGCGCCACCCAGGCGCCCCATGCATGCCACTTTAGAAAGCACATCATATACCATACGTTTTCACTCTTATGTGGATCCTGAGAAACTTAATAGAAGAACATGGGGGAGGGGAAGGGAAAAAAAAGGGAGGGAGCCAAACCATAAGAGACTCTTAAAAACTGAGAATAAACTAAGGGTTGATGGGGGATGGGAAGGAGAGGAAAGTGGGTGATGGCATTGAGGAGGGCACCTGTTGGGATGAGCACTGGGTGTTGTATGGAAACCAATTTGACACTAAATTTCATATTAAAAAAAATAATAAAAAAATAAAAACATGGATAATAATAATAAAAAAAGAAAGCACATCACATCTGTTTATCACAAAGTTATTTGAGTTCTGCTATTGTGGCAAAATACAAAGCTTTCAAAAATGATCTTTCTAATAATTTCAAACCAGTATTTTCACAACTTTCCCCTCCACAATTCAAAATAAAAAGAAATGGATGGATGAGACCAGAGTTAAAAAGAGAAAGAAATAAAAGAGATGCATTATCATCCTTAATATGGTTAATGATACATTATAAGGGATTAATAAAATGTGAGGCAAACACAAATAAGAACAAGCTCTGATTTTAATAAGCATTTTTTGAGATGAAATAAACATCCTTATTAACTGGGAAAAAATCTATGTATTATGGCCCGAAAGTTATGATTACTTTTCTTGTTAATATAGGCATTGGGCTAATGGTAAACTTCAAAGAATCTTATCTGTCCCAGAAAGAGAAAGAATTTAGAGGTTGTCTTGGCTAAAACTAAGCTGGTGTTTGCTGTTTGCATTTACTTTGCCCTAGACTTCTCCAAACTCTTTATCAACCAGTTGATATTGTTCCTGATTTATAAGAATTAGAGATTAAACAGCTTGCAACAGAGGCTGCCCAGCTAGACCCTGGCCGAACTGATCTGAGGCTCATGAATGCCTGCCTGTTTTGCTCTGCTCTCTAACAGATGGCTTATTTCTAAGGACAAAGTTCCTTATTTTCTTTCAAGTTGTCTTTGGGTTGTATAAAGAATGGGGGACTGGCAGCTCAGTATTCACTTTCCTCAGTCCCAGAAGACATTAATCAAGGTCTAATGAGAAGAGATCTTAGGCTCAGAATCAGGAGAATGGGACATGGATCCAGCATTTTCACTAACTAGTGGCGAAGTTTATAAAAATGATTTTTTTTATCCTCTCCAAACCTCACTATTCTCATTTAAAAATGAAGACAAAAATTACTTCTCCTCCAGTTTTCATAGGATGTTGTAAGATAAAAATGAGAAAATAGGTAAAGTACACTAAAAAGTAAAGCCTTAGCGATAAAAGAAGTTGTTTATTAGCCTGTCTTGTTTTTCCTACCTTTTTATTCATTAATAATTCTTAAGATTTTCCCAATCTGTTTATTCTCTTGTTTGTTTTTCATCTTTCCTAGCTTCTTCTGTCTCCTTTCTCTGTATTTATTACTTAAGCTACTTTCCTTCAAACAGATTTAACTTAAATTCTGTTGAACCAATTCATTTATGAAACATTCCTCAATACTACGGTTTCACTGGTTCTTTTCCTCTGATATGCCCTCATGTTTGCACTGAATTTGTATATATTCTTATGTGACATTGGCTAGCATTCACTTCAATACAATATAAGGACCCCAGAAATTAACTGGATTTCATCCAAATCACTGACTGCACTGGTTTGGCTGCTCTGCCCCCATCTGCCTGGACTGAAGGAACAAAATGCAAAGGTCTGTTCTCCTGAACAGAAGGAATGCTTACACATTTGGGTGAAAGTATGGAATCCATGCTTAGTAAGGTTTAAAAAGGTGAGGGGAGCCTAAAGAAGAGGTAGTAAATGAGGAGACACAAGAAAATGATGCTGTTCTGAATTAGATGGAAAGTCACCACAAACTCTTTAAGGTGAGTGAAAAGTATCCTCATCTTTCCTTCTTTTTCCCCTATTTTACTCATTTTTTAAGGTTTACTTATTCATTTTTGAGACAGAGAGAGAGTGAGCAGAGAAGGGGCAAAGAGAGAGGGAGAGGGAATCCCAAGTAGGCTCTGTTCCTCCAGGGCAGAACCCAATGCAGGGCTCAAACCCACAAACTGTGAGACAATGACCTGAGCCAAAACCAAGAGTCAGATGCTTAACTGACTGAACCACCCAGGTGCCCATATTTTACCCATGTTTATATGCAATGTTTAATGAGTTTTCTTAAAAATACAACCTAGTCTCAAAACACTAATATGAAATTGGATCAAGAGAAAAATTTCTCCTCCCGTGAAGTATCAGATGTCCTTGGATGTTAAACTGGTGTGACTTCATCATTTTCCTCTTTCTTCCCCATCTGTCCTCTACAATGTCTCCCTATCTGTATTCCATCAACCCTATTTCCCCCAATCCTGTACTTTTCTCACTTTTTTTTTTCTTTTGCCAGAGTTAACTTGGGTGCTTAGTCTCTTAAACTTTCCTAGGCTGTGCTTCTCTTGAAGTGAGGGGTTATGTTGTTCATACAGTATTTCCATTCTTAAGTCCATTACTGAAAAAGTTGATAGACTAATTTCCAAGCTCTCACTTATCCTTCATAGACTAACCCTGCCCTCACTGAAGTAACATCAATTACCAGCGAAACAGTTGTGAAATTCATATTACTTCTGCTTCTGATCTTGGTGAAGTGGCTTCAAACTGTGTACCATAGAGCCCTAAGGGCCCTTTAGATGCTGGAAAGAAGAAAATGAAAACCAATGTTCTAGTGATAAATTACAACTATGTCTAGGTGCAGATCAGGATCTCCAGAAGCAGATACTGACATGGAGTTGGGGTGCAAAGTGTTTATTAGTGATCAACACCTGTGAAAGTTAGAAGGTAGGAGAACAGTTGGGCAGAGAGATATGACAAACTTCCATTCAGCTCCAAAAATCCTGACCCAACCTAAGCCAGGGATAGGGTGGGGGTCATCTGGAACAGACATTGCTTGTCAGAGATGTCTCTATACATTTTGGACCAAAATAGCTGAATCTTTATACTCTCCCTTCCCCCAGCACTTGTGTGTGTGCACACGTGTGCACACACACACGCACACACACACGTCTGTGCGCACTCAGTCACCAAGTGTAGGTTATGGCCTCAGGTGAGGAGGCTCCTTGCAACTGATCCACCCTGAAGGAGCTGACAGCTGGAGGTTGGTAATTGGCCAAACTCCCTACAGCTGAGCAATGAGTCTCACCTTGAACGGAAATCTGTGTGGCATGACTCCTCATCTGCCACTTGAGTCGTCAGAATTATAATTGTATATATGGATTAAAAAGTGCATTTGTGCTAAATTAGCCTTAAGGAGTTTAGTTTCCCAAGGCATGCCATTGAGCAATCTTGAGTCCACTCAAGAAAGTAAACTATAAAATATCTCTGTGGTTATTTCTTTCAGAGCTCATGTTTCCTCCTCCATCCATAGTTCAGCCATCTCTTCCATAGAGTGTTATAAACAACTCTCAAAACTCAAACATTGTGCTTTTATCAATTGTCCATAGCAACTAGTTGATTTGTTGCAACCACAGTTGAAAAGGTGACATTGTTTTGGGTAATAGAATTACTAGCTAAGTAGCTTCTACGTTCAGTGCCATTGTGTTCATATATCAGATTCTAACAAAGGAGGGGGTCATATGCCAGCCTGAAATGGGCATCAATGAGCATCTGCTGCTAGCTATAGTCACAAGAAATGAATGGGAACTATAATATTAGTCACAGAGACTTTCCGATCACTGACACATTTAAGAGAAAGCAGTTATAAACAATCGCAATATGGTTACTTGCTCTCTTTCATTCTCTCTTTCCTCTGATTCTGTGTCCCCTCTCTGCGCTACCATGTCTTCCTGCTCTTGTTTGGACAATTCTGATTTTTACAAGCATATTCCCTTGTGGGGAATAAAGGAGGGCAAAGAGAATTGGCTGGAATTGATTATATTAACTGAAAAAAGTTCACCATTCTGAAGCAGTCACATCTGTGAAAATCTAAAGCTGTTCCCAGTGGCCCGTGAGGATTGTGTGGTTTCCTGGGAAGGTCTGACCAAAGCTTCAGTGTTGTCTGAGAGCTCTTGCCTCCTGGGGCCTCACAAATGTACAGACATACCTCATTATGCTTGAACAGAAATAGCACCATTAGTGATTAAAACCTAACTTAAATGGTTTGCCAGGCAGGGCATCTGAGGGGAGAGAAGTCTTCAAGAGTTTTCTTTTATTCTTTTTTTTTTCAAACATAGGTAAATTACCCCACAGTTTGGCTTCCGAGAATCACAATGAGGGGGGTCAAATGTATCTATTAATTAGTGTTTGTTTTGACATGAAGTTGCCAAATTTGACAGAATATAAAAACAGTATTATATGACTTCTTCAAGTACACATGCTCGGTGAGAGAAGGCATCTAAGACAATGTTTATTACTCTAGTTTAGAATTTTAGGGAATAGTTTTGATTCAGCCTAGGTTCAATTACTGAAATCACCACCATGGCCTGTTACTTACAGGTGTAATCCATATATCAGCATCTCTGCTATAAAGGTTCAAATTTCTGGGATATGTTTGTGCATGTGTGGCTGTGGGTGTTTATGCACATACATGTGCTTTGGGGAATGCAGAAGAGAGGTATCACACTTCACTTGACATAGCACCTACTCAGAATAAATACTACACTAGATGGCAGATTTTCTCCCCAGGCATTTATGTGTACTTAAACTCATAGAATGAGTTTTAAATATTAGTGTTTACTGAGCATTTATTGTACATAAATCTCAGTTCTGAAAGTTCTATAAGTGCACATGCATTATTTAATGAAATCCTTACCACAATCCTATTATTAGGTACTATGGTTTTCTTCATTTTACACATGAGGAAATTGATACGTAGGAAGTTTAAGCAACTTGCCTTGGGTCACTGAACTAGTAGATGGCAGAGTCAGGACTGAAATCAGCTATTTATGGCTCTAGGACCAATGGTCAACCAGATAGTTAATGACAGATTTGGGATTTAAACTCAGGTCTTTAGGGGCACCTGGGTGACTCAGTCGGTTAAGTGTCCAACACTTTATTTTGGCTCAGGTCATGATCTCATGGTCATGAGCTCACAGTTCCTGACATTGTTCCCCACATGAGGCTCTGTGCTGACAGTGCAATGCCTGTTTGGGATTCTCTCTGTCCTTCTGTCTGCCCCTCCCCTGCTCATTCTCTCTCTCTCTCTCTCTCTCTCTCTCTCTTTCTCTGTGTGTGCGTCTCTCTCTCTCAAAATAAGTAAATAAACTTAAAAAATAAAAATAAGTAAATCCAGGTCTTTCCCTCCAAAGCTTATGCTTGTAACAAGCTTTTATAGCTTTGGTATTTAGAAAACAAGCTAAGAAATACTATATCTGAAGATGTGTGGAAGTGGAACCCAAGATCAAATATCTATATATACCTACAGAACAGAACAAAATAAATAAAACACAAATTAATTAAAGTCCTCTGCTTAATTCATGATTGCTTAAACAAAGAAATGTCTTGTCCCATAGGTTTCCTCTCCTTTTTCTGCCTTAGCTCAAATGGACCCATGCTCCAGTCCTCAGACCTCTCCAGAAAATTCACTTGTGTTTTGTTTCCACAATAGCTGGACACCAGAATTGCTTTCCCCACTCTCTCACACTTTCAGCGCTAATCTATCAAATGCTCCAAAGTCAGCAGAGGGGAGGAGAAAAAAGGGGCAGACCTTCATCTCCCCATCTTTTCCAAGGGTTGCTGTTTTCTTTCTTTCCTCAAGAGGAACAACAATAAAAACAAAACAAATTCAATGACCACTGCTGAAAATCCCCAGGAAATTCCTTTCCCAGAGTGCTCACTCACTAATTTGGTTAACATTTCGGCTGGTAACAGACCCAATGAATCCTCCATAATTGCTGTGAGGTGTACAGGGAAAAGTCTAGGAGGAAACTTCTGCAACAACAAGCAGAAAGAAAAAAAGAGAGGATTTTTGCAGGATTTCAACTTCCTGGAATTAAGAACAAAGCCTTCTTGCCAAACCTATCCTAGTCTGGCCATCATGAAATGGTATATGTTGCCATTTTACAGCAATCTGATAATCAGCAGCTTACTATAATTCTTAAGATCCCATATTTTGCTCTGTGTGTGTGTGTGTGTATGTGTGCATGTGAATGTGCACGTGTCTGCTGCTTGTGTAGTGAATTAAGGAGTGAGCGGCTATGGGACAGCCACAGATGAGAACAAAATAGTTGTTGTTATTGTTCCTTTCCTCAAGATGACCCTTCCCTCCAGAAGAACAATATGCTCTGATCTTTGGCTGCCAGGCTTTACATCATCCATATTACCCTGCAGCAGCAACAGATTGATGTGTATTTCAGCTGCCCCTGGAGAGTTGCCCTTAATCTTTCATTTGCCTCTCCAGCAAATGGCTCAGAAGCAAGAACAGGGATAGAGTGCATACAATTGATTCCAATCTATTCATCACTTAAACTGCAGTCTAGGACATCAGGGGGGAAAGAGAGAAAGAGAGAGGGAGTGGAGGGAGAGGGAGGGAGGGAAAGAAGGAATAAAGGAAGGAAGAAGAAAGGGAGGGAGTTTTGGGAAAACCCAAAACTTTTGAATCACGAAATGCTTGTCCATTCTAGATCAAAGAAAATCATATAATTTGGCTTGATTCTTTGATTTTTAGTATGGTTTCCCACTCTTCAGTGGACAAAGGTTAATACCGTGTGTGAGCAGTCAGTAATGAAGTAAAGGTGAAGGTGATGGTACTCATTTTTAAACCGCAGTTGTGGAAGAGCAGCTTCTAGCTTCCACGATCTTTGGATTCTGGCATTAACTCTTCTGAATGGGCATCACGGAAATGGGCCTTAGTCTAATTAACTTTAATCAGGTTGAGAGGAATTTAACCTTAGTTTGTGTGTGTCCAAATGTATAATTAAGAATAAGCCTGAATACTATGTGGCAATGAGAAAAAATGAAATATGGCCTTTTGTAGCAACGTGGATGGAACTGGAGAGTGTGATGCTAAGTGAAATAAGCCATACAGAGAAAGACAGATACCATATGGTTTCACTCTTATGTGGATCCTGAGAAACTTAACAGGAACCCATGGGGGAGGGGAAGGAAAAAAAAAAAAGAGGTTAGAGTGGGAGAGAGCCAAAGCATAAGAGACTGTTAAAAACTGAGAACAAACTGAGGGTTGATGGGGGGTGGGAGGGAGGGGAGGGTGGGTGATGGGTATTGAGGAGGGCACCTTTTGGGATGAGCACTGGGTGTTGTATGGAAACCAATTTGTCAATAAATTTCATATATAAAAAAAAAATCAAAAAGTAGAAAAAAAAAAGAAAAAAAAAAGAATAAGCCTGAGAGTAAATAGAAAAAAAATATTTAGTAACACAGATAATTTTGATGCAAACTAATAAATATCTATTGTATGGAGATCTCCTTTAGGAGATCACAGATGACAGAGACACAGATCCCACCCTCAAGTTGCTTATAATCTAGGACAGGAGAATAAAAGGGTACACATATAACTATAACAAATATAGAATTGACTGACTCATCCATAATTCTGTATGGGAGGCCATAGGCTCTAAGTTTAAAATTTTCAACCCCTTAGCCCCATATCCACAGTGCTGGAATAAAAAAACTCAATACTAGAAATGGAAAGGCCATTATACCTTAGAATTATAGGAACAGGAAGGAGACAGGAAGAACACTTCAGGCAAAGAGTGCATACGGGAGTCAAAGAGATTACTAAAATGCTCCATAGAGGGTGCACCTGGTACTTAGGTTTGTGGCTTCTTCAATAACTGAATTTTGTTAAATAAATATAACCTAAAAGGAGCAATAAAAAGCAAAAGGAAAAGCTGTAAAAGAAAAGGGACAAGCTATCTCTATAAAAGTCATACTTTAAAAATTCTTAGGCATTTGTCCCTCATACTTCTAAGGAGCAAGTCTTCACAGAATTTGAGTTTAACTTTCTGAATGTGAAAAGAAATTCCATGTGTATATACTTTTTGCAGCCTGCATGATTTAGCAAAAAAAAAAAAAAAAAAAAAAAAAACAGGCAAATCTATTGCTTTCATACTTATGTTAGAAATGCCAGATGCGTAACCACAATTTAGGTCTGATTTTTTTTCCAACTCAAACAATAGTGTTCCTTTAAGCAAAATTGGCTTGACTCTGAGAGTGAATGCAAAAACTTAATGTTTTGAAATCTTGCAGAATAATTTGTTGGCAGCTCAAGATCTTGTTTTGCCAAGTTTTACTCCAAAATAATTTTCTTACTCAGAGTTGATACAGGGAATGGCAATTCTCACTTGAATATATGGCAGTTACACAACTGAGCCAACTAATGCACTGGAAGGAGGATGTATTAGAATAAGGGAAGAGGCCTAGGTATTTTGGTGATGGGGGCTTAGAGGCCCAAAGAGGTAGAGGGACTGTCCAAACTTACATTATCAATTACTGGCAAAGGCAGGACTAATAATATGTTAAAGTTGACAAGCTTTCAAAAATACTGCCCTAAAGAGAAAGTTAGAGAGAACTCTGGGAGAATGGTGGCTTGAGGCCTCCCACATCCTTCCATTCCCGGCTCTGATTCCAATTCAGCCACTTCTTATAGGCCAATAGGCAGCAGTGAGCCAAGACAGCTTCCATACTTTCTCCCCTTTGGGTCAGCAGTATAATAAGGCTCAGTACAAAAGCCCAAAGCAAGGATCAAGAAACCATCCTTCCTGGAAAGAAGTCCATCTTAACTCTTCAGGGTCTCCCTGACCCTAAAGATCTGAAGAGAAGGAGAACAGTTGCATATTTACTCATCTCTACCTCTGAAATATGGAGACAATGAGGGAAGAGAAGCTCTCCCATCGAGCAGTGAGACAGGAGGGATGCACAATTGGCTGTATGTACAATGAACCACCAGGCAGGATGGCAGCACCTTCTGGCACTTCAGGAGCACTCCAATGTAAGTTGGCCAAATGAACAAATACAGAAATGACATTTTGTTAAAAGAGCATGTAAGCTAGAGAGTAGAATAAACAAAAAATCAGAATGAACTCCTAAAGAAATAGAACTGCTTCTTTTTAAAAAAATATTTATTGGGGCGCCTGGGTGGCGCAGTCGGTTAAGCGTCCGACTTCAGCCAGGTCACGATCTCGCGGTCCGTGAGTTCGAGCCCCGCGTCAGGCTCTGGGCTGATGGCTCAGAGCCTGGAGCCTGTTTCCGATTCTGTGTCTCCCTCTCTCTCTGCCCCTCCCCCGTTCATGCTCTGTCTCTCTCTGTCCCAAAAAATAAATAAACGTTGAAAAAAAATATATTAAAAAATATATATATTTATTAATTTTTGGGAGAGCACAGGCAGGGGAGGGGCAGAGAGGAGGGACAGAGGATCAGAAACAGGATCCTCACTGACAGGCTGACAGCAGTGAGCCTGAGCCTGACCCGAGGCTCTTCCTCACCAACGGTGAGATCATGACCTGAGTGGAAGTCCTATACTCAACCGATTGAGCCACCCAGGTGCCTCAGAGTTGCTTCTTGTAAAACTAAATATTGAAAGGGAGGCATATGTAAAGACATTCTAATATAGCACTCAATATAATTCCTGGCATTAAAACCACATGACTTTTTTAATTTGAAAATTGAATAGATGAAGTAAAAGAGAAAGTTAGTACTATAGATGTTCAAGTTGGTAACTTGGAAGAGCAGGTGAAAGAATATGTTAAATAATGGAGGGAAAAGGAAAAATAAAAACACTATAGAAATATGAGGGAAAATATGTACACTTTGGGAAATAGATTTATGATAAAAACAAATGGAGATGACAAATGGAAGACACAATGGTTACATACATGGCTGGAGAAAATTTCCCTGAGCTGAAGAAAATCTGGGCCAGGAGATTTAAACAACTCATCAAGTTCCAGATCAGACTGCTGAGATAGTACTAACATCTAGATGTATCCTTATCAAATTACTGTACTCCAATGACAAGGAAATAAATATTTAATGCATCCAGACAGAAACAAGTAATTTATGAAGGAAAAAGGAAGCAGATTAGTAATGAATTGTGTAATGCCAAAGTGATCATTGTGGAATAATACCCACAAATGCTTTAGAATAAAGGACTGGATATGGGACAAGATATTATTCCTTAACAGCCTATAATAATGTCATTTGCAGAGATTATGTCACACATATACCCCATCTGAGGATACACTTCAGAAAGGACTTGAACCAGAAAGTAATAAATCTGAACCTCATAAGAGTTGGAATGGAATAAGAGGTAAAGTTGATGAGAAAAGAATTTGGTAATAGATTTATAATTAAATATAACTGAATAATGAATGATAGGCTCTCTGGGAATCTGTATATTGAGGGATAAAAAAGAATTTTTAAAATAAAAAAGGCATACTGCAAGAAAAATTATAATAATCACATGAAACTAAAAGTATTAAATTATTTGAGATGGGAGAAAGAAGAGTAAAACAAAAATATTCCAGAAGTCTCATATGGTGTGCAGATGGGGTTAGGGGAAGCTAGTGAGCAAAGTTCTTGCTTTATTGGGAGGAGAAAGAGAAGCAGAGCATTAAAGAGACTCAACTAGGGAAACAGTTATGATCTTGTTTTCATATAACATTACATAAATGTACATATGGGTATGAGGAAAAGGAAAGTAACCATTAATAAAAAATAAAATTATATTAACAATCCTAGGTAATAAGGGGGAAGAAGCAAATAACAAAGTTAATAACAACTTAATTGTTCAAAAAAATGTAAGAAAACTAAAACAAAATAAAAAATAAAGTATGGAGTATTGAATAAAATCAAGTATATCATTATGGAAACATAAAAGATTGAATTCTCCCAATAAAGACCAGAGAATATTAGACTGAAGCAAAAATCAAATTTGAGCTATTTATTATTTACCAGAAACACAATGTAAATAGATAAAGTATGAAAATAAAAGGATAGACAAGCAACTAGGCACATAAAATGAAAACAAAGCAGGAAGGGCAATATCAGACTAAGATTTGCTTTAAAATTAAAATCCTGAGAGAGCAAAAAGAGATATTACATAATATTAAAAGGTATAATGTATGAAACAGGAAAAGCAAACATAGCCCTGTAGATACTAAGCAACGCAAAAATTAAAGATATAAAGCAAAAGCTATTAGTGATTCAAGAGAACTGGATAAAAAATAAATGATTGCATATTTCAACATACTTTTTTGAATCAGCAGATCAAGTAGACAAAATATTAATAAGGACATAGATAAATTAATAATTTATTCAATCAACTTCATTTAATTAGTATGTTGAATCTCATATTTGGGAATAGAGAATATTTTGTTACATTCAATAAAAATTTACAAAAATCAATTGCCTATTTGGATACAAATAAGACTTCAATAAAAATTTTTTATCATGAATGACACACTGAAAATAATCCAATAAAATAAAAAAATAGTAAAATATTATCCTATTTAAAATAATTAACCACTTTTTCTACAAAACCTTTGGCTTAAAAGGGAAGTAAAATTAAAACTACATTCTATCTGGAAATAATGAAAAAGAAAACACTTTATACTAATACTTATGGGAAAGAGAAAACACTATATACCAAAATTTATGGGAAACAGCAAAAGCAATATTCATGGCAAAAGCTATAATCTTAAACGACTTCAGATTTAGAAAGAAAGAATTAAATTAAGGAAAGCTAACATTAATTTTAAAAAATGTGAAACAACAAAAATCTACCAAAATAGAATAGGAAAAGAGAATTTACTTATGCAATCTGAAAGTAAAGGACTAGAAAACAAATGAAAATAGTAGAAAAAATAAATGCAAAAGCTAGTTCTTTGATGAACCCAAAAGATGTAAACATCTTCTCATCTAAATTCAACCAGGAGGGGAAGAGAGAGAACAAGCAAAAAGCTACAAAGTTATGGATGAGAAAGGAAACATAACCACTTCTAGAAACAGAATAAATCTGAAGCATGTAAGACAACACTACATGCAACTCTATGGCAACAAATTTTTAAATCTAAAAAAAAAAAAATAGGCAATATAAAGAACTCAGATAAATAAAGGAGAATTAGAAAACTTGAGTAGACCAGGTAATATAGAAGAGGTTTAAAGGGTGTAAATATTTTTTATCAAAAATAGCAACTGATAACATCATAGCTGATTCACAGACTCTCTTGTTCTCCCTCCTGCTCCTTGTTCTTTTCTTTCTTTGTACCTTATACCAGTATTTATCAACTGCTTAGTCTATATCAGTCACTGTTTTAGGCTGTTCGATGCAATATTAAATGAAATAAGGTCCCTGCTCTCTAAGAGTTTACCGTCTACAGTGCATAAGTAAAGATGGTAGGCTGCTTAATTAGTTTTATGACATCATGAATTGTAAAACCTGCTACAAAAAGTATAAAATAATAAATTCATAAATCAGTCTCACTAACAAATATAGATATGAAAACTATCAGTCAAATGGAACGTACATGATGGTTGGAAACATATTCTGACTAAAAACATTTGTTCTAGGATTTTAATCATGACCCCAAATCAGAAAATCTATCAATATAATTCACTGAATCAACAAGAAAGAAACAGTATAAACATACAAGTGGTACCTAAAAAAGTATCTGATAAACTTTAACAATTCCTAAACTAGGAATAGAAGGAAAAATATTAGCTATATAACAAGTTAAAGCATTGGTTACATTATTTAAACTTTTTTTCTCAAATACAGAAACTATTCCCTACATTTAAAAGAGTTCTATAAAGGTAAAAATTTTGATCCCAGTTTTTACATACTATCAATAAAAATTATGGTCGTACAAATTACAAAGCAAATCCAGAATTTAGACATAAACAACACCCAAGCACTCCTGTGAAATAAAAGGCCAAAGGCCCAGTGAGCTTCCTGTGGAATTTCTGGCCACTTCAGGCTTGCACAGGATAAGTGCTTATAATAAGTATTTGTTCAGGATGAGTTAGTCATTTAACCTCCATGAGCCCTAGTTTTGTCATAGAATAGGAAAGCATGTCCTGCCTATCTCATGAAGTTGCTAAAACAATCTAATCAATAATATATGTGAAATTGTTTTGTGAACTAAAATGCCAAAAAACTAAGTTCTTTCTGTTGATATAAAAGTGAAAATACTTAAATGTCAAATTAGTAATGAAGACAAATGCTAAGGGTTTTCAGAGAAGTCTGAATGAGAAGGTCATTCTAGGCATGAATCCTTAAGACTCTTGAAGAGCATCACACTGAGCTATGTTTATCCTTGCCTCCTGTGGCCATCGCTATCTGATAATACAGTGGCTCATATTTTGATTGCTCTTGATTACTCTTAACCTTATCTGGAATTCTTCTCATGCAATTGACAAATATGTACTTAACACTCTCTATGTACTAAGTATTGCGTTAGGCAAAAGTGTTGGGGCTAATCTCTTTCCTCAAAGAGCTTATATATATGCTGTGATATTGGTCAAACTTCAAATGTTTGTGTATTAACATCATTATTTTACAATATCAATCATCTTTATTTCTTTATTCAATACTTTAAAATGATTCAGTTTTAAATTTGCATGTTATGTTTGCTTTGACTTAAGCAATAATATCCCTGAAACATTGAAAGCTAGTTTTACATTTTTTTCAAATACACACTAGAGATTGCATGTACACACACACACACACACACGCATGCACACACACACACACAAATTTAGATGTATCTGTGTACCAGCAAAATGATCTCCCAAACAGCAAGTAGTACATGTATCTCGTTTTTGGAAACAGAGGGAATGCAGACTGCTAAGTTGTAAATTAAGATGCACACACTGTTCACTAGGGTTAATTTATTTTTTTTATTTTTAATTTTTAAAAATGAAATTTATTGTCAATTTGGTTTCTATACAACACCCAGTGCTCATCCCAACAGGTGCCCTCCTCAATATCCATCACCGACCACCCATCAACCCTCAGTTTGTTCTCAGTTTTTAAGAGTCTCTTATGGTTTGGCTCCCTCCCTCTCTATTTTTCCCCTTCCCCTCCCCCATGGTCTTATGTTAAGTTTCTCAGGATCCACATAAGAGTGAAAACATATGGTATCTGTCTTTCTCTGTATGACTTATTTCACTTAGGATAACACTCTCCAGTTCCATCCATGTTGGTACAAAAGGCCATATTTCATTCTTTCTCATGGCCAAGTAGTATTCCATTGTATATATAAACCAGAACTTCTTTATCCATTCATCAGTTGATGGACATTTAGGCTTTTTCCATAATTTGGCTATTGTTGAAAGTGCTGCTATAAACACTGGGGTACAAGTGCCCCTATGCATCAGCACTCCTGTATCCCTTGGGTAAATTCCTAGCAGTGCTATTGCTGGATCATAGGGTAGGTCTATTTTGAATTTTTTGAGGAACCCCCACACTGTATTCCAGAGTGGCTGCACCAGTTTGCATTCCCACCAACAGCGCAAGAGGGTTCCCGTTTCTCCACATCTTCTCCAGCAACTACAGTCTCCTGATTTGTTCATTTTAGCCACTCTGACTGGCATGAGGTGGTATCTGACTGTGGTTTTGATTTGTATTTCCCTGATGAGGAGCGACGTTGAGCATCTTTTCATGTGCCTATTGGTCATCTGAATATCTTCTTTAGAGAAGTGTCTGTTCATGTTTTCTGCCCATTTCTTCACTGGATTATTTGTTTTTCGGGTGTGGAGTTTGGTGAGCTCTTTATAGATTTTGGATACTAGCCCTTTGTCTGATATGTCATTTGCAAATATCTTTTCCCATTTCATTAGTTACCTTTTAGTTTTGTTGATTGTTTCCTTTGCTGTGCAGAAGCTTTTTATCTTCATGAGGTCGCAATAGTTCATTTTTGGTTTCAATTCCCTTGCCTTTGGGGATGGGTCAAGTAAGAAATTACTGCGGCTGAGGTCAGAAAAGTTTTTTTCCTGCTTTCTCCTCTAGGGTTTTGATGGTGTCCTGTCTCACATTCAGGTCTTTTATCCATTTTGAGTTTATTTTTGTGAATGTTGTAAGAAAGTGGTCTAGTTTCATCCTTCTGCATGTTGCTGTCCAGTTCTCCCAGCACCATTTGTTAAAGAAACTGTCTTTTTTCCATTGGATATTCTTTCCTGTTCTGTCAAAGATTAGTTGGCCATACTTTTGTGGGTCCAATTCTGGAGTCTGTATTCTATTCCACTGGTCTATGTGTCTGTTTTTGTGCTAATACCATGTGTCTTGATGATTACAACTTTATAGTAGAGGCTAAAGCCTGGGATTGTGATGTCTCCTGCTTTGGTCTTCTTCTTCAATATTACTTTGGCTATTTGGGGTCTTTTGTGGTCCCATACAAATTTTAGGATTGCTTGTTCTAGCTTCAAGAAGAATGATTGTGCAATTTTGATTGGGATTGCATTGAATATTTAGATTGCTTTGGGTGGTATTAACATTTTAACAAGATTTATTGTTCCAAACCATGAGCACGGAGTGTTTTTCCATTTCTTTGTATCTTCTTCAATTTCCTTCATAAGCTTTCTATAGTTTTCAGCATACAGATCTTTTACATCTTGGCTAGGTTTATTCCTAGGTATTTTATGATTCTGTGTGCAATTGTGAATGGGATCAGTTTCTGTATTTGACTTTCTGTTGCCTCATTATTAGTGTATAAAAATGTAACTGATTTCTGTACATTGAGTTTGTATCCTGCGACTTTGCTAAATTCATGTATCAGTTCTAGCAGACTTTTGGTGGAGTCTATCGGGTTTTCCATGTATAATATCATGTCATCTGCAAAAAGTGGAATCTTGACTTCATCTTTGCCAATGTTGATGCCTTTGATTTCCTTTTGTTGTCTGATTGCTGATGCTAGAACTTCAAACACTATGTTAAACAATAGCGGTGAGAGTGGACATCCCTGTCATGTTCCTGATCTCAGGGGGAAAGCTCTCAGTTTTTCCCCATTGAGGATGATATTATCTGTGGGCTTTTCATAAATGGCTTTTATGATGTTGAAGTATGTTCCTTCCATCCTGACTTTCTCAAGGATTTTTATTAAAAAAGAATGCTGCATTTTATCAAATGTTTTTTTCTGCATCGATTAACAGGATCATAGGGTTCTTATCTTTTCTTTTATTAATGTGATGTATCACACTGACTGATTTACAAATGTTGAACCAGCCCTGCAACCCAGGAATGAATCCCACTTGATCATGGTGAATAATTCTTTTTATATGCTGTTGAATTCGATTTGCTAGTATCTTGTTGAGAATTTTTTCATCCATATTCATCAGGGATATTGGCCTGTGGTTCTCTCTCTCTTTTTTTTTTTTTTTTTTCTGGGTCTCTGTCTGCTTTAGGAATCAAAGTAATACTGGGTTCATAGAACGAGTCTGGAAGTTTTCCTTCCCTTTCTATTTTTTGGAACAACTTGAGAAGGATAGGTATTATCTCTGCTTTAAATGTCTGGTAGAATTCCCCTGGGAAGCCATCTGGTCCTGGACTCTTATTTGTTGAGAAATTTTTGATAACTGATTTAATTTCTTTGGTGGTTATGGGTCTGTTCAAGTTTTCTATTTCTTCCTGTTTGAATTTTGGAAGTGGGTGGGTGCTTAGGAATTTGTCAATTTCTTCCAGGTTGTCCAGTTTTTTGGCATATATTTTCATAGTATTCCCTGATAATTGCTTGTATTTCTGAGGGATTGGTTGTAATAATTCCATTTTCATTCATGATTTTATCTATTTGGGTCTTCTCCCCTTTATTTTTGAGAAGCCTGGCTACAGGTTTATCAATTTTGTTTAGTTTTTTAAAAAAATATCTCTTGGTTTCATTGATCTGCTGTATAGTTTTTTTTAGATTCTATATTGTTTATTTCTGCTCTGATCATTATTATTTCTCTTCTTCTGTTGGGTTTGGGGTGTCTTTGCTGTTCTGCTTCTATTTCCTTTAGGTGTGCTGTTGGATTTTGTATTTGGGATTTTTCTTGTTTCTTGAGATAGGCCTGGATTGCATATTGTATTTTCCTCTCAGGAATGCCTTCACAGCAACCCTAAGCATTTGGATTCTTGTACTTTCATTTTCATTTGTTTCCATATATTTTTTTAAAATTTCTTCTCTAATTGCCTGGTTGACCCATTCATTCTTTACTAGGGTGTTCTTAACCTCCATGCTTTTGGAGGTTTTCTGGACTTTTTCCTGTGGTTGATTTCAAGTTTCATAGCATTGTGGTCTGAAAATGTGCATGGTATGATCTCAATTCTTTTATACTTTTGAAATGCTGTTTTGTGACCCAGTATGTTATCTATCTTGGAGAATGTTCCACGTGCACATGTGCACTTGAGAAGAAAGTATATTATGTTGCTTTGGGATGCAGAGTTCTAAATATATCTGTCAAGTCCATCTGATCCAATGTACCATTCAGGGCCCTTGTTTCTTTATTGATCCTGTGTCTAGATGATCTATCCATTTCTGTAAGTGAAGTATTAAAGTCCCCTGCAGTTACCACATTCTTATCAATAAGGTTGCTTATGTTTGTGATTAATTGTTTTATATTTTGGGGGCTCCTGTATTCAGCGCATAGACATTTATAATTGGTAGCTCTTCCTGATGGAAAAACCCTGTAATTATTATATAACGCCCTTCTTCATCTCTCATTACAGCCTTTAAAGTCTAGTTTGTCTGATATAAGTATGGCTACTCCAGCTTTCTTTTGACTTCCAGTAGCATGATAGATAGTTCTCTGTCCCCTCACTTTCAATCTGAAGGTGTCTTCAGGTCTAAAGTGAGTCTCTTGTAGACAACAAACAGATGGGTCTTGTTTTTTATCCATTCTGATAGCCTATATCTTTTGGTTGGCGCATTTAGTCCATTTACATTCAGTGTTATTATAGAAAGATATGGGTTCAGAGTCATTGTGATGTCTGTAGCTTTCATGCTTGTAGTGATGTCTCTGGTACTTTGTGGTCCTTGCAACATTTCACTCACAGAATCCCCCTTAGGATCTCTTGTAGGGCTGGTTTAGTCGTGATGAATTCCTTCAGTTTTTGTTTGTTTGGAAAGACCTTAATCTCTCCTTCTATTCTGAATGACAGACTTGCTGGATAAAGAATTCTCAGCTGCATATTTTTTTCTGTTCATCACATTGAAGATTTCCTGCCATTCCTTTCTGGCCTGTCAAGTTTCAATAGATATGTCTGCCACTAGTCTTATCGGTCTTCCTTTATATGTTAGAGCGTGTTTATCCCTAGATACTTTCAAATTTCTCTTTATCCTTGTATTTTGCCAGTTTCACTATGATATGTCATGCACAAGTTTGATTCAAGTTACGTCTGAAGGGAGTTCTCTGTGCCTCTTGGATTTCAATGACTATTTCCTTCCCCAGATCAGGAAAGTTCTCAGCTATGATTTGTTCAAGTACACCTTCATCCCCTTTCTCTTTCTCTTCCTCTTCTGGAATTCCTATTATACGTATATTGTTCCATTTGATTGCATCACTTAGTTCTCTATTCCTCCCCTCATACTCCTGGATTTTTTTTATCTCCCTCTTTCTCAGCTTCCTCTTTTTCCATAATTTTATCTTCTAATTCACCTATTCTCTCCTATGCTTCTTCAATCTGAGCTGTGGTCACCTCCATTTTATTTTGCACCTCATTTATAGCATTTTTTAGCTCCTCGTGTCTATTTCTTAGTCCCTTGATCTCTGTAGCAATAGATTCTCTGCTGTTCTGTATAATTTTTTTTCAAGCTCAGCGATTAATTTTATGTCTAGTATTCTAAATTCTTGTTCTGTTTTATTGCTTAAATCATTTTTGATCAATTTGTTAGCTGTCGCTACTTCCTGGAGTTACTTTTCAGGAGAATTCTTCCGTTTTGTCATTTTAGATAGTCCCTGGGGTGGCATCCAACTGCAGGCACTTTCTTTGTGCTGTCTGGAATAACTTGTGTTGGTGGGAAGGGCCATAGTCAGACCTAATGTCTGTCCCCAGCCCACTGCTGGGGCCACAGTCAGACTGGTGTGTACGTTATCTTCCCCTCTTCAGGGGAAGGACTCACTGTGGAGTGGTGTGGCCCCTGTCTGGGATACTTGCACACTGCCAGGCTTGTCGTGCTGCTTTGATGGGATCTGGCAAATTAGCTGGGGTGGATCTGCAAGGTGCACAGGGGTGGAAGGGGCAGCCTTAGCTTGCTTTGCTGATGGTGGTCCCCTGCAGAAGGGGCCTGCAGCACCGAGAGGGAGGCAGACCCATCAAAGGGATGGATCCACAGAAGCACAGCATTAGGTGTTTGCGGGGTACAAGCAAGTTCATGACAGGAACTGGTTCCCTTTGGGATTTCAGCTGGGGGATGGGAGAGGGAGATGGCTCTGGCCAGTGCCTTTGTTCCTCTGCTGAGCTGAGCTCTGTCTCCGGGGCTCAACAGCTCTCCCTCCTGGTGTCCTCTCGCCCTCCTGCTCTCCAAACACAGCTGTTGACTTTTAACATTCCAGATATTAAGTCCTGCTGGCTGTCAGGACTCATGCAGGCCAGCCTCTCCACTTTTGCAAGCCAGACACAGGGATTCTGCTTGCCAGCCGGGCTGCCCCTCCACCGCCCTGGCTCCCTCCCACCAGTCCTGTAGCATGCACCACCTCTCCCTTCCTACCGTCTTCCGTGGGCCTCTTGTCTACACTTGGCTCTGGAGAGTCCCTTCTGCTAGTCTTCTGGTGGTTTTCTGGGTTATTTAGGTGGATGTGGGTGGAATCTAAGTGATCAGCAGGATGAGGTGAGCCTAGCATTCTCCTATGCCACCATCTTCCCTAGGAAAAAAACTTCACTAGGGTTAGTTTAATGTTGAGGGAGAGGTTTGTGCAAGGACCAAGTTTGGGTGGATAAAAGAAGAGAGATGCACTTTCTTTCTTGCACCCCCTCATTTGGAAAGTAACTGCTGTCAAAGAAGGAAGAGGTGAGCTCCCACCACAATATCAGAAGCAAGAAGCTGAATTTGTTGCTTGCTATGGAAGGTAGGGCTGTGGTCATAAGACATAGGGCATCAAAACAAACTGCTGATCAAATATAGCATATTGGGAAGTGTGGTGTTCAAAACTGGTGGGTGATCTTTCAGAGTCTGGTGAGAGGATTGTTGGCCTTTAACCAGGAAGTGGAATCTCTAGAGTTCATGCAGCTATTGATGATTGGCTGTCAGAAGCAGGGGCTAGTAGCAGAAGCACAAATGTTCATTTGGCAGGGGTTCAACACCAGTGCTGGGTGTGACAAAAAATCATTCTGTATTTTCCTAGGATAAGGTTCTATTCTTGCAACCAAAAAGAGGAGATGAATAGCAAAATTATTCCAAAGTAAACGAAGAATTGATCTAACAAAATAGCTTCAAAACTATACATATTGAAGCATTCTTTTTAATTGTTTGTTTGTTTGTTTGTTTAAAATATTAAAATCTGGGGGTGCCTGGGTGGCTCAGTTGGTTGAGATCAGCTCGCGTCATGATCTCATGGTTTGTGAGTTCGAGCCCTGCATCAGGGTCTGTGCTGACAGCTCAGAGCCTGGAGGCTGCTTCTGATTCTGTGTCTCCCTCTCTCTCTGCCCCTCCCTCAATCATGCTCTGTCTCTCTCTGTCTCAGAAATAAAGAAGCATCAAAAAAATTGAAACAGTAAAATCTGGGGCTTATGGATGGTTCATTTGGTTAGGCCTCTAACTCTTGATTTTAGCTTAGGTCATGATCTCACAGTTTATGAGTTTGAACCCTGCATCAGACTCTGCCCTGACAGATCAGAACTTGCTTGGGATTCTCTCTATCTCTTCTTTCTCTCTTTCTGTGTCCCTCCTCCAATTCACACACGTGCATGCTCTTTCTCTCAAAATAAATGAACATTTAAAAAAATTAAATAAAATAGTAAAATCTGTTACAGTAGCACTGTCAATTTATTCAAAGTTTAGGAGGAAAACTACCTGATGGTAAATAAATATCTTCTTGTCCCTGTTCTGGATCCCATCCTAAAGAGTTCCCATATGAAAATCGACTTCTGTTGGAGTATGCGCTTGTGTTTTTATGCAATGTCTTATTTTATGGGCCATCTTAGTTTCAGCCACCCATAGGAGGTGACTACCTATTTTGGAGGTGTTCCTCAAAACTCCCGAACTGAATTTTACATATGCCACATAGTCTCTATTTTAACTTTTGCCATCTAAAATATCCCCTCTAAATTTAAGGAAATGCTGGCTACTCATTTATTTTCATGACAGAGTAACTAATAGAGAAATATATACACATATTGTGCACATGTAGACTCAGGAATACTCAGGTTTACATATACTTCAAATATGGAAGTTATGCCATTTGTCCTCCTTCTCTTCTCCCTCCCTATCACTTTTGAACTCCATAGATTAGAGTCAGAAAATAGATATATGACTTTTTAAAAAAACTATGCAATATGATTTAATTCATATGTATATGTAGGCACACACATGCACACCATATGTACACACATATGCACACACACATAAATGCACTTCCACTAAGTCTTGTCTGTGTGTGCTTCCACTAATTGCCCTAAACATTGGGTAATTCTTTTCTTTCAAATACATTTGAAATTTGGTTTGTAAATAAGTTCCAGAATTTAGTGGCCTGGGACAAGTTTCACAAATAATTAAAGGCATAAAAAAATATGCAAAATTATCATTTATGCCATGTGAGTACAGGGTTCATTATCTTAATTAAATCTGACAGACCAAGTTTTAAAATATTAAAAGATATGAATAGACATTTCTCCAAAGAAGACATACAGATGACCAACAGATACATGAAAAGATACTCAACATCACTCATCATCAGGGACATGCAAATAAAAACTACAATGAGATATCACCTCACACCTATCAGAATGACTGAAATCAAAAACACAAGAAACAACAGGTGCTGGTGAGGATGTGGAGAAAAAGGAAGTCTTGTGCACTGTTAGTGGGAATGAAAGCTGGTTCAACCTCTGTGGAAAATAGTATGGAGTTTCCTCAAAAATAGAAATAGAACTACCTTGGGTCACATGGGTGGCTCAGTTGGTTAAGTGTCCTACTTTGGCTCAGGTCATGATCTTGTGGCCCATGAGTTCAAGCCCCGCATCAGGCTATTACAGCTCAGAGCCTGGAGCCTGCTTTGGATTCTGTGTCTCCCTCTCTCTCTGCCCCTCCCCTGCTCATGCTATGTCTCTCTCTCCTTCAAAAACAAATAAACATTTAAAAAATTTAAAAAACAACAAATAGAACTACCTTATGATCCAGTAATCACACTACTGTGTATTTACCTCCAAAATACAAAAACACTAATTCAAAAGGTTACATTCATCCCCTGTTTATTGCAGTATTATTTATAATAGACAAACTATAGAAAAAGCCCAAAAGTCCATCAACAGATGAATGTATAAAGGACAGGTGGCATATATATGTATATATATGCATATAGGTATATATAATGGAATATTATTCAGCCATAAAAAGGAATGATATCTTGCCATTTACAATGATGTGGATGGAGCTAGAGAGTGTTATGCTAAGCAAAATAAGTCAGAAAAAGACAAATACCATATTATTTTACTCATATGTGGAATTTAAGATATAAAACAATTGAGCAAAGGAAAGAAGAGAGAGAGAGGGAGAGAAAGAAATCAAGAAACAGACTCAACTCTAGAGAAGTAACTGGTGGGAGTTAGGTGGGAAAATGGGTGAAAGAGGTGAAGGAGATTAAGAGTACACTTATCACAATGAGCACTGAGTTATGTATAGAATTGTTGAATCATTATATTTTACACCTGAAACTAATAGAACACTATGTTGATGCGTACTGAAATTAAAATTAAAAACTTAATAAAAAATAAAATATTAAGATTTATAGGGACTGCTCAGTTCAAAAATCTAAAAACATCTTGGTGTGTGACAGTGCTACTATTTTCCATACAGATTCCCACTGTGGTTTTTCTCTTCATTTTTGGAAAAAAAACATGTAATATAGTTAATCAATATTCTCTGTCTATATATCAAGATATATAATTTGCCATCATTGCTAGGGAATCTAGTTTTTTCTATTATATTATTAATAAAAAGATACTAAGGATGATAACAATAACTTACTTTCTTATTTATTCTTTCATTCGTATTTATGAATTATAAAATAAAACTTGCTGAGTTCCTACTAGGTGCCAATAGCCTGCAAGATGCTGTAGGAGATACAAACATGAATAGTTTGCAATCTAGTATGAGGCTTATGAGTCATAGGATTCTGTGAATTTATAATGTGAACATGAGCTATGAATATAAATCAAGTGGTCCTGACTCAACCACTTGCAACCAGGCTGGGTTGTGGCAAGTTACCTGATTTCTGTATTTGTAAAATGATGACAGTGGTAACAATACCCTCATGAAGATCTTGTGGAGAGTCACTGAAATTATGTGTGAACAATATGCCTAGAATGGGCCAAGATCATTATAAATGAATACTTAATTTTAAAAGTTAACTTAAAAAAAATTTAAACATGAAAGTGTGTATATATACATAATTATTCAAAGTTATTATTCAAAGAGCAAGAAGGTTATTTCCTATTACACAGAGAGATATTTTTTAAAAGAAATGACTCATCCAGGGTCACACAGCAAGTCATTGGCAAGTCAATATCAGAAGTATCCTCAGGGAACCCATGTCCAAAGATGGACAACATCAGTCATCTTGAGTTTTTCCTTAACTCCGAATAATACCTTTCAAGTGAAATCCTCAGGGTCAAGATGGCTCATGACCACTCTGATGAAGCAAAGGAAATGTTTCATAGTTTTAATCCATATGCTTACTTGCAACCCACCAAAGCATAGGATCTGGCTTGCAAAGTTCTGAAGTCTGTGTGCATGGAAAGGTTTCCTTTTGCTTTTCTAACTCCAGCCTTAGGTCTGATCTCAGTCTTCACTTCCATCACTGAACAAAAGAAAATAGCCCTTGCTCTAAAATGCCCTCTTAAGATGGTCTGTAAATTATATTCTTTGAGATCCTCATTAGCTTATCTTCCATGTTACAGATTACAGTTGGTGAATCCGCAAGAGGACACAATTACACTTAACAAAAATTTAAGGATTGAAAGTGGAAAAGAAATTTATCTCATTTAGCATTTCCAATGTACTACTTCTTCTAGATTGCTCAGATGGTCTCTTTGGAGAGTGAAGGTTGGAGAAGGTTTCCAGCTGACTTCCTGAAATAATATAGAGTAAGAAAATAACAACAAAGAAGAATATATAACAATAAGAGTTTCCATGGCTTACTTTCTTCACCAGGCTGCATGCCCTTCAAAGGCATATTCCATCTTTATGACCCACCTTGCACTGTGCCTGGCACAAAGAAAGACAGCCAAGCACAGAAAAAGAATATTTTATTTGGAGACATCTGGATAGCAGTTCAAACCTGGTCCTGGCTCCTTTTGAACTGTACTATATTAAATACATTACATAAATCATTTGAGTCCTAGTCTCTTAATCTGTGAAATAGGAATAATGATATCTTCTTTATAGAGCTATTTTGAGGATTAGAAGTGGCAAATGTAAAGTGCTTATCACATAGCAGAAATCTAATAAATAATTTTTATTATTATAACAGATACCTAATCAATGTTTGCTGAATAAGAGAGATTATGAATTATTATGATAATGCTTATTGTGAGCCTCAGAACTCCATACCTGTTAAAAAAACATGCACCATTCTTTTTGCTTTATTTCAGAAGTACTTTTTCCCCATGCAGAATTATAGAATATTGGGAGAGGAGGGATTTGTTTATTTGAGGTACAAAGGAAATCCTTATTTATAAAAATTCTCTTAAGTGAGTGTGTTAACATCTCACTATATGTTATACACAGTATATATATATATATATATATATATATATATACACACACACACACACATACACATACATACACACAATATATATATAATATATGTATAATATATAGTATGACCCAAACTATACATACTATATATATGCTCATACATGGTATAGCATATAATATAACCAAATGCTTGTTAGATGGGAAGAGAAGTATAAAAATACCTCCTCACTGTCCCTTTGCAAGAACACTGCTTTGATAGCCATGTGCAGAGGACGGACAGCAGCAGGCTAGCCAAACAGCCACCATATGGTCAGCTGGAGGAGAAAAAAACCTCTAGGTAGGAGGGCATAACTGTTCCAAGGACATAACGAAGTAGAGTTTCCAAGTTCATGGCATAAAATGACCTGGGATGCTTAAGGCAAAGGAAGGTGATGAGAGCCAAGCCTCTACTATAGTTGTCAATAGACCATGGCGGTGGGGGGGTGGGGGGAGGGACTTATGTATTTATTTATTTTTGTTACTGTTGTTATTTTTAAGCAAAGTTGTAGATAGTGTTATTTTTAAACAAGAGCTTCCTCTGCAATGGATAGGGGAAAAGGTTGGTAAAGTTAATGAAATATTAGAGGCCACACTCTCTGGAGTTAAAATGGGGCCATGTTATCACCTATAACACGTAGTTTGATAGTTCTGGCTCTCTCCTGCATGTGCAAATCCAAGAGACAGACACCATCATGCAGGTGTTACAATACAAGTGTCTTGTTGGAATCACACTTACTTGGTTTGGTTCAAATCTATTTCCTAGCTGGGTAACCTTGTAGATATGTCCTATTTTATTTTACACATACGTATGTACAAGTGAGTTGTGGTGAAGATTAAAATAAAGATTAAGGTACTTAGTAAATGAAATCTATTATTCTTTTTATTCAAAGTGCACACACACACACACACACACACAAACACACACACCATGTGGCCCTAATAATGAGAGGCTACTATTTGAGTTAGCTTTACTCCTCCCCTTGGGTTGACTTCCTCTCAGAGGGCTCTCTGTTCTATCCTGTAAATAAACCACATAGTGTTTCCCAGCGCTCCACCAGTCTTTTCCATGTTTCTTGTCTCATGCACCATCTAACCCTAAAATATAAAATGAAACACAAGTCATGTATTGAGTGTAGAAAAACGTCCTTGTTCTTAACCCACATAGGCAAACAGACTTTTCTCTGTAATTTTCACCAAAACAACCAAACGACTCCCTTCCACAAAATATCATCAGCGATGAACTTACCAATGGCATGGAGATTCATGTAAAGAACTGTGAATATTTAAAATTAAACATTACACAGGGGCGCCTGGGTGGCTCAGTCGGTTGAGCATGTGCCTTCAGCTCAGGTCATGATCTCACGATCTGTGAGTTCAAGCCCCGCGTCAGGCTCTGTGCTGACAGTTGAGAGCCTGGAGCTTGCTTTGGATTCTGCGTCTCCCTCTCTCTCTGCCCCTCCCCCACTCGCACTCTCTCTCATCAAAAAATGAATAAGCGTCAACAAATTTTTTTTTTAATTAAACATTACACATCTGTATTTCCAGTCTTCTGGCTGGGTTAGCTTTCAGCCTTCTTGCCTGTTTCTTAGTGCTTGCCTTCTTCCCCTTCTGGTGCTTTCCCATCTGCCCTCTACCCATCTCTCATCACAGTCCCTCTCTCCAAGTCTCTAAGATTTTGTAATTCCAAACTCTACCATTGCTCTCCATCCTGGCAATAGAAACTAGTTCCTGGAGCTGCTGTCTCCATGATATCCTACTTACTTGGTTAACATATTTATACCTTGCTAATGGTTCTTTATATTAAATTCTCCATGTTCGTATGACTAGCATGGATTCCATCTCCTAATTGGTCAATGTAAAGACAGTCACTAGCCTTTGTTAAGTACCTACTATGTGTGAACTATTGTTCAAGTCTTTCACTTATTTCAGGTTTCTTATCTCAGGTAAGTGAGAGATTACACATTTCAGATATGTTTACCAGCAAAGAGTTAGTCTTTTCCTTATTCTAACCCACAGAAAACCTTCAAGCCTAGAAGGATGATCATCACCCTCATCCACCCTTTGCCAAAAAGGACTATGCAGGCAGAGGATCTTACTCAGTCATGCAGAGAATAATGTCACCATGTCTTGTATCCTCGACAAGGGCTGTCCAGTTGAATTTTCTGCAATAGTAAAAATGCTCTATATCTGTGTTGTCCAGTATGGTAGCCACTGGTCACAGACAGCTACTGAATACTTGAAATGTAACTGGTGTGACTAGTTACTAATCGCACTAGTGACTAGGAACCAGATTTTTAATTTTAATTAGCTTAAATAACCATTTGTAATCAATGATACTATATTGCACAGCAGAGTGAGAGTTTTCAGGGTAGCAGCAAACTTGGGTGCAGTGGAAGACACCCCTCTTGGCTTTCTGGATACACAATTTCACAGCCAACATAAATGCCAATTGGATTGTTAAATTGTGTGCCTAGGTGAGTTGTCAATGAGCTTTCATGTATGAAAAGATTGTCAAAAAGAGATCATTCATGCTGGGGCTCACCTCCACAGGTGCCAGAGAGCATCTTGCCTTGGGGAAGAAAGAAAATCTATACTCCATGATTAGCGTGTGATTATATTTTACAGACAGGCATCAATGCCTGGTGATTTTCATGCACTTGGCTTTTCTCTTGTGAGATTTATTTAAGGAAGCATAAGCATGGTTTAGAGCCATAGGGGATGATAACATATAAAAATAGGAAGGCATAAAAGGAAGTAAAAGAAAACCTGCTTCCCTGTAAAAAGGCTTGCTCTCCTTTCAGTACCTCCAAATTCTACACCTGCACCTCTTCTTTTAACAAATCCCTTCTCTAACTCAACTCTTACATAATGTCTTTCATTATACCTCCACCAGAAAGCCCTCTCCAACATTGCCCAACCAGCAGCTTTCAGTAGAAGAAAACAAAGTCAAGAGAAAAGCAATGTTGAGTGGGAATTGGGGGGTTGAGAAGAAAAAATTAGAATGTGTTTCAATTGTATTTGTAAGGCTTTGTTTCTTAAAAAAAAAAAGGAACAAAGTACATATAAATAAAAATTTAACTTCTATATGATGGACAATGTTTGCTATTACTCTTCTTACTTTCCAAAATGTAATTAAAACTTTTATTTTTAAGTTTATTTATTTTGAGACAGAGAGTGAGCAAGGGATGGGCAGAGAGAGAGGGAGAGAGAAAGAATCCCAAGCAGGCTCTGTGCTATCAATGCAGAGCTTGACACAGGGCTCAAATTCACAAACCAAGAGATCATGACCTGAGCCGAAAACCAAGAGTCAGTCTCTTAACCAATTGAGCCACCCAGGCATCCCCATAATTTAATTTAAAAAATTTGAAAATAAAAACAAAAGTAATGATAAAACAACAACAACAACAGTAATTCCAGACTGTATACAGCTCTGCATTTTTATGTTGGTATTTTCAACTATTCTGGAACAGATGGATCTTTATAGTATCCATGTTGTTAAGTTAATGTTGTCCACTAACTATTTATGTTTAGCTTTTTTACAAGTTCATTTGGTATTTATTTGAAAATGTCCCTGAACAGGACTGTTTCTTTTAAATAGCCACAGGATGGGAGGGAGCACTTAGAACATATTGCAAAACTGCCCTCAGTTTAACCCTCAGCAATACATGTGTACATTTCTTTATGTAAGTTTGCACAGTACTTTATAAGCTGTTAAAAGTGAGATATTTCACTGAAATGCTGGCCATTTAAATCAAGGATAGTGAATAGGTTAAAAGTTCACAACTAAGAACAAAAGAACCAGAACTCAGGAAAGCTTTACTCTAACCTGAGTATTTACAAGCATTTGCTTTTTCAAGTTGGTTTCAGCTTCAAATATTCTCCATATGGGTCCCTGAGTTCATTTATATTTATCAGGTTTTATATGCCAGTTTTGGTTTGGAAATGATGGTCTTTGATATCTAAATATCAAATAGAGCATGTCTACTCTTTTCTGAGTGGTTTTGTTCTTATGGCTGTAGCCTTTTGGATGTTGGACTAATTCCAGAGGTAAGATGAGTAAGGCTCTTTTCCAAGAACATCTCAAACCCTAAGTTGAAACACGTTACTGGTGGTAATAATTTTTTCTGCCTGTCTCCTGTTGCTGGCATTTGCTATGTCACTTATACTATGAAGGCCACACTAGAAGCACTAGAGTTATGTTTCAAATAGAGGAATCATTTTAACCTTCTTTCAAAGCTCTCACATAAAAATGCACAAAGGCTACCATGGGTGTTAATTGGTAATGATACTCCTACAAAAACTTTGGAAGTAAGTAGCAAGGCTGGTAGATCCTGACACAGAATTGAAGAAAACTATAAGACCGCCATCATTCTTACACAGATTCTTTAGAGAAATAGCAGAGGAATATTATATCTTATATAAAATATTCCAAGGTTCTTGCTCCTCATAATAGACATTTTCATTGGACAATTTTCAATACTGTTTCTAAGCAAATGATATGCTAGCAAGCAATGACTTTTAGCAAGTCATTTATTTTGGGAGATCCTTGGATAGATTTTATTAACAACATGAAGATTTTTAGTTTCTTCAGTTAATTTAATACATGCATTTATGCACATATAACAGTGTTTCTGCACCCACTTTGGGGAATCTTTTTTATTATTATTGCACATTCAATTTTGGCTATTACTGCCTCCATTATTCTTATTTCATTAAAAAACTGTGATCTGCAATATTTCTTGGCCTCAACACACTTGAGTGATAAAATACTTTACTTTTAAAAATAGCGACTCATTGTGGCAATGATTAGGGGCCATACTGGGGGGCTGCCTTCCCAACTCCTTATCAAGAACCTATTCTTCTAAGTAATGAGTAGAGTTAATGTTATCATTGCCAGGCCACTTTAAATAATAAAGTTTCTTCTCATCCTAAATTATTGCAATTTAATATTTGAAAAATCAAAGTTTTTACAATGATTGTTCCTAACATTTTATAAAAAGATTTAGGAGAAATAAGAACTATACCAGTCGGTGATCAGTTTCTTAAATTGTGAGTGTTGTATTCATTCACCTCTGCTTTTATCAGCTGAATACCTCAGTGAAGGCATAAATCACATGGCCTTAGTTAAACCATGTAACTTCTTTGAGTCTGATGTGAGTTTCCTCATTTATAAGAGCCAAGATAAGATTTTCACAAAGTTTTCATGGAATGGTAACCACTTGAAATGGACCTAAAAGTAATATTTTCTAAAGTCAAATATATTTGAGCAATATGTACATGAAAATCTCCCTCTTGTTATGCATATTAAACATTGACATATATAAAGTCATAAATTCTACCCTGTAATTCCTTCTTAAGGAAGGAATTGTCTAGTAAAATCTATAGGAAAAAAAAAAAGCACAGTGATACATGGCTTTGTAGCACTTATGATGCTGTAGAAGTAAGTTTTATCAAGTCATCAAGAAATAAAAAAAGTCACAAATAAATAATCCCATGGCTGAAAAAAAAATAGCTATAGTTAACACCACAGATGATCAAAAGAGAACATTATAAACAAATTGATTCCAACAAACTTGAAAGCCAATAACTTTCTAAAATTTTCTGAAATTACTTCCTAGAAATATTATAAAAATTACTCAAGAAAAAATTCTACAAATCAATTACCATTAAGATTGAAATCAATAACTGAGAATTCTACTCCAAACCATTCCTGGACCAGTTGATCATACTTTGTTCTAAAAATTTCTTCTGAAAATTTTTAATAATGCTTTACTAAGTCTCCCTTCAACAGAAAAATCTCAATTTTATAATTGGATTAAAGATAAAAAAAAAGGGAAAACTACCTGACTTGTACAACTTTGATAACAAAACCAGACAAATACAGTATAAGAAAAATAAAATAAAATGAAAACAATATTAAACAAATAAAATACTAGAGATCAATCTCAACTATACATAAAAATGTAACTAAAATATTAGCAAATAGAATTTAGCAGTATATTAAATAAATCTATATCATTTCTAAATATAGTTTTCTTAATTATAAAAATATAATACAACCTCAAAAAATATATTAATAGAGATTAGAAGAAAATTTTCATATAATTGTAATAATAAATAAATGACATTCAATACAATCCAACATCTATACTTGATTAACAAGACACTGTTTGGGAGGTGCCTGGGAGGCTCAGTCGTTGGGAGTCCGACTTCGGCTCAGGTCGGTGGTGGGTTCGAGCCCTGCGTCAGGCTCTGTGCTGACTGCCTGGAGCCTGCTTCAGATTTTGTGTCTCCCTCTCTCTGCTCCTACCCTACTCACGGTCTCTCTCTCTCTCTCTCTCTCTCAAAAATAAAGCCTAAAGAAATTTTAAAAAAAGAAACTCTGTGGAAGCTAAAATGTAAGAGAATATCTTTAACTAGATAAATGACATTTACTAAAAACTTACATCAAATACTATATCCTTAATGCTAAAAGCATAGACACAGTCCTAACATAAGGGTATTCACTACTGAAGATTTTATTCAACGTTGTATAAGAGATCCTGGGCAATTCAGTAAAACAAAGTAAATAATTAGGAGGTATAAGAATTAACGTTTATATTCACAAGGCCCTAAACTAATATCGAAGAACAAAAGATCACAAACAAACAAACAAAAAACTAAGATAATTTTGAGAAAAAAGGTTGGGATGACTTTGTGCCAGATATTAAGGTTTATTTTAAAGCTCAAAGAAGGAAGAAAGTGTGGTTTTGGAGCATGAATGGAGAATGGACTAGTGGAACAGGGAAATGAGCTCGGATCACAGGGTAATAGATGGTGTGAAATTGACGATCTACATGAAAAAATACAATAGAAATGCCTATTTCACACTACAGACACATTTAAGTTCCACGTGGATTAAAGATCTAAATGTGAGAGGGGAAAAAAAATTTAAAAAAAAGAAAGAAAAAAAAAAAACCCTGGCATTTAAACCTTTAAAAGAAAATATAAGAAAACATTGTTTTCTGATCTCAGGTTAGAGAGAAAATTTCTTAAGTCAATAAAACCCAAACATGATTTAAAAAAAAGAAAGACTGGGGTGCCTTGGTGGCTTAGTCAGTTAAGCACCCAACTCATGATCTCATGGTTCTTGGGTTCAAGCCCCAAATCAGGCTCAGTGCTGATATCTCTCTCCTTCTCTTTCTGCCCCCCTCTCTCTCTTTTTCTCTCATGCTCTCTCTCTTTCCCAAAATAAATAAATAAGCTTTAAAAAAATTAATCAAAAAGACTGTCAATATTGATGACATCAGAATTTTTTCTCAAAGTCTCTCACTATAATACTGAAAGACAAGGAACAAACCAAAAGGAGATATTTGCAATTCTTATCATTGATAAAAACAAATATTCAGATTTAGGAACAATTATTAATTAATTATAAAAATATCAAGCAACCTGATGGAAAAGAAGGAAAAAGTAGATATAAATAAGGACTTAACAGAAGAAGAAATAAGAATTGATAATAAACTTATGAAAAGATGCTCAATCTTACTAGTAAACAATAAAATGCTGGCTGATAAAGCAAAATGAGATGCAAATCAAGTCACATCAGTCATATTGGAAAAGGTTTAAAAGTTTGTTAATACCAAGAATTGATGAGGATGTGGAGGAATACCGACAGTTTGGAAAGCAATTTATCATTATCAAATAATTGCTTCAACCCAGCATTGCTAGGTCATATATGTTCACAAGGAGACATAACCAACAAAATTAATTATAACATTATTGTTAGCAAAATTCATAACAACCTAAGGGTCCATCTAAAAAAAAATGAATAGATGACTATGGTATATTTATATAGTAGAATGTTAGACAACAGGTACAATGAATGAATTAGTCATAAGGTTAAAAATCAAACATAAGGTGGAGCAAAAGAAGCCAGTTACAGAAGGACACAAATGGTATATTTTTTGTGTATAGCATGAAATTTATAAAATAATGTATTATTTAGATACATACATGCTATATCCTAAAATCATCTATGAGAAAGATAGCAACTTCCAAATATTAATTACTTTTGGAATGGAAGGAGGTGAATGGGATTAGAGAAGAGAATACAGGTGTATTTAACTGTATCTGTGATGTTTTAGTACTTAATAGTATCTCAACCAAATATGACACTTTAAAATTGGATCAGGCTAAGTGGTTGAGTACGTGGGTGTTTGCTATGCTATTCTTTATAATTCTTTGAAGGTTTTTAATAGTTTATAATAAAAATGTTTTAGTAAGAAATGAGATGAACAGTGAGCTTGGGGAGTACAAATATTAAACAAATAAATCAATAAAATAAAACAAATCAATAATGTATGACTGTCCTAGCTTGTAATGATCACCTGGACTTCAAGGCCAAGGAATCTTTGCATTAACTTTATCCCAGATTTACCTGGACCCCCTTCCTAAAACACCTCCTTTTTTTCCCCCAGCACCATTTTGGGCTTCCAACCTGGCTTGCTTATTGGCATGCTTCCTTTGCTTCCCTCCTCAACTCTGTAGCAACACCCTTGTACAAAGCTTTCAGACGCAGGAGCTGATTCTTCATCCAAGGGCCAAGTACTGAATCATTTCCCCTGGCAGACCCAGCCCTACCTGTCTACTCAGATATTTCCCTGGATGTGGTAAACTATGATACAGTCATATTATGAACTATTTCACAGAAGTTGAAATGAATGAACTGTTGCCGTATTTCTCAGCATGAATAGATCAAAACATATTGGGCAGCAAAAAAAACAAGTGATCTTCCCAAGAGCTATTTACATTGCCCTCCTGGGGCCTGGACACTGCCCACGGCCTGGCCTCAGCTAAAGGTGGGCACTGCCATTTCGTAGCTACAGCAGTTCAAGAGTCTGAAACGTGGAAAAAAGCTTCTGCTTTAATGTTTATTGAAAAAACATAAGTAGAATACAAAATTATACCTCTGCCAGGTTTTAACACTATAAAAATTATATATATGGACCAGGGCTGGAAAGGAATAGAGAGAAATGAAAATAGATTTTTTTAAAAATGTGTCAGGATTGTGGGTAATTTTCTTCCCTTTTATTTTTTGCATTCTATCAATATTGTTACGTGTTTGTGTAACAAGTTTCTTTAAAATGTTAAAAAAAAAAAGTAGGTTGCAGGGCAGATAGAATCAATCTGTAATCTTTCTGGTAATGAACAGAGAATTTTCTCAGAGTAGATAATGGACTTCAATTCCGCTCTCAGAATCACAGTTTATCTGCAATTCCAGGACAGTCATTTCCCGCTAGTCATGTGCTCTGGGATAAGTGTGGCAGAACCTCACTGTATAATACAACTGTGTGGAATTTTGATTACAGTTTGCTTTTCAATACTTTTACAGATTAATGACTTCATTTGCATTGTAGTAATGGTGAACAAAAGTTACAAGTATTTCAAAGGAGGTTAATGGGGTTGGTGGGGACAAGCTGCTTGCCCAAAGCTATTGGAATGTTAAGATCCCACTTGGTGGAATGGCCATAGTAGAATAGATCAGTAAATGCTGCACTGGGAAGGTAAAGAAGCACTTCTGGGGGCAGAAATGTAACATCTGGTCCACACGACTGGCTTTGGCAGTCACAAGTCCTACTTTCAGTCACTGGGTCATCTTGAGCATGATGTTTGGCCCATCTAAGTTTCCATTGTCTCCCTGGTGAAACAAGGATGTTCACCAGCAGAATGGATGTGAGCATGATTTGAGGTAGTGCATGTGAAATAGCTAAGTAAGGAGCTGGCCCATAGCTGGTGCTTGGTAAATAGCCACTTTAATTTTCACTCAGCTCTATTTACAGATGGCACTCAACTAAGTAATATAGGTGGACTATTTCAGAGCAGGCCTATATATACAGGAGCAATTTATGTGAAATGTAATTGCCAAGGATATTGTAGCTCTAGTGAATGCCATTATTTGAAGAGTAGCCACAACTATAGATTTGAAATACAGTCCAAGTCCCCTTTCCATGGATTTCTCCAACCAGGGCAAATCCATAAATAAGTATCTACATAACAAAGAGCTGAAGGACACACAGTTCTCAGCATGCAATCTTGCAAGTGATAGTATTTCAATGCCCCAAATGCTTGGGTTTGTGGATGATTCCTAAACTGGGTGTTTGCCAAATATTCTTATTATTTGGCAGCAGAATAAAAGCAAAACATAAATAAAATAAAATAAAATGAAATGAAACAAAACAAAACTTTGAGGAAAGAAGAACCAATTGCAGGTAGGAACATAAGTCCAGCCCATTGTTACAGAACAGGATCTGTAGGGCTGTGACAAAAGATCACAGAAATATGGGCTGGCAACCAGAAGAGACCTCCTATTTCCCCGCCACAAGCATCCAGAGAACCCCTGGTTTATCTCCCTCATTTTCTTCTTTCCAGATTCCATGTGTATTTATTCACAAGTGCTGCTGCATGATCAAGGAAGTAGAGGGAAGAGATGGACCAATGATGCTGATTAGAGATGAGGAAAAAACTCAGAAAGCAGCTGTTTTCACAGATGTATCTCCCAGAAAGTCCCAGAAAGGCTGTGCCCGGTTCTTGGGAATATTTCAAACCATACCCTATCTAAAGATTCCATAGAAGGAAGCTCTCATGCTCACCCCAAGTACTCAATTTTCCTGTTTCTGTCTGAACTTTGCTCATTTTTACTTTAAACGAAAAATACAATAGATTTCACACTAAAGGTTTTATCTTCCTCCAGGGTATTTTTCCTCCATTTACTTGAGGAACCATGCCCAGAAAATATTTTGAGAATGAAATTATACCAAGGATGAAATAACTTGCAAAGCCTCAACCTTTTGGGGCATGACTTCATATTGCTTCTTTTAAATAAGCGCTGGTGTCTGGGATTGCTATAGATATTTGTCCTGTTGAGTCATTGTAGAACATCTGAAAAGTGTTTTACTGACAGCTTGCAGAGGAAAGACAAGTGATGGAGAAAAGGGCTGGAACATACATAGCAGGCTCTGAATGGGGATCCCAGCCCCTCTGAATTCTCAGACTTATGTAGGCAAGTCACTTTACACCCTCTCTATCACCCGTTAAGGTTTCTTACCTTGTAAGCAGAGATAACAATATTTTTCTAATTTACCTCTTATGGTTGTCATAAAGGTAAAATAAAATAATCTATATGATGGTGCTTTGAGAAAATTTATAACTGTACACATAAGTCATTACTATTTTTTTTTGCCTTCAAGTTCTTTTGGAGGATTATTCCATTAGAATTAAGCTATATTTTCCACAGCTGTCAAATCCCAACTACTTTTGCAAAAACAAACTCATTTAGAACGTATTATGGACTGAATTACGTCTCCCCCTTTCCAAATTTGTATGCTGGGGCCCTAACCCCGGTATGACTGTGTTTGAAGATAAGGCCTTTAAGGACATGATTAAGATTAAAAGAGTCATGAGAGTGGGAATCCTATAGGACTGGTGTCCTTCCGAGAAGAGAAAGAGGTATGAACATGTCTGTCTCCACATGCAGAGAGGAAAGGCCATGTAAGGACTGAGTGAGAAAGCATCTGTCTGCAAACCAGAAAGAGAATTTGCACCAGGAACAGAACTTTCCAGGACCTTAATTTTTGACTCCCAGCCTCCAGGACTGTGAGAAAATAAATGTATGTTGTTGAAGCCACACAGTTGGTGGTATCTTGTTATGACAGCCTGAGCCGACTAATGTAGATAGAAAGAAAATAACAGTAACTATTTAGCCCCACTCAGGACTCAGCTTGCTGCACATCTAGCCTCAGACCACCTCTGCCCTGATACCTCTAATGGATCTTGGAAAGGACTAGTTAGGCTCATATCTCCCTCTCACCTTACCACTGTCCCTCCCAAAGGCAGCCTTAGTGTCTGAAGTTGCCACCATTAGGCACACTTCCAGCCACAGTTGGGAATCAGATAAAATATAAACCTCAAGGACATCCTTGCATCTGTATTCATTGGCCCCCATAAAATAGTTTCGCAGCTTGAGATTTGTCCCCAAGGACCTTACTAGGGACATCCTGATCTGCTACATGCAACCCAAGGCTCTGGGATTTGTATTCCTAAGACACAATCTAAGCATTTACCTCAGTTGTCTCTACACAATGGAAAAATTTCCCAGGTGCATCTCAACTGTGGGCTCTTTATTTTGGTTGATATTTAAAGTTACACTGATACACAATGATACAATGCAATGTTCACATTTAAAATCTCATTGTATCGGGGCGCCTGGGTGGCTCAGTCAGTTAAGCGTCGGACTTGGACTCAGGTCATGATCTCACAGCTCATGAGTTCCAGCATCGTGTCAGGCTCTGTGCTGACAGCTTAGAGCCTGGAGCCTGCTTCAGATTCTGTGTCTCCCTTTCACTCTGCCCCTTCCCTGCTCATGCTCTGTCTCTCTCTTTCCCAAAAATAAACATTAAAAAAAAATTTAAAAATCTCATTGTATCTCTACATGTTTATTAATTTGTATTAATATTATATATTATATATATTATGTATTATATATTAAAATATAGCAGATCCAACTATATTTTATACTCTTGAACTACTATGTAATCCACTATGACTGCCTGTCACTTGGTCATCCTTCCAGATACTGTGGGCATGTCTTAGGGCAGAAATAAATAATATTTTTAAAAAATCCTCAATGCTAAAAAAAAAAAAGTTACAAACAGAGATGGAGGCAAACCATAAGAGGCTCTTAAATACACAGAACACTTGAAAAAAATTTAAAAAAAATACACAGAACATACTGAGGGTTGATGGGGTGGAGGCAGGGAAAATGGGTTATCGGTATTGAGGAGGGCACTTGTTGAGATGAGCACTGGGTGTTGTATGTGGGTGATGAATCATGGGAATCTACTCCTTAAACCAAGAGCACAACAGTGTTGTGTTAGATAACTTGACAATAAATTATATTAAAAAAAAAAAACTTCAATACCCTCTATTTTATTTTCCTTTGTTATTTAACAGGGGAGGGGAACACATTGACATAAATCCCCAGCAGGTGATTTTGCAAGTCTCAGTGTAGCCTGTGCAGTTATCCAGACTGAAGAAAACATCATTCCATTTCGCCTCCTTCTCTGGCTATGCAACTGCCCTCAAATGTACCTTATAAAAGAGTACTGCAAATCAATACCATAGCAAGGATGCTGGTTTGTGCCTGTCAAAGCCATTTCCCTCTCCCTTTTCAGCTGTGTCTTTACACCTGCAGAAAGCCCCACCTACATCCTGAACCAAAGCAGGCAGTATGTGTGGATTCGTGGCTTTGCTAGCAAGAGGGGCCCGAAAATAGCTGTTTAGCCATAAATTCAGAATCTGGTATGCCTGGTGTGAGTGCTGGGTACCTGGGGCCTGACCAAATGGTAGTCCTCTCTTTCCCTCTGTATTCTGGGACTAGTCCACATTGCCTGGCCTTCTGCCTCAATTTCCTGCTGGGATTTAAGCCCTTTGCCGAGTCACAACACTCTGGACTAAGGCCCTACACATTGCCTGGCTTCTCAAAGACATTTCCCCTGAGGAGAAAAAACATGTTTCTCTTTTTTTTTTTTTTTCTTCCTTCCTCATTACTAATAATCACTGCCTTCCCAACAACTGGGCAGGCACTTGTCTGAAAACAGATATACAGAGGAATGTCACTATGTTATGAGGATTGAATACTTGGTACCATATTTGAGAACATCTTCGTGGGGGGAATGGCAGTTTGGCCAATCAACCCCTTTCATCTGTCAACATGTGAGATAGGAATAGAGAACTTCCTCACCCCCAGAAAAGTTTGTATAACTATGATCTAGTCCAAACTCCATACAGATAAGGAGCCTAAGACTCACAAAAATAGGTGAGGCAAGACTCCATGAATCTTTCATTATTCATTAGTATATTCAGTAAGTATTCATTAAGTATCTAGTGTGTACATGGTATGCACTGTCATGGTTTCACTCTCATTCAAGAGATTTTCCCACCTGAACATAAGTGCCATCATTCTTATGTAACAATCCTTAGTGTATCAAATGAGGAAACAGTCATGGCACTGAGCTCTCCCTCCATTAAACCAGGGGCTATACATGTAGACAGTGATGGAGGCACAGTGAGAGCAGCCTTTTCTTTCACAGTCTACAGGGACCAACTTCTGGTATGTGATTAGAGAAGTGAGACCTTTCCTCACCCTTCTTTTAAACAGTTATACACTCTATAGCTTATAGATGTTTCAATAAGCAAAGGATGGGGGACAAACTCTTAAGTGGGAAAAGAACAGAAACTATCCATGAGAAAAAATTATGACACTTCATAAAAACTTTGGGAAAAAAAATTCCTTGGATTTTAGTTAGTGAAATCTTTGATAACAATATTTCAAAAGCTCTGATATTGTCTAGGATCCTGGGGAATGGTCCTCTGGCAGTTTTTGAATCTAGAGTTTTCTTGTCAATGCACATGCCACAGACTCAGCAGAGTATTCCATGAATTGTTAAAACAAATAATCCTCGAACAATGCTGTGAACGATTTTGTAGTCATGAGAAAATGGAGCCTGGCAGAATGTAGGTTACTCAAACAGCATTTACACTTTATTATAATAAAATAGCTTCTGGTGCGTATTTGTCCAGCTCCCATATCACAGGTCCCCAGAGGTCCCTTTTCTTTGTGAAGTGATTGGAGGCAGAGAGTCTAGAGGTCTCAGTTTCCTCTGTGATGATTAGAACTATATCTCATCCATCTCTGCTCTCTGTGCGGATATCATATAGATTACTTTCTCTGTATTATTTGAATATCACAGCAATGATCACTTATTAAATGCAACAATAAAGCACTTCTGTTTAAAAAATTATACATATATGTTTATGTATGGATATGTATATACATATTTACATTTGAAGATATAAAAAATAAATTTAGACTATAAAACAATTTTAATAATAATAATAAGCATTTTAAGTATGTTTATGCAAGGTACCTTGTTAATTGTAACCCTCTAAGGCAGGTACTATTTTTCCCATTTTGCATATTAGGACATTAATTTAGAAAATTAAAGTAACATATCCAAGCTAATGCAATTATTAAGTGGCAGAGTCTTAGAATTAATGAAACCCAGCCCTTTCTAACTCCAGAATCCACATTCTTTCTTTTTTTTAATTTAATTTTTTTATTTTTTTAAAATTTACATCCAAATTGGTTAGCATATAGTGCAACAATGATTTCAGGAGTAGATTCCTTAGTGCTCCTTACCCATTTAGCCCATCCCCCCTCCCACAACGCCTCCAGTAACCCTCAGTTTGTTCTCCATATTTATGAGTCTCTTCTGTTTTGTCCCCCTCCCTGTTTTTATATTATTTCTGTTTCCCTTCCCTTATGTTCATCTGTTTTGTCTCTTAAAGTCCTCATGTGAATGAAGTCACGTTCTTGATAATTGAGCTACACTTTCTGTCTTGAAAGGGCAGAGATGTGGGTAGGAAGAGAGGGACAGACCTATTCTATAAAGGTATATCAGGGAGAGATCAGAACTTGCACATCTTGAACAGGGCCTCCCATTCTCCTTCCTTCACCAATATCTACCCACCCACAAACTGCCTTTAGGTTTAAGAAACTTGCCTATCCTGTTTGTATGAAAGTACTTCATTCTTACATTGATTTTGGTGCTCTTTTCAGCTTGGGAGAGAGGGTGTTGGGTGGTAGGGAGCTCTCTACTTGTTTTTAAATGGTACCATACATAACAAAATTAAGTATGATTGCGATGAAGGTCATGTTGAGGTGGTGGAAGGGATCTATTTTCTTGACTCATTGGGTGTTCACCCAATACATTCCAGTGTACTAGAGAAAGGCATTGAAAATACCAACAGACAGAGCCAGACCTTGTCAATCTGCAAACACACCAATTCTCTAACTAATAATTTTAACAACTGAACCAAGAGCCAGATCTTATCATTTGCAAAACAGCAGGATTACGACTTTAATAATAATTTTAAGTACCAGGTACAGTTGAATGAATGAATGAATGAATGAATGAGTAAATTCTGCGTTATCTTACTTTCTACTGGTCCTGCTGTGGTCTTAGTCATGATGCTGATAACCAGGTTCTTGTCTTGTTCTTTCTGCATCTCTACCTTTTACTCCAGTTTTACATAATGGTAACAATGTAGACAGGCAGAAGAAAGGGCATGTTGGATGAACTTGCCTTTGACTACCTTAAGCAAGTAAAATATATTTAAATCATTACTTAAATTTGGAAATAAAAATAAAAGAAAGAGTCATTGTGGTTGGCAGGAATTTCCCCTACATACAATAGAAAAGCAGGGGACAAAAAAATTATTTCAAAACTCATAGCAACTACACTGCAAACAACCTTACTCCCTAGAGTCTATTGTGTTCTACGCTTTGCTCAAACAAGTTCTTTATATTTAGGCACATGGATTCTCAGGGTTTACAATTATTTTCAAACATTAATTCCTATTGAATAATCCGCCTGAAGAAGAAAATTCTGGAAGATATAAAAAGGGTTCTAAACCATCATCCTTCATGAAATTTTAAAATTTCCCCTGGATGTTTTTAAACTATATATCAAGAAGATAAGAAAAATGAGAAAAATGGAACATCTGCTCAGTGAAACTTCAGGCAGAAAAAGATTAAGTCTTAGATTAAGCCAATTGTCCATAGGCAGTTTCTCTTGGCTTTCTTTAATGATTTAGAAATAGTGTTTCCTTCTCTTCATCAAATGATTTTGGCAACTTTTATTTCACTATTTTTGGAAAAAGCAAAGTTAGTTAATTAAACTCATAAACGTACATGTGTTGGGTTCCACTCTGCTAATAGCATTGATATATCATTGCATTTTAGACTATAATAGTGAAAAAGTCACTGCCTTCTTTGAAATGTTCTCAATTGCTTTCTTATGGGGAACTCAGATAAAAGTTTTTGTTTTTGTTTTTGTTTTTGTTTTAAATGAGAAAGAAGTGTTCATGCCAATAAGAAAAGCAATCATGTTTCTGGATATGTAACATGAAATCTATAAAACAAATGTTTTGGTAAAATGTATCTTTTTGGCACTAATTTATCTGGCAACCAAAAGCGTTTTCCTGGGGAACAAAAGGTTTTGTGGAAGAAACCTTCTATATCCTAAAACTGATTGATTACAGAGTAAGTTGTAGAGCCAAGAATGAGAATTATTTGTTTACCCAAATCAGGAAATGCTATGATTTAAGTACCTTCACTGAAATTGTCTGTGTGTACAGCTTCATTACCACTATTTTTACTCCTTTGCCAATAACCCACACTCACAAATCAGTCAGGTTTCTGTTGGATCTAAAATATTGACATTTAGGTCAGAGGAAGGAAAACATGGTCCAACCAGTTTCATCGTTTTTATGTCCCCAAGTCTTCAGATTTTAGTGAATTTTATGGAATTGGCCCAAAAATATTTGTAAGCTATAATAGACATTTCACTCTCCTCACCTTCAAATGAGGAGCAAAACAGAGAAAATCTCAGTAATAGTAACAACCAGATTTATGAAAAAGGATCTTTTTCTGTTTATTCAATCCAGAAGAAGGGAAAGTGTCCATGAATGGCAATCTGGGGATAAAAGAAAGGGGATATTTAAAAAATCATTGAAGCAAATTGTGGCAATAACACTTGAGGAGTCCTGGACTTGCATGGTGGCTCTGTCATCTAAGAGTGTGATGAATTCCCCAAGTCTCAGTGTCTTCATTTGAAAAGCACATCTATAATTTTCTCCTGTCTACCTTAGTATTGTTACATCACAGAAATTATTATGGGTAAAGTGTTTTGTAAATGTGTAAATACCAAGAACATTTATTATTAATATTATAATTCTTTCAGATTCTTTTTTTGGTGATTGTAGTTGATGTTATTGTTGCTGTTGCTCAGAAAGACAGCCTCCCAGGAGAATCACCTCCATTTTCATTGAGATTCCAGAGACAACAGTCAATGCTATTCAAGTAATCTTTGTGTCATACAAGCAGGTCCACATAGAACACTAGGTAATCAATAGTCCCTATTCTTTGATCCTGACAAAATGAATGATCAAAGCAATCTAAACAGTCAATTAGCCTGACTCCTTTTAAATACATCAACTAACTTATTAATTTTCTCTGGACTGACTGCCCAAATCAAGGAGGGGCAGATGCAGGCATCTGAACAAAACTAATCAAGAAGGCATCCTGGAGTTAAACCATCACAAAGCCAAAAGGTTATAATGCTAGGGGCCTTTAAGCACACTTAAAAAAAAATTGTATTTACATATACTTGTTACTGCAGTTGTATATAACAGGTAAAAAGGTAAAAAGTGGGTGGGTGGATAGAAAAACAGACGAAAAACGGGACAAAAAATGATATAGGTGGATGGATAGATAGATATAGTATATAGATATATAAAATTAAAAATAAAACATATGCATCTAGTAGAGATTTAATAAAACAGTCAAGTAGGAGAAAAAAATTACTCTTAATTCCATACCTAGAGATGATGAATATAAATATTTTAACACTTATCAATATTCATCATAGTATTTTTCTATGTATGCATAGTTTCTTATTTGTTTATTTCACATAACTGAATTAAACTATATATCGATTTTAAATCAACATTGGGGATAATTAAATGCCTACAATTTAAGTATACAATTTGATTATTTTTGACCAAAATATTCCTGCATAACCACCATTACTATCAAGATATGGAACATTTATACCACCCAACATGGTTCTTTGTGCCCCTTTGCAGTGAATCCACCTTAACTCATGCCTCAGATTAGTATTTGATCTGTTCCTTTTCCCATAGATTAGTTTTGCTTATTCTAAATTTTAATATATGGAAACACAGAGCTTCTAATTTTTTGTGTCTGGCTTTTATTCCCTCAACATAACATTTTTGAGATTTGTCCATGTGTTAGTACTTTGCTTTTTTTTATTACTGACTAGCATTCCATTATATGAATCTACCACAATTTTGTTTATCCATTCACATTCTAAGGAACATTTGGATTCTTTCCAGCTTTTTGGTATTAATAATAAAACTATTATGAAGATTCATATATTATACATTGAGTGATTTGTTTTACTAAATATATAAAACAGTATTGGTTATTTTTTAAATTTTTAGAAATATTATTTTAAGCATCTACCTAGTTTTTATTCAGTGAATACACTATAATTTACTTAAATATCCTATATATTTGTATATTTAAATTGCTTTTAATTGTATTGTTTTATAAATAACAATGCAATGAACATCTTTGCTTTTTCTTTACTTTGGGTAACAGCAAAAGTTTTCAGAGCATCCAGTCAAGTTGACACACAACACACACAACACACACACACACACACACACACACACACACAAAGAAAATGCTCAATAATGCTCTTTTTATTCTCTAACCTGTAATATACATCAAAACATTGGACATCCTGCCATAATAATTAAAACTGCATTCTAAATTGTAAATGCTTTCTAAAGAGTTCCCTCTCCCTGTTTTTTTGTTTTTTTGTTTTTTTTTTGAGAGCTTCTGAAGCTCTCTTCTGCTTCTTTGTTATTTCCCCCCTATTCAATTGATATGTACCTTGATGAATAGAGGAAGCAAGGCATCTCCACTCTCTTTGGATTAATTGCAAGGAAAGGAATTGTTTAATGAGGTTAAATGTGTAGGTGTTAAGCATTGTTTTTTCTTGAGCAGTGTACTTTTGCAAAATGGCAGTCAAGCCCTACAGAAAGCAAAATATAGAATAACAGAACAAAAAGAAAATCCTTTTTAAGACAAAAAAATGATCAAAGTATCAAAGGTAGAACTTATAGTGACAAAGCTTCAGAGGACTGAAATATTTAAAATATACCTGTGTGGGGGCACCTGGGTGGCTCAGTCATCTTAGCTACTGATTCTTGATTTCAGCTCAGGTCATGATCTCATGATTGGTGAGTTTGGGCCCTGTATGGGGCTCTGCTCTGCCAGAGTAGAGCCTGCTTGGGATTCCCACTCTCTTTCTCTGCCCCTCCCCAACTTGTGCACACACTCTCTCTCTCTCCCTTCTTTCTCCCTCTCTCTCTCTCTCAAAATAAATAAATAAACATTTATAAAATGAAATGTAATGAAATAAAATAAAATAAGCCTGTGTTCATGCTAATTGAAAAACTCATATTCACAATCTAGGCAGTCCATAAATAAGTAGTATATTTAATGTGTATTTCTATTCTACATGTTCTCCCCTGTATCATTTTCATGAGAAAGAAAACTCTGAGTTCATTTCCACACTTAATCTTAAAGAACAAGGTCCTGCTCAATTTTTTTAAAAATTTAATTCTGCAGTTAAGTAATGTCCTTCTATTTTGTCCCTTGTTTTCTATACTAAGAATGGATTCTTAAAATACCCTCCCTTAATTCTGCTTTGCAATTATTGTGGTCAGACTCATATATTCTTGATAAGTGTGTATATATTTTGTCTTTCTTTCTGGGATTATATAGCATATCACTGGGTTTTGTCTGTCCAGTCTAATTTTTCTTCTTCTTCTTCTTCTTCTTCTTCTTCTTCTTCTTTCTTCTTTCTTCTTTTTCTTCTTCTTCTTTTTCTTCTTCTTCTGGACTTTTAGGGAACTGTTTTTCACTGATATCAAGTATGTGAATCTGGTTCAGTTCCCACTCTCAGTGACTGCTTCTATGGATTGAAGGTTTGTGTCCCACCAAAATCCAGGTGTTAAAGCCTAATCCTCAATATGATGGCATTTAAAGGTGGGACCCTTAGGAGGTATTAGGTCATGAAGATGGAGCCCTCATAAATGGAATTAATGACCTTAAAAGAAGAAACCCAAAATAGAAAGAGAGATCATCTCTCTCCCTCTCCCTCTCCCTATCCTTCCCTCCCTCTACCTCTATTAAGTGAAAATACAGCTGTCTGCAAATGAAGAAGTGGGTCCTTACTGGAATCCAACCATGCCAGAAACCTAATCTAGAACATCCAGGTTCCAAAACTGTAGAAATAAATTTTTGTTGTTTAAGCCATCAATATATTTTCTTCATTGTTTTTGTTATAGCAGCCCAAGCAAACCAAGATACTTTCCCATCCAGTGAGGGGGAAGCCACCAGACCCAAGATGAGTAACTGTAGTTATTACCCATATGCCTAGCCATGGTAATTGGAATAAAATGATAGTAAATCCCTCAAATCAAGCCAGAGTCCTTCCCTGTGATTTTTTTTTTTTTGAGAGAAGCCCCATTCTAGGATGTGTGGGGGTTGATCAGCAATCTCATACTGATTCATAAGAGCTGAAGGTTGAATTTTCAGGAATTTTGTAAGCCAGCCAATAAATTGCTAATAGCTTAAAATCAGCCATGGTGGGAGTATTTACAGTATAGAAACTAGAAGGTAATAAATCACATTAACAAAACAAAGGATAAAAAGCATATGATTGTCTCAATAGATACAGTAAAAGAACTTGAAAAAAAATTAAACATCCTTTCATGATAAAAACTTTCAACAATTAGGTATTGATGGAATGTACCTCAAAATAATAAAGACTACATATGACAAGCACACAGCTAACATCATAGTCAACAGTGAAAACCTGAAAGCTTTTCCTTTAAGATCAGAAAGAAGACAATGGTGCTCACCCTCACCACTTGTATTCAACCTAGTGCTGAAAGTGCTAGCCAGAGCAATTAGGCAAGAAAAAGAAATAAAAGATGTACAAATCAGAATGGAAAAGTAAACATATCTCTGCAGATGACATGGTGTTATATGTAGAAGATTCTAAACACTTCAACAAAAAACTGTTAGAACATTAAAACTAATTAAAGAATTCAGTAAAGTTACAAGATACAAAATCAATATACACAAATTAGTTGCATTTTTATACACTAACAACAAATTATCAGGAAGAGAAAATAAGAAAACAATTCATTTGCAATAGCATCAAAAGGAATAAAATCCTTAGGAATAAATTTAACCAAAGGAAGGGCATGCAAGACCTGTATGCTGAAAACTATAACACAATGATGAAAAAATTGAAGAAGACACAAATGAATGGAAAGATATCCTGTGTTCATGGTTTAGAAGAATTAATACTGTTAAAATGTCCATACTACCTAAAGTGATCTACAGAATCAATGCAATCTCTGTCAAAATTCCAATGGTATTTTTCATAGAAATAAAATAAAAAATCCTAAAATTCATGTGGAACCACAGAAGACTCCAAATAACCAAAGCAATCGTTAGAAGGTAGAACAAGCTATCTGATGAAAACTATATTAAAGAGAGATAATAATCATAACAGTGCAGTATTGCATTAAAACAGACACATAGATCAGTGAAACAGAACTCAGAGCCCAGAATAAATATGCATATATGACCAATTAATTTCAACAAAGATGCCAAAATTATACAATGGAAAGAATAGCATCTTCCATAAATGACATCACAAGAAAGAAACTGAAGTACTCTCTTATATCATACATAAATATCAACTCAAAAGATTTATACGTAGCAACAGAAATTGTAAAACTCCCAGAAAACAACATGGTAAGCATAAATTCCTTGACATTCATCCTGCCAGCAATTTTCTGGATGTTCCATGATGTGTAACACCAAAATCAAAGACAACAAAAGCAAAAATAAACGAGTAAGACCACATCAAACTAAAAAGCTTCTGCACAGCAAAGTAAACCATCAACAAAATGGAAAGGCAGCCTATGAAAAATATTTGTAAATGGCATATCCAATAATGGGATAACATACAAAATGTACAAGGAACTCATACAATTCAATAGCCAGAAAAAAAAGAAGTAAATAACACAATTTAAAAATGAACCTTGGTTCAGAACAAATTCTCTACTTTGACAAATGCCATATTCTATCCAGTCTGGGGATTCTGATACCTTAACTTAGTTATGGACCAGGACATGAGACTTAGTTTTTACTATCCAATTCAATAAACATTTATTGAACACTTTTATATTTAGAGGACAGAGGCATCTATACATGGATCTCTGAATCAAATCTTTGCCTTTCAAGAATAAAATCTGAATTTTTTTGTGATTTGAATAAAAATAAGAGGTCATGAATATGTGTAATATAAATTGTTAATTATATAAAGCTTTTTTTAATAAATTTATTAATTCCTTCATGAAATTATTACAAAATACTTCTTAAAAAAAAATCTTCCCTGGGGTGCCTGGGTGGCTCAGTTGGTTAAGTATCCAACTTTGGCTCAGGTCATGATCATGAGTCATGAGTTTAAGCCCCCACATTGGGCTCTGTGTGGACAGCTTGGAACCTGGAACCCGCTTCAGATTCTGTTTCTCCCTCTCTCTCTGCCTCTCTCCTGCTTGCACTCTGTCTTTCTCTCTGTCTCAAAAATAAATAAAACTTTAAAAAATTAAAACAAAACAAAACAAAACCAAAAACCTTCTCTGGTTACTCAGTGACAAACTTCTAGTTCTGATCATTACAAATCTCCTTGACCTGGACCCCATCTCAGTTGCTGATCCAAGTATCAGTAATGAGAGCAAAATAAAACAGTCAAAGGCAGGGATTCAAGGAAAAAGGAGCAGAGTGCGAACTTCAAAATACCACCATTGATTATCATACCAAGCTGAAAGAGTTGGCATCAGTAAAGCTTCGGTAAAGGGTCACAAGTTATGGAAGTATAAGAGACTGGAGGAAAAGATTCCACATTGTTCCATGTTTCCATATTGTTTCATGGCCAAGTGAGGAATATCTGTGTTCTAAACGCTAATTCAAACTGGCTTCCAGAAAAATAAAAATAAGCATGGAATCTTTTGGCCTTTAAACTGAGAAGTTGAAAAGTCCAAGGTATGTGGGGATGTAGAGACTCAAATATTATCCCTAGGTCTAGAGCTCTTTCTATTTATTGCCTCTTGATCTTAGTTTCTTTTGGGGGTAACTCTGCCTATATAGTGACCCAAACTAGCACCACATCCAACCATTATGGCCAAGGACATGATATGCTCTAATTGGCCAGGCCTGCTTCTTGTGCCTGCCCCAGGAACCAGGGGGTAAGGTCACTCCCACCCAGACCATGTGAACTGGAGCAGAGTCTTATCCTCAAGCAAGGATAAGAGCAATCTTATCACAAGTAGGGGGAAATGATGTTAGGATATCAGGCCTCCATGGCTAGTTCCTGGGCTGCCCTGAGCAGGCAATATGGATTAAGCTTCAGGCTTTAGAGTTAAACAGACTTTTATCCATATCCCAGATCTTCTACTTCCTAGCTGTGGGGCCTCAGGCAAGTTGCTTAACCTCTGTTTAGGTGTATCCATAAACTGAAAATATTAATCATTCCTAGATCATAGATTTTCTATGAGCATTACATGAGATCATATATTAATATAAAGCACAGTACAAGGGAAATAGTAATCAACCACTTAATAAATACTTTAAAAAGCTAATATGGCTAGAGAGGATAGAAAATTTAGACACAAATGAATTTCATCTCTGAATAGACACTGTTGCCTTTTTTTAAATCACTGATAAGATAAAAGCAAAATCCAAATTACTGTCATCTAGTGCTGTTAAACATTCCATGTGTTTACCGTTTCCCAAAGTTTTTATATGGATTCTCATCACTACATTAAAGAATTTCCCAATGATCCTAGGACTTCAGGTAGATAACCATTATCTAGCTTCTGCATCTTATTACAAGTATATGCATGATTTAGGATAAACATTTTAAAATATTAAGATTACTTCACAGACCTCAATTACTCCTTTGTACCTGCTTACATATTTTGATAAGAAAGAAGAGAGAGAATTCAGAACCTAGACAAAAGATTGAAGTAAAATCTAATGCAAAACTGGGATTGCTAACACAGCACAGAGATGCCAAAACTGCATGGGTAAGTGATTTTGAAAGCCATCAAATAGACATTCCACAAGGTCAACCAAAATGCAGTGTGCCTGAGAGTAATGAGTGATTTTAGTCCAATAGTCATTAAAATGCCTGAAAGAAAGGGTTTCTGTTCTGTTGGTTTCTATTTTTTATAGGAGGATATCATTTTATATATAAATTTCATCTTGCCTTTAATTGCCTAGTTCAACCATAAATACTTTTCAGAAAATTCTTAACATTTCTGACATGAGAAATCTGACCTGGGATTAGAGTCACTTGGGGTCAGTGGCAAGGATGAAGGTAGGTACACTAAGGAAACTAGTAAAACAGAAGCCAAGAAGCTTCCAATACAAACAGATCTGTTTACTTTTCTTCCTTCCTTCCTTCCTTTCTTCCTTCCTTCCTTCCTTCCCTCCTTCTTTCATTTGTTCCTTCCTTCCTTCCTTCTTCCTTTTAAACACAAGCAATCTGAGTATTTTGTCAAAAGCTTTGATATGATATTTTTACAAACAAAAGTGCTGAATTTAATGATATTCTGAATTCATGTCCCATATACGTACAGAAATCCTTGATGTTTAGCACTGAATTTGCATTATTGATTGCAATGATTTTCTGTGTCAACTCTGCACCAAAATTCCTATGTGAAAAATCTAATTGACTCTCTAGGTAGTATCACAACCAACAGTCACACACTTGCATGTTTAAACATATTTTTTAAAAATACTACATGGGTACAATGTAGACATTGTCCATATGGTTTTCAAATGGAATTGTTTGTGAGTCTAAAATTGAGTGCTTTTCCCTAGAAGGAGGACCCTGGTAGATAATAAAAACTAACTAAAGTAGCTTCATTTTTCAATATAATACTATGAATTCTGAAGAATGGCTATGATCTTTTTAAAACACATGGGCTTTGGTATCAAACAGATATGGGTTCAGCCCCAGATTTTCTGCTTAATGACTATGATTTTGGAAACTTGCTTAATACTTTTAACCTTCAGTGTCTTCAACTACACAATAAAAATATCAAAAATATCTACCTCAGAAATTGGTTGTGAGTTTCAAATGAGATATGGTATGTAAAGTGCTCAACATAGCATCTGACATGTGGTTAGCACACAAGGCATTTAGCTGTGGATACTTAGATTCTGTACTTGTTTGCATTTAGTTTTGCTTGTTCATCTTCTATTGTTGTAAGAAATGTTGGATCTATGAATGATGGATGGAATGAGATCAAATATTTTCTACTCAAGTTCCATAAGTCCTTTTGAGCACAGGGACAGGCTCAGTTATAATTTTAACCCCTCCATAGCCTGTGACAGAGTAGGTGCTGAATAAATAAGTCTTAAGCTTGTCATATCCTCTTTTTTATTTTTAATTTTATTTTTGCATAACCGATACAGCCTTATGGGTAGGTAACCTTGGGCAGAATTCAGCAATTCTCTTTATTCCCCTAAGAAAATCCTATTCACTGGACCTTGACAAAATAGTGGATAATCTCCTGGAGATTCTGCTGAGGGGCAGCAAAAGGAGATTTACATTACACAGGATCCCACTTGGTCTTTAATCTTAGAGACTCCCATTCCCAGCGAGGTTCCCTCCATCTCACACTATTTCAGCATCTTCCCTCAGGACTGCTATCCTTGCCTATTTCATACACAGAATAATTTAGTTCCTGTAATCTGGCATCCATGTCACTTAATAGAGTCTTTAAGGTAAGTAAACAAAAGTTCTTCCATGTTTCAGGTGCTCCTGGGTGGCTCAGTCAGTTAAGCCACTGACTCTTGATTTCAGCTGAGGTTGAGATCTCACAGGTTCTGAGGTCAAGTCCCTCATTGGGCTCTGAGCTAACAGCATGCAGCATGCTTAAGATTCTCTTTCTCTCGGTGCCTCTCCCTCCCCCACCTCTCAAAATAAATAAACAAACATTTTTTAAAAATGTTCTTCCATGTTCAGGTTTTATCCTTCCTAGATGAGATACTATTGATATATAGATAGCAAATTTTATTTTCTGTCACTTCTATTTTTTTTCATATAAATGTTATATCTCTTTGTGTAATTATTTATTGTTGCCCTGGTCTGTAAGCAATGTGTAAAAAAAGACTGTCAATCAAGTTCAGCGTCAACCTCAAATATCTTGGTAGGTACTCAGTAAATGCTATTTATAATGTCACTGTATGGGCAGTGTCACTGTATGGGCAGTGTCACTGTAGGGGCAGTGTCCTTCTGGGGGGCAGAATGTACTTTTTCACAAACACTCTATCTAGCAAGCTTGCAAGTGTGTGCACAGGTGTCTTTGTGTACATGCATGTGTGTTGGAGAAGACATTATCTTTCTCATACATACACTAAAGTCTTCTTTCAGATGTTAATTTAACAAAAGCTTTATCCAGTCCAGTGGTGCTTTAACTAATAAGTGGGGATATCATACCCAATTGCAGGTGTTGAATCAGAAAGATTATGAAGTAAAGGTTGATCAAAAGAGAACAATATTCTAGGTAATAACAATAAAGAAATACTAGCTTTTGTTTGTGTTCTGGGAAACAAATACAGAAAATTTTGACATACCTGTTATTAGATTCTGACATGGAAGCCTTAGAGATACTCAATTTGATATTTTTATTTTATTTCCTTCATCTGCATTGTCAGATCTTTTGTTTTCTTGCATTTTCAGTTTTAATAGCCTTTGTATTCTTCTATCCTGTGGCCATTTGCCCTGATCTCATTTCTTATTTTGCTCCTATGTTCACTTCCTCCACTTGCTAACTTGATTTATCTTTTTTGCCTGGTATCAGTTTCTAACCTTTCCCTTATTTTTCTCTGATTCCACTTATCCCCCAGCTAATCTTTTGACCTTTTTGTAATCTCTTTTCTTTCTACATTATCTTGTTTTCAGACTTGTCCTTATCTGCTTAGCCTTCGGTCAAGTTTGGGAGGAACATTCGATCTGAAGTCTTTAGCCTGTAAATGGATTACCAGTTGTCTCAATAGTCTTGGCTTACCCAGTTATCTGGGAATGGTCCCTTCCAGAATAGATAGAGCCTCTGTGCTCTCCTCTGTGTTCATCCCCACTTTCCCACCTGCTCACTGTTTTGAAACTTCAGGCAGAATTTCTAAGTAAAAGAATCACATTGATTAACTCAGGTTTTACCAATCATTCATTGTTTTCTATTTCTCCCGGACCCTCTGTCTTAGGACTTTTAAAGAGTGAGGGGCAATTTGGCACAAGACTACCCCTCATCTTTCAGATTTAAATTGATACTCTAAAAAGCCTGGCCACCTCCAAGGCAAATGTTTCCCAAGTTTCAATTTAGTTTTCATTAGGAACCCAGCAGCCCCATGCCAGCCTGCCTGCCCATTTAAACAAGGCCTCTCTCAAGGGATTATGCAGTTGCAAGCTGAAACATCTATATGCAAATGAGCCTTTCTGTATTTGCTATCAGCTACCACAGAAATTTTCCATTCCTTCAAAGCTATAAAAAAAAAAAAAAAGCAAACAGAAATCAGAAAGGAAAGAAAGAAAATCTCTTTAGCATAGAGAGACTTCCTAAAGAAGAGTGGAAGGTTGGCTTTCACCCTACACACTTGCACACCTGCTTCACCTACTCCTTCAAACAGCTCCAGGAAATAGAGAATTCCCGCCCTCAGCATCCCCGCCAGGGAACATAAATATATCCTAAGGCAAGGTTATATTATAATTCTAATGTATCCAAAATAAATAACTGGGGCACAACAGAAGTAGGGAAGCTTTTTCTTGCAGTGAAAAACATAAGATCCAAACAGGTCTCAAGTTTTTGAACAAAATAAAGTTTGATATTAAAAAAATATAGAGAATTAACTCTGTTATTTGCATGAATAGTGGGGAACTAGAGCGTTGCTGATGTTATGATTTATGTATAATATGTATAATATTTATGTATGATATCATGTAAACTTAAACTATTTTATTTTGAAATGCACTGCTTTTCTGCTAAAGTTGATTATTATAAGAGGCACTTGGTTTCCTCATCTGTAAATGAAGGGCTGACCTAAATCAGGAGGTTCCCAAATTATTAGACAAGCACTCACTACTTTAATTTTTTTTCAACGTTTATTTATTTTTGGGACAGAGAGAGACAGAGCATGAACGGGCGAGGGGCAGAGAGAGAGGGAGACACAGAATCGGAAACAGGCTCCAGGCTCTGAGCCATCAGCCCAGAGCCCGACGCGGGGCTCGAACTCACGGACCGTGAGATCGTGACCTGGCTGAAGTCGGACGCTTAACCGACTGCGCCACCCAGGCGCCCCTACTTTAATTTTTTTTAACGTTCATTTATTATTGAGAGACAGAGAGAGACAGAGCGTAAGCAGGGGAGTGGCAGAGAGAGGGAGACACAATATCTGAAGCAGGTTCCAGGCTCTGAGCTGTCAACACAGAGTCTGATGCAGGGCCCAAACTCACAAACTGCGAGATCATGACCTGAGCTGAAGTCAGAGTCTTAAGTGAGTGAGCCACCCAGGTACCCCAGCACTCACAACTTTAACTTTGCTTTTGCAACTTAAAGTTGCAAGACTACACTGATTATTCTTCATCAGATTCACCTATGGTTGACATTTTGTCCCATCTGCTTTGTTATTGCTCCTCTTTCTCTGTCTCTCTCCCTTTCTCTCTCAATAATTAGATGATAGATTAAGACAAAGAGATAGATATAAGTAGTAAATAGATAGGTGATGGATGATAGGTATGTAGATAGATGATAGATATACATATCTACCTATATGTATATATAAATAGAAATATACATCTAGATAGATATATAGATCTCTCTATGCATACATATATATAAATATGTATTTATTTATCTGAAATTCAGATTGAACTCAGTTACCTGCATTTTTTTTTTTTTCTGGCAAGCCTAGAGGGGAGAAAATCCAACAAAGAGTTCAATAATGAGCAAGTCAGCAATGTGGATAACTGAGGTTTCATCTTGGTGGGGACCTTCTGAGAAACCATATAGAATACACCCTAATCATTGAACCGGAGAACTAGAGGTAGCCTGGGGCTTTATCCCTCGACTCCCATTCAGCCTCTGCTGAGGACTGTATGCAGGATAGCATTAACTCCTTGGCCTTTCTGTATTGTTCCGGCTTGTATCTGAGCAAACTCCTAAGCATAAAGGATGTGTTCAAGCAGAGAAGTGCAGAGAAACAAGCATTTAAAGTAGAAAGCTGTCCATGGTATATCTGAAATTGTCCACCACAGGTGTGGGGGATGTTCAAAGGTGAGCTTTGGGGACATGGGGCAGGGCATCAACAGAGTTTGAGTTTCTTGTTAGTAGCTCTTTCACTTTGCTCCCTTGCTCACAAAGCAATGTTGTGATTATTATATGGCTTCTAAAGTGGTACAAAGAGAGAGTGGTTCCACCCTGAGCCTCCCAGCCCTGTCATGACTTTCAGCAAATAGAAATCAACAGACATTCTGGACTTCAACACTGGCTGTGGGAGCTTAGTCAATGTGCCTACTCCTGAGATAAGTACTCACTTTTGGTATGCTGACAATTTATGTTTCTGGGCCAGTAAGACTATGGGACAGGCCTCCAGATGGTTCCAAGATGCTGTTACATATAATAGTATAATCTGAGTCCTCCTGAGAGGTAGCTGACCTCCTTCTCACAGCAGCCCTACAACCCTGTAACAACATTTCAGTGGTCGTGTGTCACATTTCCACTATGTTGAATTTTTACAACCTTCATTTTCCAGATGGACAAATTAAGTTTCTGGTATGAATACTTCTCCCCAAAAGCCCATTTTCTGTGAATTATTATGTAAAGGCTTTGACTTTAAGCTTCAAATCATTCTTAGCTTAATTAAAATACCTGGTTATTATCTATTCCCTCATATCTACTGAGGGGGTTCTTAAACTCAGCCTGAAGGAACTCACATTTTTTAGGGGAGGTTGATTAGCTGCAGAGAAAGTTTGAGGCTTTTCTATTTCTTCCAGTCCTGTGTCTAACTCCACAGCTGCTAGGAAGTACTCAGGTCTGGTGTGAAATCAAGGGGTTGAATATTCATCCTGGAATGGATAAGTCAGAAACTGATAGAAAGTATTGGTGTTAACATAGAAGTAGACGTTACTTTTATTTAGATTAAAAATCTAAAAATCTAGATTAAAATATGTGTTAACCTGGGTCCCCCAGGAAGCAGATCTGCTTTTTCTGCTTTCCTTATCCTGCTCCCTTCACTGCATTATATAGGTTTTACTGCCTCCGTAAATCACTTGGCAAGAATCCCTTCCTTTGACCTAACATGGGCTTGGAGGTGAGCCTGAAATGCTCAGAGGTAATGCATGAGAGGGGAATGCTTTAGAATCAGAGAAGAAATGAATAAATTTTTTCTAAAAAAAACAGTTTTAAAAAAATATTCAACATATATGTTTTGATGTTTTCTTCTGCTTTAAACTACAAATGTTATAAATACCACTTTGTGGAACCTTCAGTTTAGCTCTCTTCATGCTAAGAACTCCAAACCATATTCACAGAATCAAAGGATTGATACACTACTAACTCCTGCATAGCTTCTCTGATGTTGCAATCTTCAAATGAGAGTCTTTAATAGCATGTCCATCATCTTGCTGGGATTTTCTGGCATGCAAACCTCACTGGAAAATTTTAATAAGAATCTTAAAATCTTATAGCTGGAAAAAACTTTAGGGATGATCTGGTCTAATTCTTTCAGGTCATGAACAAATGGAAGACAACAAAATCCAATTATTGTCCAAAGTCATTCAGCTACCAAATGGCAGAGGCAGAATTGAGATGATAATCCAGTCTCCTAGGTGCCAATCCAAACTATTTCCACTGAACCACATTATCTGGCCTTTACCAAACTTTACATATTTCAGATGGAGGAGAAAAATAGTATCCAATACTTTCACTCATTACTCATTAAGTCATATCATTGAGCTTATAAAGGAATTACATTAGTATTTGCTTTAGTCTAGTAATGAGTTTGTAATGCTAAATTATAAACTCATCTTCTTTTCTTACTCTTTCTCTGTCTATATAAGCTTCACTCAATTGCCTTGAATAACAATATACATGTAACTGTGCCTGAGAGAGAAAACCTCACAGGCAGAGTTACTGAATGTTGTATTGTTTCAGTCAAGATATAGTTGGAATATACCTGAACTAGACTAAATGGATTCATATTAAGTAAGGGTTAGATTGTGTCTAAATGAGATCAATGTTATTAAATAATTGTTGTAAATGATTGCTGTACACATATCTTCATATACATATTGTTGTCCTTTGCCTTGAGAGATGGAATTACACAGAATAAAAAGAATCCTTCAAAGTCTCACGATTTCCATGAGGTCTAACAAAATCACTGTTTGTTCTCCATTAATTATAACTATCTGAGCAAATTGACCTTTATGCCCATTAGGTTGATCTTCAAATACAGGCAAATCTGCCAGCCTTAAAAGATTACATACCCCAAAGCTACTGGATGGTTTTCCTTATTGAATTTATTTGTCTCTATTTGCAGCAAAAGTAAAACTCATTAAAGAAAAAAATCACTTCTTTAAGTGATATAATTTGGCTACTCAGAATTTACATTAGACTCCCTTCTATAATGAACAGTTCTATAGGGAAGAAGAAAGAAAGAAAGAAAGAAAGAAAGAAAGAAAGAAAGAAAGAAAGAAAGAAGAAAGAGTAAGAAAGAAAGAAAGAAAGAAAGAAGGGAAGGAGGGAAGGAAGAAAGAAAGGAATGGGAAAGGAAGGGAAAAGAAAAGAAAAGAGAAGAAAAGGTGGGAACATTATCTTCTCAGGTTTCTAGACTTAATAATATAATCTCCTTCATATCAAGGACTACCATATCTAGTTCACAGTAAGTGTTTAAAAACAAAACAAAACCCCAAACCAACAACAAAAAAATTCTTGTTTACTTCCAGTGAACAAGTGGGAAATAGAGATGAGTGATGCCACAGTTGAAAAAGGTCCCTTTACCCTTTTCAGCTCTACAAAATTAGAGGCCTCAATGACTTCAGTTTGGGCCTGGTTAGTTTAATAGTTTTTCTCCTAAGAAATTTGAACACCATATCAGAGTGAAGATGGTTTACCATTATTCTCAGACTTCCTAAATGATCCATGACTAACATCTAATTAAAGCTAAGAATGATAGTGATGTCAATGAGTTATATGTGCCTGACATTTGATGAAGGCAAACTTATAAACATTATAGTATTTGAGGTCATCATTCCACAGGACAAGTATGCAAGACTTTCTGGCCATCTTTCTTATTTTGCAAATACTCAGAATATTGTTGTTATTGCTGCTTTTTTCCTATACTATAAATATTTTCCTATGCATATGCTATACAGTGGAACCTCATTAAGAAGTTATTCTTTCTGGGGATCCTGTGTGGCTCAGTTGGTTAAGTGTCTGACTTCAGCTCAGGTCATGATCTCACGGTTTGTGAGTTTGAGCCCCATGTTGGGCTCTGTGCTGACAGCTCAGAGCCTGGAGCTTGCTCCAGATTCTGTGTCTCCTTCTCTGTCTGCCCCTCCCCCACTTGTGCTCTGTCTTTCTCTGTCTCTCAATAAATAAATAAATAAATGTAAAAAAAAAAGTTATTCTTTGGTTGATTTTGAAGTCAATAATAATTTCCATGAATGGCATATATATATATATATATATATATATATATATGTATTAATTTCCATTTTCTTTTTAAGTTGAATTAATGCATTTTATTTCAATAGTTTATAATATTTATGTTCAAAAATCATTTTAAAAGTTCAAGTGGGTATACAATGAAAAGTAAGCCTCCCGCCTACCCCTGTCTACTTTCTTGTCCCCTTCTGAGGTAATCATTTCTGCCAGAATTCTATGCAAATTTCCAAAGATGTTCTGTCCCTAAATAAGCACGTGTTAAAAAATGGCACATATAGGGGCGCCTGGGTGGCGCAGTCGGTTAAGCGTCCGACTTCAGCCAGGTCACGATCTCGCGGTCCGTGAGTTCGAGCCCCGCGTCAGGCTCTGGGCTGATGGCTCAGAGCCTGGAGCCTGCGATTCTGTATCTCCCTCTCTCTCTGCCACTCCCCCGTTCATGCTCTGTCTCTCTCTGTCCCACAAATAAATAAACGTTGAAAAAAAAATTAAAAAAAAAATGGCACATATATACCCAGTGTTCTGCATCTTGTCACTTAACATGTCATTTCATATCTGTGTATAGAAAGCTGCCTTGTTCTATCCCTTCTTGGGATTCCATTGGATGGCTATACCATAATTTATTTAACTAGTTTGTGGACATTTAGTTTTGTTTGCTTGTTTGTTTTTTGCCCAACCTTTTGTTCTTATGAACGATAGTGCAGTGAATTTCTTTCTACAAACTTCTTTGTACACATCTTCTTTTACTAATACAGACTAAAGTCCCAGAAGGGTAATTGCTATGTCAAAGGGAGGTGTACATTTTTAATTTTTATAATTATTACCCCATTGTTCTCTATAGGAATTGTGCTAATTTATATTCCCCTAAAAAATGAATGGAACTATCATTTTTCCACATTCTTTCCAATACATGTACTATTGTAGTTTTTGGTTTTGACAATCTAATAAGTTAAAATGTTACCTCATTGTAGTCTTAATTTACATTTCTTTTACTATGACATGCGTTTAAATTATATTTGTGTTTCCTCTCCCGAATTGTTAATTCATAGTCTGTGAGTTTTTCAGCATTTCCTATTTATTTATTGGGACTCTTTGCGTGGTAATTAAAGGAGCTCAATGTCATGTGTACTCCAAGTATATTTTTATATAGGGTATCTTCACCCCTGCAGCACCATATGTTGATAAAATATTTTTGCTTCCTCACAAAGTACTTGGTCATAACAGAACTTTACAGTGTAAATTTTAATCAGTGTCCATAATTTTATAACAGCAATTAACTTAAACATGAACTATTTCTGTTTATTCTTGTATTTCCAAATCAGCATTTCCCAAATTTATTCAATGAGAGGTAAGTGTATATGATTCTTAAAAAGGGGGTAGAGGGTAGGAAAAAAGATGAACTACAGGACCAAATAATTATGGGTTAAACACAATTAAATGGGATTCATCTTTAAAGCTTATCTAAGCCTTAAGGTGATAAATCTCTGTGAAAGGAACATAGTGATGTGTTCCAAAAATATTTGCCTACACCTCTTGGGACTAGTATTCTGCTGAACAGTTTAGGTGATAGTCTAAGTAAAAACTTTTACTTTGATTATGACTTCTATGAAGTTGTTTGCTTTCCAACAAGCCTTGAATTTCAAAAGTAGCAACAAATACTTTTCATGCTAATATTCCTAATCAAGGCATAGCCCTTAATTAAATTGTAGTTTCTGCAAATAGTTACACAGAAACATAATTCATTTACTTACTCTACTTCCTAATTTTTCTTCCACAACACAAATATAAAATTTTGACCCCCACACTTACACACATGTTGCATATCTGATGGCATTATGACCTCCTGATAGATCTGAATGAATTGGCCGTTTCCTTGGTTCATACTCACTGAATTCTTGTGAGGTTCAAAGCACTGTGCAGACAAACACAAGTCAGATAGAAATTTGCCCGTAAAGAGCTTACTGTTTTGAAATCAAGTAACAGAAATATTCTGTAGTGTGCCTTGTGTAAAATGTTTATGCATCCTAATGTTAGCTTCAGTGCTACATCCAGAGTGTTCTTTCTTTTTCTTCTTTTTTAAGTTTTTATTTAACACACAGTGTTTTAGTGTTTTAGTTAACACACAGTGTTTCAGTGTTTTAGTTAACACACAGTGTAATATTAGTTTCAGTTGCATAATATAGTGATTCAACACTTCCATATAACACCCAGTGCTCATCACAAGTGCCCTCCTTAATCTCCATCACCTATTTCACCCATCCCCCCATTCACCTCCCTCTGGTAACCATCAGTTTGTTCTCTATAGTTAAGAGTCTGTTTTTTGGTTTGCCTCACTTTCTTTTTTTCCCCTTTGCTGCTTTGTTTTTTTCTTAAGTTCCACATATGAGTGAAATCACATGGTATTTGTCTTTGCCTGACTGACTTATTTCACTGAGCATAATACTCTGTATGTAGCTCCATCCATGTCATTGCAAAAGGCAATGGAAGTTTTTATGGCTGAGGAATATTCCATTGTGTATATATACCACCTCTTCTTTATCCATTCATCAGTCTATGGACATTTGGGCTATTTCCATAATCTGGTTATTGTAGATAATGCTGCTATAAACATCAGGGTGCATGTATCCCTTTGAATTGGTATTTTTGTATCCTTTGGGTAAATACCTAGTAGTGCAATTACTGGATTGTAGGGTAGGTCTATTTTTAACTTTAAAAGTATTTCTTAAATTAAAGATCTCATCTGACCCTCACCACTGTCTTGGGAGGTGGGTCATTGCCCCCATTTGACAGATGATGGCAAAGTTACTTCCAGGAAAGATGACATACCCACAACATAGCATGAGATAGTGACAGAACTATAGCTGGTACTCAGCCACACTGAGATGTCATAAGAACCCACACTCTGTGTCCTATAGACAAAGTTATCCCATCTTTAAAGCTGAACTGAAGAGAGCAAGACCATATATAAGAATAGGCACAGTCAGTTCTACTGTCACTAACCAGAATACCTTTCCTTTTCCTTTCTAGATTTGAAATCACCAGGATATATTAAAAATACAGAAATGTTCAATGTATACCTATGAACATCTCCATGGGAGGGATCTGAAATCCATTTAAGCAGGAATGTGAGAGCCTATGAAACCAACATATGAGAGTTCTAAGAAAGAGTAGAGGTTTTAGAAACCACAAACATGGATCCAAATGCTGGACTTACTTATCCCTAGCTTTGTGACCTCAGGTAAGTTACCAGACTTCTCTGTTTTTTTCATTATTTTTTTCCTGTGGAGTAAAAACAGTTCCCTCAATGAACTGTCATGAAGATACAATGAGGTACAGCCATTTTCACAGTGAGATAGTTTTCGTAGTGCATGGCTCCTGGCAGGCATAGAGTCACAAGACATGACAACTTCAAAAGGTAGTCTAGGACCCCTGCTTTTACCTTCTTTTACAGAGAGCTGTAGAACTGGAATTACATTCCTGAAAACTATTCCTCTTGGGGCTTACACTAATAAATATTGCCTAGTAAGGGGTGATAATGGATCTCTCCCCACTACCCCAGTGATTCTTAAACTCTTTTGAGTTGTAAGTTTATAAATCCTTTCCTAACAAAAATACACAAATTTTGTCCATAATTTACAGTACCCATGGATTCTGAGAAACCCTCCATGGAGCTTGAAAGGGAGCTTACATACCCCTGCAGGGGAGAGACACTAGTGACAAACAAGTCACTCCTCTCTTCTGCTTTCTGATGGAAATGTATTCTCTCTCTCTCTCTCTCTCTCTCTCTCTCTCTCTCACTTTTTAATGTTTTAAAGTTTTATCTTCAGGGTAAACACTTCAGTGAGGGCAGAGGACCTGGACCACTTTGATCTCGGGGGCATCTGCCTTTCCCTGTCCAGCAGCTCCCTTAGCTGGCTGTGTGGTAGTATCAGAGGCTGGCATCTTCCCCTTAAAGCACTGGCAATCTGCTCAGATGCATGGCAAGCTTTGACAGCCCTTTAACCTGTGTTATTGCATGTGTCCCACACCAGAGGTGATTAATCCTAGTCACCAGAATGTGGGAAGAGGGTGGAGTTGCAGGGCTTTACTTGACATATTGTGAGATGGGATGACAATTGCCCAGGCCACCTATTCCACTGGAGAACAATGTGTTAATTTAGTTGGAAGTTTCTCATAAACAGAATCTCGTATAACCAAATACTAATCTAATGAACAGCACTGGAAAAATTTTCACTTACTTCCATCCTTCAGGCCAGTATTAAAGCTATACATTTTGTTTCACAACTGTGAGACCTTTCACAGTTCTTTTATTTTTCTAATTCCAGCGGATTCCGTTTCAACTCTCCATTAGCCAATTGGTGAAAAGAATCTTGTTTTCAAAGACATCTCTCACTGAATTAGGTTGTAGAAAATCCTCAGGAGCTTATATGTCCCAAAATATTGGAGATAGTCCTGGCTTATGGCTATTGTGACCACTGTAGATATTTACATGTTCCATTCAATGGCAGGATGGTTACTGGGTCTGTACTCAGGGCTTCCGTGGTCCTGGGGCTTAGTGTTTCCAGTATAATTATAAACTTTTTTTATTTTATCTTTTCTTAATGTTTATTTTTGAGAGAGAGACAGAGACAGACACAGATACAGAGCTTGAGTGGGCGAAGGGGCAGAAAGACAGAGGGAGACACAGAATCTGAAGCAGGCCCCAGGCTCTTCTGAGTTCTTAGCACAGAGCCCCACACAGGGCTCAAACCCATGAACCTCGAGATCATGACCTGAGACAAAGTCAGACACTTAACCGACTGAGCCGCCCAGGGGCCCCAACAGTGTTGGTCTCCTTTTCCAGAGGTAGAGGCAGAGTGTACAGGGGGGAAAAATGCTTTCCGGGTTCCCAGTCTAACTACAGTGGCAAGCAAACCAAAACGAGACCCTGATTCAATTATTTCAATAAATCACACATATATGTAGCAGCTTTTTATGTCACCTTATCAGGATGACTATTGACCAAATGGCAAGTGACTGTTCCCTTTTTCTAAGGACTTAACACGATTATCTTGGAGCTGTTTGTACCACTGCTGGGACTGAGGACGTGAGAGTCTGTGATTATCAAGGGCCCGAGGAATTTTTTTTTCTGGAAAAGTTATGAGTGTTGCATCCACACGACTCCTGAAACAGAATGCTACAGGCACCAGTGACAGTCACAATAAAGTTTATTGCAACGAGAGGCAAGGCCAACTGATCAGGATGGACACTCTTGACTAGAGTGCAGTCTCAAACAGCTGGGGTACAGAGTTTTTATAGCCGACCACATCGTCTTATCATCACCTGGGAACAAAACAAAGATGGGGGTGGGAACAGTTCAGACACGCCCTTGCCCCAATCCAATCAAACACTAATCCAGTTGATTTTCCTTGAACTTTTGTTCCCTTGATTGATAGGACAAGGCTGTTATCTCTTAATCTACAGTGTTAAAACAAAGCTGTTATTTCTTAAGGCTACAGGTTAGCCCTACACTACAATTTAACCCTTACAATAGGGTGCTCACAATCACCTTGTATTTGATAGATTTCATTATTTTAGTTGCATTATACATTTGTTTAGACTGCAAGAAGAGGCTATTCTTTCTATCCCTAATGTGCCCTCATGCCATATGATTATTTATAATAACATTTTTTAATGGTTTATACTTGCTTTTTATTTTTATTTTTGAATGTGGGCCACTGACACATATAACATACTTTACTGTTAAATAAGTGCTCTTTAGAAATGACAAGTCACTAATGTACTCAGCAAAATATAGTGTTACAGCAGGGATAATGACTGCTGTGATTATTGTAGTTTCTTACATTATATGTAATATTTCTTTTAACTTTCCATCTGACAGCTGAGCAAAATAGAGAATGAGTGATGTTCATTGGATCTCAAGCAGAAACTATACATTTAGTGGATTGAAAATTAGAAGCCAACAGGCCTTGGTTTTAATGAAAGTTTTACTTGACAATAGCCCATATCTCAGTCCTTCCAACCTGGGAAGATTGATAGCATAGCAACTCTGAAATGCCATAAGGGCACAATTGAAATATCGATGGCTCTCCTCACCTTAATGTGTCTCTTCCTATTTCCTTCTGGTTTCCACTGAGTGACCACCATGAAGGACTCTAAGAGCTAGTAGAGGAATGAGAGGGAGTTTTGTTTTTATTTCTTCATTCTCTCATTTCTTTTTTACCTCTTCATTTTTGTCCTTCTTTGTTCACCTTATGTGAACACCTTTGTATCACCCTCTTCTCTGTTCTCCTTATGTGACTCATAATTACACCCTCACACTTTATACCAGTATCATGCAAAGATATTGTCCTAATTCCTCCACTGAAATGTTTCCAGAAGACATTTTATTTTATTTTTATACAAGAAGGCTTGGGACATGGTGGTTTCAATAAGAATGAGGGACAAGAAATAGTATTTATGGAGTATATTTGTAGACAGAGTATCTGTGTATATTAGATTTCCAGGACTGCTATAACAAATTACCACAAACTGAGGACTTAAAACAACTGATATTTATCTTCTCATAGTTCTGGGGCCAAGTCTGAAATCAAAGTATTGGCAGGGCCTCACTCCTTCTGGAGGCTCTAGGGAAAAATCTTTCCTTGCCCCATCCAGCTTCTAGTGGCTGACAACATCACCCCAAACTCTGCCTCCATTGCTATATGGCTTTCTTTTTTTTTTTTTTTTCAAGTTTTTTTCTTTTTTTTTTTTTATATATATGAAATTTATTGACAAATTTGTTTCCATACAACACCCAGTGCTCATCCCAAAAGGTGCCCTCCTCAATACCCATCACCCACCCTCCCCTCCCTCCCACCCCCCATCAACCCTCAGTTTGTTCTCAGTTTTTAACAGTCTCTTATGCTTTGGCTCTCTCCCACTCTAACCTCTTTTTTTTTTTTTTTCTTCCCCTCCCCCATGGGTTCCTGTTAAGTTTCTCAGGATCCACTTAAGAGTGAAACCATATGGTATCTGTCTTTCTCTGTATGGCTTATTTCACTTAGCATCACACTCTCCAGTTCCATCCACGTTGCTACAAAAGGCCATATTTCATTTTTTCTAATTGCCACATAGTATTCCATTGTGTACATATACCACAATTTCTTTATCCATTCATCAGTTGATGGACATTTAGGCTCTTTCCATAATTTGGCTATTGTTGAGAGTGCTGCTATGAACATTGGGGTACAAGTGCCCCTATGCATCAGTACTCCTGTATCCCTTGGGTACATTCCTAGCAGTGCTATTGCTGGGTCATAGGGTAGGTCTATTTTTAATTTTCTGAGGAACCTCCACACTGCTTTCCAGAGCGGCTGCACCAATTTGCATTCCCACCAACAGTGCAAGAGGGTTCCCGTTTCTCCACATCCTCTCCAGCATCTATAGTCTCCTGATTTGTTCATTTTGGCCACTCTGACTGGCATGAGGTGATACCTGAGTGTGGTTTTGATTTGTATTTCCCTGATAAGGAGCGACGCTGAACATCTTTTCATGTGCCTGTTGGCCATCTGAATGTCTTCTTTAGAGAAGTGTCTATTCATGTTTTCTGCCCATTTCTTCACTGGGTTATTTGTTTTTCGGGTGTGGAGTTTGGTGAGCTCTTTATAGATTTTGGATACTAGCCCTTTGTCCGATATGTCATTTGGAAATATCTTTTCCCATTCCGTTGGTTGCCTTTTAGTTTTGTTGGTTGTTTCCTTTGCTGTGCAGAAGATTTTTATCTTCATAAGGTCCCAGTAATTCACTTTTGCTTTTAGTTCCCTTGCCTTTGGGGATGTGTCGAATAAGAGATTGCTACGGCTGAGGTCAGAGAGGTCTTTTCCTGCTTTCTCCTCTAAGGTTCTGATGGTTTCCTGTCTCACATTTAGGTCCTTTATCCATTTTGAGTTTATTTTTGTGAATGCTGTGAGAAAGTGGTCTAGTTTCAACCTTCTGCATGTTGCTGTCCAGTTCTCCCAGCACCATTTGTTAAAGAGGCTGTCTTTTTTCCATTGGATGTTCTTTCCTGCTTTGTCAAAGATGAGATGGCCATACGTTTGTGGGTCTAGTTCTGGGGTTTCTATTCTATTCCATTGGTCTGTGTGTCTGTTTTTGTGCCAATACCATGCTGTCTTGATGATGACAGCTTTGTAGTAGAGGCTAAAGTCTGGGATTGTGATGCCTCCTGCTTTGGTCTTCTTCTTCAAAATTCCTTTGGCTATTCGGGGCCTTTTGTGGTTCCATATGAATTTTAGGATTGCTTGTTCTAGTTTCGAGAAGAATGCTGGTGCAATTTTGATTGGGATTGCATTGAATGTGTAGATAGCTTTGGGTAGTATTGACATTTTGACAATATTTATTTTTCCAATCCATGAGCAGGGAATGTCTTTCCATTTCTTTAAATCTTCTTCAATTTCCTTCATAAGCTTTCTATAGTTTTCAGCATACAGATCCTTTACATCTTTGGTTAGATTTATTCCTAGGTATTTTATGCTTCTTGGTGCAATTGTGAATGGGATCATTTTCTTTATTTGTCTTTCTGTTGCTTCATTATTAGTGTATAAGAATGCAACTGATTTCTGTACATTGATTTTGTACCCTGCGACTTTGCTGAATTCATGTATCAGTTCTAGCAGACTTTTGGTGGAGTCTATCGGATTTTCCATGTATAATATCATGTCATCTGCAAAAAGCGAAAGCTTGACTTCATCTTTGCCAATTTTGATGCCTTTGATTTCCTTTTGTTGTCTGATTGCTGATGCTAGAACTTCCAGCATTATGTTAAACAACAGCGGTGAGAGTGGGCATCCCTGTCGTGTTCCTGATCTCAGGGAGAAAGCTCTCAGTTTTTCCCCGTTGAGGATGATGTTAGCTGTGGGCTTTTCATAAATGGCTTTTATGATCTTTAAGTATGTTCCTTCTATCCCGACTTTCTCAAGGGTTTTTATTAAGAAAGGGTGCTGGATTTTGTCAAAGGCCTTTTCTGCATCGATTGACAGGATCATATGGTTCTTCTCTTTTTTTTTGTTAATGTGATGGATCACGTTGATTGATTTGCGAATGTTGAACCAGCCCTGCATCCCAGGAATGAATCCCACTTGATCATGGTGAATAATTCTTTTTATATGCTGTTGAATTCGATTTGCTAGTATCTTATTGAGAATTTTTGCATCCATATTCATCAGGGATATTGGCCTGTAGTTCTCTTTTTTTACTGGGTCTCTCTCTGGTTTAGGAATCAAAGTAATACTGGCTTCATAGAATGAGTCTGGAAGTTTTCCTTCCCTTTCTATTTCTTGGAATAGCTTGAGAAGGATAGGTATTATCTCTGCTTTAAACGTCTGGTAGAACTCCCCTGGGAAGCCATCTGGTCCTGGACTCTTATTTGTTGGGAGATTTTTGATAACCGATTCAATTTCTTCGCTGGTTATGGGTCTGTTCAAGCTTTCTATTTCCTCCTGATTGAGTTTTGGAAGAGTGTGGGTGTTCAGGAATTTGTCCATTTCTTCCAGGTTGTCCAATTTGTTGGCATATAATTTTTCATAGTATTCCCTGATAATTGTTTGTATCTCTGAGGGATTGGTTGTAATAATTCCATTTTCATTCATGATTTTATCTATTTGGGTCATCTCCCTTTTCTTTTTGAGAAGCCTGGCTAGAGGTTTGTCAATTTTGTTTATTTTTTCAAAAAACCAACTCTTGGTTTCGTTGATCTGCTCTACAGTTTTTTTAGATTCTATATTGTTTATTTCTGCTTTGATCTTTATTATTTCTCTTCTTCTGCTGGGTTTAGGCTGCCTATGCTGTTCTGCTTCTATTTCCTTTAGGTGTGCTGTTAGATTTTGTATTTGGGATTTTTCTTGTTTCTTGAGATAGGCCTGGATTGCAATGTATTTTCCTCTCAGGACTGCCTTCGCTGCGTCCCAAAGCGTTTGGATTGTTGTATTTTCATTTTCGTTTGTTTCCATATATTTTTTGATTTCTTCTCTAATTGCCTGGTTGACCCACTCATTCGTTAGTAGGGTGTTCTTTAACCTCCATGCTTTTGGAGGTTTTCCAGACTTTTTCCTGTGGTTGATTTCAAGCTTCATAGCATTGTGGTCTGAAAGTATGCATGGTATAATTTCAATTCTTGTAAACTTATGAAGGGCTGTTTTGTGACCCAGTATATGATCTATCTTGGAGAATGTTCCATGTGCACTCGAGAAGAAAGTATATTCTGTTGCTTTGGGATGCAGAGTTCTAAATATATCTGTCAAGTCCATCTGATCCAGTGTCTCATTCAGGGCCCTTGTTTCTTTATTGACCGTGTGTCTAGATGATCTATCCATTTCTGTAAGTGGGGTGTTAAAGTCCCCAGCAATTACCACATTCTTATCAATAAGGTTGCTTCTGTTTATGAGTAATTGTTTTATATATTTGGGGGCTCCGGTATTCGGCGCATAGACATTTATAATTGTTAGCTCTTCCTGATGGATACACCCTGTAACTATTATATAATGTCCTTCTTCATCTCTTGTTACAGCCTTTAATTTAAAGTCTAGTTTGTCTGATAGAAGTATGGCTACTCCAGCTTTCTTCTGGCTTCCAGTAGCATGATAAATAGTTCTCCATCCCCTCACTCTCAATCTAAAGGTGTCCTCAGGTCTAAAATGAGTCTCTTGTAGACAGCAAATAGATGGGTCTTGTTTTTTTATCCATTCTGATACCCTATGTCTTTTGGTTGGCGCATTTAATCCATTTACATTCAGTGTTATTATAGAAAGATACGGGTTTAGAGTCATTGTGTTGTCTGTATGTTTTATGCTTGTAGTGATGTCTGTGGTACTTTGTCTCACAGGGTCCCCCTTAGGATCTCTTGTAGGGCTGGTTTAGTGGTGACAAATTCCTTCAGTTTTTGTTTGTTTGGGAAGACCTTTATCTCTCCTTCTATTCTAAATGACAGACTTGCTGGATAAAGGATTCTTGGCTGCATATTTTTTCTGTTCAATACATTGAAGATCTCGTGCCAATCCTTTCTGGCCTGCCAAGTTTCAAAAGAGAGATTAGTCATGAGTCTTATAGGTCTCCCTTTATAAGTTAGGGCACGTTTATCCCTTGCTGCTTTCAGAATTTTCTCTTTATCCTTGTATTTTGCCAGTTTCACTATGATATGTCGTGCAGAAGATCGGTTCAAGTTACGTCTGAAGGGAGTTCTCTGTGCCTCTTGGATTTCAATGCCTTTTTCCTTCCCCAGTTCAGGGAAGTTCTCAGCTATTATTTCTTCAAGTACCCCTTCAGCACCTTTCCCTCTCTCTTCCTCCTCTGGGATACCAATTATGCGTATATTATTTCTTTTTAGTGTATCACTTAGTTCTCTAATTTTCCCCTTATACTCCTGGATTTTTTTTATCTCTCTTTTTCTCAGCTTCCTCTTTTTCCATAACTTTATCTTCTAGTTCACCTATTCTCTCCTCTGCCTCTTCCATCCGAGCCGTGGTGGTTTGCATTTTGTTTTGCATTTCCTTTAAAGCGTTTTTCAGCTCCTTGTGACTGTTCCTTAGTCCCTTGATCTCTGTAGCAAGAGATTCTCTGCTGTCCTCTATACTGTTTTCAAGCCCAGGATTAATTTTATGACTATTATTCTAAATTCACTTTCTGTTATATTATTTAAATCCTTTTTGATCAGCTCATTAGCTGTTGTTATTTCCTGGAGATTCTTCTGAGGGGAATTCTTCCGCTTGGTCATTTTGGATAGTCCCTGGTGTGGTGAGGACCTGCAGGGCACTTCCCCTGTGCTGTGGTGTATAACTGGAGTTGGTGGGCGGGGCCGCAGTCAGTCCTGATGTCTGCCCCCAGCCCACCGCTGGGGCCACAGTCAGACTGGTGTGTGCCTTCTCTTCCCCTCTCCTAGGGGCGGGATTCACTGTGGGGTGGCGTGGCCCGTCTGGGCTACTTGCACACTGCCAGGCTTGTGATGCTGGGGATCTGGCGTATTAGCTGGGGTGGGAAGGCAAGGTGCACGGCGGCAGGGGGGGCAGGCTTAGCTCGCTTCTCCTTAGGTGATCCACTTCAGGAGGGGCCCTGTGGCAGCCGGAGGGAGTCAGATCCGCTGCCGGAGGTTTGGCTCCGCAGAAGCACAGATTTGGGTGTTTGCACGGAGCGAGCAATTTCCCTGGCAGGAACTGGTTCCCTTTGGGATTTTGGCTGGGGGATGGGCGGGGGAGATGGCGCTGGCGAGCGCCTTTTTCCCCGCCAAACTGAGCTCTGTAGTCCGGGGGCTCCGCAGCTCACCCTCCCTTTGTCCTCCAGCCTTCCCGCTTTCCGAGCAGAGCTGTTAACTTATGACCTCGCAGACGCTAAGTCGCGCTTGCTGTCGGAACACAGTCCGTCAGGCCCCTCCGCTATTGCAAGCCGGACTCGGGGGCTCTGCTTGGCTGGCGAGCCGCCCCTCCGCCCCGGCTCCCTCCCGCCAGTCCGTGGAGCGCGCACCGCCTCGCCGCCCTTCCTACCCTCTTCCGTGGGCCTCTCGTCTGCACTTGGGTCTGGTGACTCCGTTCTGCTAATCCTCTGGCGGTTTTCTGGGTTATTTAGGCAGGTGTAGGTGGAATCTAAGTGATCAGCAGGACGCGCAGTGAGCCCAGCATCCTCCTACGCCGCCATCTTCCTGTCGAGTCCTATATGGCTTTCTTTTACTGTCTCTGTGTGTCTATTATAAGGACGTTTGTTATTGGATTCAGGGCCCATCTGAAAAATTCAGGATGATCTCATCTTGAGATCCTTACATCTGCAAGATCTTTTCTTCAAATCAGGTCATATTTACATGTTCTGAGACATGGAAAAATGTTTTGGGAGGTCACTGTTCAACCCATAACAGTGTGTATTTAGCATTCACAAAATCTGTTAGGTAGTAATGGAAACTCCAATTTACAGATGAGAGAAGTCCAGAGGAGGTAAGCAACTCACTAAAAAATGATGGACCCAGAATTCAAGTTAGGTCAGTATGATATCAAAGCTGAGATCTTTCACCATTGACCTTCTTTTGGCATACAGAGATGGGCACAAAACCATCCCAAATAAAAGGAGATATTAATGTCTCTAACAAATAAAAAGTATCCTCTAATCTAACACATTTTCTTTTCACTTGTATAATGGGTTTTTCCAATTCAATTTAGTATATTAAAAAGGAAAAAGAAAACCAGGTTAACTTACCAAAAAGTCTCTCTTAAAAGTAAAAATGGCATGTAAGTAGATATTAAATTTCTGACATAAGGCTAGGATGGGGAGGAAAAGGTAACTATGCTTCTTAGTTTTTGTACACTTTTTTTTTTTAATTTGGATCCATGACCTCAATGTATTCTCTGCCAAATGGAATTTAGAAATCAAAGTACTTCAGCCAACCAGCTCAATTTTCCATATTAAAGGAAGACACACTGGTAATTTTCTCAGCATATAACCCAATAGTTCCAATGCCCTTCTGAACATTTCTACATGGATACCCTGGTATCACCTCAAATTCATCTCCAGCAACATTTTTCTTCCAACATTGCTGTTTCTACTTCTCCTAGTTTCTGTCATCATGCTTCCATTTACCAAGCAAAGAATTTTTGACTCATTGAGTTTTGTTGCTCTTTTCTTCACAGTGTGTCTTATATGCATTCATTTGTTCCCCAAGTGTTTTTTGAGTATTTTCATTTACCAGCCACCATGCTGGGTACATGGTTCTAAAAAGGCAGACACAAACATGCCCTGTGGAGAGCTTATAGTCTAGTAGGAAAATAGACACTGAGTATGTGATTACAAATATGATACTCAATATAAAAGGGGAAACAAAAGTTTCAATTAGGAATATGTGGCTGGAGAATCAAATCCCTCCATTCTTTCCACTCTTTCTGCCCTGCCCTTGTGATAGTCCTTATTGTAACTGGCTTCTTCAGGCAGCCTCTCTGCTTTTAGTCTGGCCTCCTCTGAGCCATCTGTGGGCTATTCCCTGGTTAAACTTCTCATATCTGTGCTTATCATATGCTACTCTCCTTTCATCAATTCTCAGTAACACTTTGATGCTTACACAATCTGCTCTTTTATGTAGCATTTAGGGCTTTCCTTCTTGTGAACCCAACTCCATTCAATCCTGGATAGAGATCTTGGGGAGGCTGGAGAAGAGGCTTAGGGTCCCCCCAATATTGGGAACTTATCAATGTTCCATAACAAGCCTTATTACCCTCAAGAAACTTTTGTAAAATCTAACCTGCCCATTCATTATCTGTCCCAAGATATCGGGACTCATTCTAATGCCTATTTGTTCATACTATTTTGCCCCACAACATGCCCTTTTTCCTCTTCTCTATTCTTTTTTTTTTTTTTTTTTTTTTTTTTTAAATTTTTTTTTTTTTTTTTCAACGTTTATTTATTTTTGGGACAGAGAGAGTCAGAGCATGAACGGGGGAGGGGCAGAGAGAGAGGGAGACACAGAATCGGAAAGCGGCTCCAGGCTCCGAGCCATCAGCCCAGAGCCTGACGCGGGGCTCGAACTCACGGACCGCGAGATCGTGACCTGGCTGAAGTCGGACGCTTAACCGACTGCGCCACCCAGGCGCCCCATCCTCTTCTCTATTCTTCAGATTCATTCCCCACTCTGAACCCTCATTATTCCCCATAATTCCATCATTATTTCTTTTCTCTCCCTGAGCTCAAGCAGTCACTGTCACACCTAGTTTTTAGGTGAAAGAAGCCAACTGGTTTCTATGATGTTATTTTTCTCTGCATGTATCTATGTTTTATCTCTCCCACAGAGACCACAGACTTCTTAAGAAGGTCTAAGCCTGCAGTCAGTGTTTCTTTGTCCCATTAACCTTTCACTTAGTAGACAATCACTAGTTCATATAATCATAGAACTGTAGAGCTGGGGCCTGAGTATAATGCGGCCCAAAGAGGTAAAGTGACCACTCAAGGATACAACTACTTAGTGGCATGATTCAGACTAGAACCTAAATCTCTTGCTAGTGGATAATGGTTTTTATTGATGAATAAATGCAATAAATAAATGAATATAAAGAGCGAAAAAAAGTTTCATTCTTTTTAAGTTGGTCCATCCAGTGCTAAACCCTTTCCAGCCAGAAGCCATCCTATTAATCTGAAGATGCTGTGGTTTCTATGGACACACAGTAACTGTGCTATTGAGTTTGAGCTCTGATGCCTATCTTGCCATCACTGCTTGCTGCAGCCGTTGACTCCTACCACCCGCCTCCTATATCCCATGCACTCGGATTTATTCTTGGCTCTAACTAGGGGTGGACAGACTTTCAAAACTTGGATTCAAAGTTGTCAGCTCAACTTCCCATGCCTGATGTTTGTGGTGTAGCACCTGCAGACACACGCACACACTCTGGGTATAAGGTAGGCTGTTGTGTGAGAAGATGAAGACAGGAAGATCATTCTGTGACATCTCTAGCCTTTGAGACAGCTGGGGCTGGTTCCAACATTTCACCAGGCTTCTGAGCTGTCAATCAGGAGCCCAGAGGTGGGACAGGGGTGCTCCAGGAAATCAAAGCAAACTCAATTATTATCTATTTGCTGACAAGGACAAAACCATTTCATTCCTTGGCTCTTCACAGAATGAAGTAGGGGGTGGGGGCTGTGAAGAAATTAAAAGTGTGAAAAATTTTAATGAGTGCAATTATTGAATCATCAGTCACACAGTCCATCTGCTTCAGAGCATCCCAGTGACAAGAGAAATTCTAAAATACTGCATTGCATTTTCACATTCATGTAATCACATAAATGTTCTTTAAGGAACAGCTAATGATATTCATACGTCACGCCCATCCTTTCTATAACTCAGCATTCTCCTTTTGTCTGTTTTATTAGTCACTAATTTCACATTCTGACACCAACTTGGTGGGAATTTGCTGTCTACTGCATGGGTAGAACCCAGCCGAGTGACATTAAATATTATGGCATGGAATATTTATTTATAAAGATAAACTAAAGCAAAATTTATCTCAAAGACTCTGTGTAGCCTGGAGTTTTAAAAGCTAAGTGAATGTAGTATCAGAGGGAAGAGAGTGGCTCGTTTCAAAAGTCCTTTCCCAATGATGATTATTCTACTCAAGAGAAAGATGAAGCAATGACAATGTGTCAATGAGCAGACAGGGTTTGTGGGGTATGGATCTAAAAAGATATTCTGGGCCCAAATGTAGAGGCTGCTTTAGGCAACAAGCTTTAACAATGGAAACATGAGTAAGGTAAAAGGGCCCACAGCGACCACCAAGCTGAATGCAAATAAGCTCATTAAATAGCCATTGATGTGATAACCCACATCAAATAGCCATTGACCCTAACTGACCAATTCCAACTAGGTACAGTTCCTAAGATTACCAAAAAGTAGAAAATTCCGTATGTTCCCCTATTTCCTCACTTTGCCCTATAACTGTGGCCCCTCACCACTCCCTGGTCACAGTCTCTTCTTTGCTGTTCTGCCCACCACTCCTTTGCCTTATATTCAATACACTTCTGTATCTTTTGTTCTGCCTTAGGTGAATTCTTTCACCACCTACACTGCTGGCCCCCATCTCATCAGAGTGCCCCACACCAATTTCAATTTTTTGAAGGAGTTGCCCACACCAATAAGCAATTCTCTGACACCAGCATGGTGTCCTGCAATTCAACTCAATTCTGACACTATCTACCCAGATATAGTGTCAGATTCCACAAGTTAAGGGTTCAGTCTTACCAGATGGTAACCCCCACTTCCCCAACACATACTTCAGATGCCAATCACAAGCCCAGATTGTTACCTGTGCTTCTAACCTACTGGCTATATAAATCACAAGTTCCCATGACTCCTTCCTTGGGTTCAATTAATTTGCTATCATGACTCAGAGAACTCAAACATTATACTAACTATATCACTGTTTACAATTCAAGAATAACCAGATGGCAAAAATGCATAGAGCAATGTATAAGTAAAGGATGAGGAGTTTCCATGTTCCCTCCAAGCAGGCCACTACCCCCAAATATCCAGGTGCTCACCAACTGAGAAGCTTTCTGAATCCAGTCCATTTGATTGTTTTATTGTTTTAATTTTTTAAATATTTATTCATTTTTGAGAGAGAGAAAGAGAATGAATGGGTGAGGGCAGAGAGAGAGAGAGGGAGACAGAGAATACAAAGTAAGCTCCGGGCTATGAGCACAAAGCCCAACATGGGGCTGGAACCATGAGATCATGACCTGAGCTGAAATCTAATACTCAACTGACTGAGCCACCCAGGTGCCCCTATAGAGGCTTTGTTATAGGCATGGTTGACTAAATCTGTGCCCATTGATGACTGATTCAATTTCAAGCTGCTCTCCCCTCCCCAAAGGTGAGGAGGTGAGACTTCAATCCTCTAATCACATGGTTTGCTTCACTGGTGACCAACTCCCATTCTTCTAAGGGATCCAAAATTCACCTCATTAACATAACAAAAGACACATTAGTCACTCTCTTCATTTTGGAAATTCCAAGAATTTTAGGAGTTCTGAGCCAGAAACTGTGGACAAAGACCAAATATGAGAAATATACATCTGAATGACCAAATATATATTTCCTATAAATCACAACATCACAGGCTCAAAAGCCTTTGCAAATTGGAGCAAAGGAGATGGAGAAGAGAAAGACAGATGTGAAAAAGATGGCTATAACCAAGGAATGGAGTCTGGGAGAACCAGGGAACCACTATGGCTCATGCATCTTAAGGGTTGAATTGTGTCCCCCAGAAAGAAATGTTGAAGTCCTGATCCCTGGTACCTGTGAATGGGACCTTATTAGAAATGAGAACTTTGCAGATCTAATCAAATTAAGTTAAGATTGTTAGGGTACAACCTTAATTTATTATGCCTCGTGTCCTTAAAAAGGGGGTAGGTAAATATCCCTGACACACAGGGACAACACCATGTGACAACAGAAGCTGTGATTGAAATGCTGCAGCTACAAGCCAAAGAAACTTGAAGACTCAAGGAAGGATTTTCTCCTAGAGGCTTCTGAAGGAGCATGGCCCCACAGATACCTTAACTTCAGATTTCTAGCCTCTAGAACAGCAAGACAATAACTTTCTGTTGTTTTAAGTCACCCAGTTTGTGATACTTTGTGTGGCAGCCCTAGGAAACTAACACAAGGCATAATGATATTTGCTGTGATTTAGATCTCTGCATATCACACATTTATCAAGCACTTGCCAGTCTATGCCCTATATTAGCTTCAGTATTGCAAAGCTGGTTAAGGAATCATGATGCTTTCATTTTGCTCTAAAAGTTAAAGCACACTGGTGTCATTTCTTTTTTTTTTTAAGTTTATTTCTCTATTTTGAGAGAGAGAGACAGAAAGAGAGAGCGTGCATACATGTGCAAGCAAGGGAGGGGCAGAGAGAGAGAGAGAGAGAGAGGAGAGAGAGAATCCCAAGCAGGTTCCTCACTGTCAGCACAGAGCCCAACATGGGGCTCCATCTCAGGAACTGTGAGATCATGACCTGTGCCAAAATCAAGTCAGATGCTCAACCCACTGAGCCACCCAAGTGCCCCCACACTAGTGTCACTGCTATCAGCCTGCCCAGGCACATGAGTATTTTCTATTTCTTTGTCGATCACTACATTGCTGTTCAGGAAAATTTACTGGTCTCTAGCCTGATAGCATTATCTGGAAACTCCTATCCAATTGAAATAATAGGTGTGATAAGTCTTAGGGAAAAAAAAAAAAAAGCACCAACAGGACAGAACAGGAGGGTATCTAGCTGTTTACTGGAGGTCACAGAGGAAGTTTGCAGCTAAAAGTGAGTACACTCTGCTTAGTTCCAGAGCTTTTCTTGACCCACATGGCTACCGAGAGGTGGGAACCAGGCTGTCTGGGTCCTTATTCCAGCACCTCCACTTAACTGATGTATAACTTTAGGCAATTTATGTAATCTTTTGTGTTTTTTTTTTATCTTCATTTACTTCATAGATTTGTTTAAAAAAAGTTAAATAGTCCATACAGATTGCTTAGAATAGTTCCTAGTCCATAGTAAGGGCTCCATAAATGTTAACTTTTGTTGTATATCTAAGCATCACTGAAAAGTTAGACATAGATTTCTGTATCAGAGTTAAAAGCAAAGTAATTTTGTAGGAAAAAATTCTTTTCTGGCACTAGGAGTCTTTTTTTTTTTTTTGGTATGCTAATGCATCTTTCTAATATCAAACTGTTATGGGATGGGTCAGGAACACAAAACTACTTGCAAGGTAAAGATTATTGTGGTCTATATACACAATGGAATACTACTTGGCAATGAGAAAGAATGAAATATGGCCTTTTATAGCAATGTGAGTGGAACTGGAGAGTGTTATGCTAAGTGAAATAAGTCATACAGAGAAAGACAGATACCATGTGTTTTCATTCTTATGTGGATCCTGAGAAACTTAACAGAAGACCATGGGGGAGGGGAAGGAAAAAAAAAGAGAGGGAGGGAGCCAAACCATAAGAGACTCTTAAAAACTGAGAATAAACTGAAGGTTGATGAGGGGTGGGAGGGAGGGGAAAGTGGGTGATGGGCATTGAGGAAGGCACCTGTTGGGATGAGCACTGGGTGTTGCATGGAAACCAATTTGACAATAAATTTTATATTAAAAAAAAGATTATGTGTTATTCATTGAAAGACTTTTGTAGCAGTTAGCAACCTAGGAGATTCTGGAAAGACAGAAAAAGGGATGAGATAAGAAAACAAATAAGATTAATGGAGAAGTGTATGTGTGGGTATGTATACTGTATGTGTGTGAGTGTGTGAGTTTAGGGGGTGAGAGTGAGGAGACATACTATATCGTAGAGAAATGGATACATTTTTACTGTTTCCTTGCATGTTTACTGCATGTCTTGGAACTCATCTGATTCCATTTCCTGTCTGTACAGCAATGACCAGAAAAACAATTGGTTATGACTACTTTTTAAAATCATGCTATTATTTGCATAGAGTGAATTGTACAAATCTTAAATGTTTAGCTCAAAGACTAAAGATTTTTTACATATATATATACATATATATATACATACATACATATATGTATGTATATATATGTAAAAAATCTTTAGTCTTGGAGCTAAATATATATATACACATATATATATGTATATGTATATACATATATATATGTATGTACATATGTATATGTGTATATATATATATATATATATATAAAAACTCATGGCCCAGATATATATATTATATATATATAATATCTGGGCCACCAGTTTCCAGATCAAGATAAATAACATTTCTATCATTCCGTAAATTCCCTCATGCTCTTTTTTAGTCAACAGCACCTTTCAGGAGGATGTCTAAACATATAATTAGCATTTATAAATTAAATTGTAAAAAATGTTCTCCTTGAGTCTGGCTTCTTTTAGTTACCTAAACATTAGATAAATGTTTTTGAGATTTATCCATGTGTTATGTTTTTATATACTTCATTTCTGTTTAACAACAAGTAGTAATCCATTGTAAGAATACCCTACATTTTTCTTATCCATTCTCCTGTTCATAAACATTTGGGTTGTTTCCTGTTTTCATAGCTCCAAACCAAATAAATGGAATGAATTTAGTGGTCTTCAGTCTTTGTTTAAATCAATAAAACTATTTTTTCTATTAAAATATTATGTGGAAGTCCAACACATAAAATACATAAAAGTAAACCTATTCTACATGAGAGGATGGGACTTGAAGAGTCAGACTTCTACATCAGCTTCTTCCCCATCATTTTATCACCACCAATCTGGTTTCCTTTAAAGTATTCCTCAAAAGAATAGGGTTCCATGGAGTAATTAAACAAAAAGACAAAAAAGAACACTCCAAAACCACTTGTTTAACCAGTAATGTATCCATTATATCCATTTAGGGCCAAAACTTCATAAATAGCTATGACACACATTATTTTTAAAAGTCAACAACTTTTTAACCCGTTGTTGTCTAGAAGAAGTGATCCCAATTACAGATGAGGAGGCTGGAATAGATAAAAGTCTCAACTAAGGTGACATAGCTAGCAAATGCAGGCAGAGACTCAAGGCTTGAACCAGGCTCCTGGCTCAAGTCCAGTGACCTCCTCTCTGCTCATATTTGCTGCCTGTTTGGAACATCCAAATGGTTCCTATCATGCTTGGAAATGTGTAAATTTTTGTCATCTTTGTTTGTTGTTTGACTTTAACTTAGCAAGCATTCAGAAAGCATTTATTCAGTGCCTACTATTTACAAGATACTTTATGAGAATATCAAGACATCTGTGAATACAAACTTGACTATTAGAGTTTCCTTGTTTGTTAGTTTCGAATTTAATCATGTCAGACTCTTATGAATAACATTCCAATTACAATATTACATTCCAATTCATATTGGGGTGTCATAAATTTTCATTTTTCTATTAAATGATGGAAGCAATGGTGTTCACACCTTCCATCCTACCTCCCCACCATCCAGTCTTAAAACATAATGTGGAATAATTTAGCACATAATTTAGTGATTTGCCATAAAAACATATTTGCCTCTTCCATTAAAAAAATACTTGTAAGCATAAAAACCATAAAAATATTTAAAAATGTATTTCTATATAAAATTTCCCTATCCTTTCTGGACCACGAATTTAAATAACTGCTCCACATAGGCATTTGTGCAAGCATGGAGATCAGAGGTCTGAAGTTTTGAGACTGAATCTCAGAATCTTTTGTCTTAACTTATAATGAGAATTGGCACTTAGTTACAATCTTTTGTTCATTGCTGAAATAATTCTGACATTTTTCAAATGCTCTAATTTTGTGGAAAGAACACACATCAAAGACTCACCCAAGATTGTCATCACCCTGTATAAAGATATCTGGCTCCCAGCTGGTGGTCAGTGAACACTTGAGCTTCTTTTTCTTCCCCCCATTACTTTTGGTATTTGTCTTGACCTGGGGGGCAGCTTTCTTGAATGAGTCTAACAACATCCAAACATCTCCAGGTGTTTATGAACACATTCCCCAAGGTCATATTTCAAGATAGATTAGAATCAGTTTGGTGCTTTTCTCTTTCTCCTGGCTTTGCAGTGAGACTCAGGAAGTGGCTCAGTATAGGAAATATTTGAGAATAAGTTAGTTAAAAAGTTTTATGCCTTTAAGAAGAATAGGAAAAAGACTAATATACGTGAAGAAGAGAATGCAAGAGTCTCCTGGGTTATGGATGGCAATAGAACCAGTGCTGTAAATGAGCCCTGAAATCTAAATTGGTTTAGAAATAGAAGAAATGGCGGTATTCAGTGCTGTTTTACAATAAGTGCCACCACTTAGAGTGCTCTAGTTTGGCTTTTTATGTATTTATGTGAGTACACTGAGTGTCCATTTGGATCTTTTAATCTATCCAGTTACATGCTTGGGCGTGTTCTCTGCATAATATCCTTCCTCCTAGGCCTCTGGAAATGCATGAACAAATACTGACTTGTGGAATAGAAAATTTTTGCTGATTAGAGAGCAAAGCAAGAATGTTAAACCCAGCAGGTGATTTCCATTTGCCTGTCATGGAAGGGCTGAGTATATACTTTGGAGTGTATGGGCCTTGCTTGGTGGCAGAGGCTTGACCTGCTGAACTCTCACTAAAGAAATCACAAAGCCCTATCTTAAATTCTGCATCTGAAATTCAGAAGTCTTGCAATACTATAATGACCAACATCTGTCTTTTGATGTGGGCACCACATTCTCACACACATCTATGCAGGCTCCTGGAATGCATCCAAAAACAAATGCTACCCCTGAAGAGAATTTCAGGAGAAATTTTAGAGAGAAACACAGGCAACTTTTAATACCATCTCAATTTTCATCTAAGAAATCTCTAGAAATGAGTAATGTGATACCAGAAGTAGACTAGTTGAGAACGTTTATTTGGGAGCCAGTCCACTGCAGACAGGTCTATCTCTTGGCTCTGCTGTTAACTAGATATAAAAACCACTTGGCCTCAGGTGAATCACCTAATTATTCAATGCTTTAAATTTTTATCTGAAAAATAGGGACAATAATAATGGTGGCCACTGTATATTTTTCATATATTAACTTATTGAATATATGAAAAATACATAATAAACTCAATATGAATATTATATGCCCTTGTTTTTAATGGAATGAAATAACTTATCCTAGTCATTATTGAGGACTATTTATTGTATCTTTTTTTTTTCTTTTATTAGAAAATAAAAAGGGGTGTCTGGGTGGCTCAGTTAAGTGTCTGACTCTAGATTTTGACTCAGGTCATGACCTCAAGGTTTTTGAGATAGAGCCCTTCTTCAGGCTCAGTGCAGAGCATGGAGCCTGTTTGGGATTCACTCTCACCCTCCTTCCCTCTGCCCCTACCCCACTTGTGTGTGTACTCTCTCTCTAGAAATAAATAAACTTTAAAAAAATCAAAAGAAGGGAATGAAATGTGTCTTCAGTTTCTTTCTAAGAATGTAAGACAAACTACAAACCTTACCAGTAGTAGTGGAATCTACCTGGAAGCTATGTGTTTACTTGGAACAGTCAGCCATAATTACAGCCTTATCATAGAGTGAAGTAAACTTAAAATAATGATACTTCAGTCCAAGTGTATGTTTATGCTTTTTTTCTGGTATTGATATCTTCCACGGCATTTTTCTTTTAATGGGCAGTATCCATGGACAACTTTTACTACCTACTGTGAATGTAGAGATCCCATCTGTCCTATTCATCTTTCTGTCTCCATAATGAGCATAACACACAGGAGCAACATCATAAATATTTTTGATTGAATAAGCATATTAATATTTCTTCTGTGCTCTCCCCACTTAAAAAGTGCTACTCTATTCATTCACTTACACACACACATGCATACACTCACACTTGGCTCTTCCTCTAAGAGCCTATCACTCCAAATGCAATTTTTATTTACTCCTGAAAGCTTAACTCAGAAACTTTGGAAGCAAAGTGGCTTTCATCATTTTTCTAACTTAATGTGCTATATCCATGAGCTCCCATGTGCTTTTTCTGTGCCATTCTTAACTTATAATTTCCCACCTTCATTACAATTATTCATGGAAATAGAATGTATCCAAAAATGGACCCATGAGGTTATGTACTGATTTGTATCTTATACAGTGACTATCACTCAAGATATAATTATTTAAAAACTGAACAAGTGAATGTGTTTCTATATACATTTCAGACCACTTCAAGCTGCAATCCAAACTAAGCAGGTTTATATATTTAGAATTGAATGAGTTCCCCAACTCCTAATTCCTTAATTTGGCTGAAAACAGGCCCTATTCCATCTGAACTCACTCTGAGGGGTAGCTTGTTAAGCTGCTGACTTGAACCTTTAGTTTTCCCCACCTTGTGAATACTTGGGTATTATTAAATTTACTAGGATATTAAGAATGATCTGTAAAAATACTTTTCACAATACATTTCCTGAGGAAGTCAGGCAGTTTAACTATTTAGCAGTCATTGTCATTCTTTCAATTGTGGCTCTACTCATGGCCCTGTTTTGAACTTACCTTGGACTATAAGAATAGATAGCTCTCCTTATTGGATTTCTGCTAGCATATTCTCCAAATATGTTTCATCAGCAAATAGCACTAATGCTGGATGGGGAATCAGAGGATCTGTGAATTTGCCCACAAACTGAGTGGCCACACTTAATCAGCAACACCTGTTGAGTTTAGGAACACCTCATCAAATAACAGGACTGTTCTGTCCCCGTCAGCATGCTGAGCCTATTGGCAGCACTGCTAAAGAGACTAAGATATCTTCTGCAAGCATTAAATTTGATCAAGTCATTTCTAATTCTTGTTGGAAGCAGGCAGGGTATAAATTATATATAAACTGATTAATGCAATCAGATTAACTTAGCAAGTTATGGATTATAGCAATGCATTTTTAAAAGTCATTTAAGGAAAACAACTAGATTTAATGGAAGGGGCTATATAATAGGAACATAAATCAAGTCTTGACTATGTCATCAACTAGTTGACTAATTCAGCCTAATTATTCCCCTCTTTGACCTCAATGTTCCCGTCTATAAAATGCAGATAGAAAAAATAATTCTCACTTATATCTGACTGAATGGCAGGCGCCCTCAGAGGTGGCGTCCCCTTCATCCCTTTCAAAAAGGTGGCATTATTGTGTTCCTGATGAAGAAGTTGAAGCTCAGAGAGGTCCTATTGCATGCTGGACAGGAGCTACCATGGAGTGGAGATAAGATTTTAACCTGGGTTTTTAACCCCCAGGTCATCACCTCTCACTCTTCCACCATGAATCAGATATTATCTACCTTGATGACCTAGAGCCACAAAGATGAAATGTGGTAGTAGAAGAGAGAATACTTCATAGACTGCAGTGTTACTATGACTGAGGTCTGACAATGTTATTTATAAATAATCAATTACCTATTAGGCCCAAAACACTAAATGCCAAAAACACAAACAAACAAACAAAACCTGAAATACAAACCTTAGATTTTCTCACTAATCTTTTATTCATATTTCTGTCTTCCATTTGAGGAAGTTGTTGTCAGTCTTCAGCATACAGTGGAGTCTCTGCATCCTTTTCTTTCTAACAACATTACACCCTTCTATATCAGTTTCCTATTGCTGCTATAACAAATTAAGCAACAAGCTAGTTGCTTAAGATAACACAAACTTTTTATTTTCCAGTTCTGGAGGTCATAAGTCCAAAATAGTTCTCACTTGACTAAAATCAAGGTGTTGGCCTGTTCATGCTTTTTTCTGGAGACCCTAGGGGAGAAACTTTCAAGCTTCTAGAAGCTGCCCACATTCTGACCTATGGCCTCTTCCTTCAGTTTCAAAGTCAACAATGGCTGATTGAGTCTTGGTCACATCTTATCATTCTGACACTGACTCTTTTGCCTCCCTCTTCCACATTTAAGGACCCTTGTGAGTATACTCGGGCCATTCAGGTAATATAGGATAATATTCTTATTTTATTACTTTTTTCAATCCAAGAAAACTTTATTTCTTGAACACAAGAATTCCAGTGTGGCTGCTCCTTCCTTGTGATTATTGAGGGACCCATACTCTTTCTATCTCATGGCTTTGCCCTCTTCAAGGCCTTAAAGATCACTTTCTATTCAGCTAGAGGATGAGGAATAAGAGAGAGGATCTTTTGGAGAAGTGGTTATGGACCAGCCTGGAAGAAACATGCATCTCTTCAACCCATTGGTCATGACTCAGTCACATGTTAACTGTTAACTGCAAGGGAGGCTGGGGAATGTAGTCTAGATATGTGCCCACAAGAAAAAGGAAATGTTTTTTTGTGAACTCCATACACTTCTGTGTATGCCAGGGTAAATGAAGTGAAGAAGTGAGTCATGTATTTAACTGGGGAAAGAGCATTAGGGAATGGGAACAGCAAGGTGGCTAGAGTGGAGTGAGGAGAAAGTGAGGAGAGTGGTACAAAGTGAAGACAGAAAAGTAATGGGGGCCAGGCCATTGGGTCATTATCAGGACTTGGTTGCACTGTGAATGACAGGTGATAATATCCTTATTTTAAAGTCAACTGATTAGCAACCTTAATTCTCTTTGTCATGTAATATAACCTATTCACAGGTTCTAGGGATTAAGAAGCAAACCTCTTTGGGGGGTCATTATTCTGCCTATCACTGCTCTCCAAGGGAAAAGACTGCATCTTAAACTTCTTTGATCAACTCTAGAGATGTAACCACTTCACCAGGTATGGCAATAGTATAGGACATTGCAGAAGAGCATTTTGGTTAAGAGTGTAGCACCTGGGGCTATATGCCTGGGTTCAAGTCCCAGCTCTGGTACTGTCTAACAGTGTGACTTTGAGCCAATTACTTCTCTATGCCTCTATTTCCTCATGTGTAAATGAGGATAATGAGAGTAATAAGAGCAAATGCTTACATAGCACTTACTGTGTATCAGGCACTGTTCTAAATCCTTTTACATGTATTTATCCTTTAGTGATCAAAACAATACTCTCAGTTTCTATCATTATCCAATGTGAAAATCAAGGATCTGAGATGTTCAGTAACTTGTCCAAGGTCACATAGCTAATAAGAGGCAGAGTCAGAACTTTACCCAAGCAAAACTTCTTCCTAACCATTATACCAAACATGCAGGTATTGCAAGGATTAAATGAGTCAATATTTGTGTTGTGTTTAGAAATGTGTCTGGAATATTCTAAAATTTTAGATGTTTACTATTATTATTATAGGTATTATTCTACTTTAAAAATTCTGCTGAATAGATACACTTGAAAAGAAAACATTAGTGTTATGTATCATTTACCCCTTCTCCACATGCATGTGAATACAATCTTGTCTGACTTTTCCACATCAATCCTAACCTTCTAATCCAAATCTCCAAGCCACAGCTAATTTGGGAATACCTTCCCTGAGTACAAAACTTTTTCAGGAAACTATTAATGCTAATAAACTGCTTCCCCTATCTCAGTCATTAGCCTGTCTTCAGCTCTGCATGAATTCCCACCTCCAAGTCAATGTCCTATTCACTCAACATAGCCTATCCCCAAACCCTAAAAAGCCCACACACTGCTAAAGGCTTTCTACATGACAGATCCCTCCTCTGGCCTAAGTAGCATTTGTTTTATTCTCTCCTCATCTTGATAAACTTCTCAAACATTATCATAAACAGAGCATTGAACTCGCAGTCCCAAGACTTTGTTGAAGGGCTGGCTATACACCTTGATTTGAGTATTTACATCCTCAATTTTAAAATAAGGATACACTTACAGATAGAGGATAGAGATATATTTAAGGATCAAATGAGATAATGCATATGAAACTGATGTGTAAAAGTGAAATATTTTTCATCTTTGGGTAACAGTATTAACTCACACCACACACACACACACCTGTGAACAGATACTGACTATGGCTGTACCTAATCAAAGTGAACTAGAGTTTTGGTATAATCTTAAAAACATACTGCATAAAATTAGCAATTATGCCTCTATTATCGCCCTCTTTTCTTTCATGCTCCAATGTAAAGAGACAGAGTTAGAATATATATCTGGATCATGAGTTAATCTCTCTGAGCCTCATTCCCTGAACCTTAATAATTATACCTTCTAGAGTAGTCGTGTAGACTAAGTCAGAAAATGTATAAAAGTGGTCAGTTGCCAAGATTAGAACTTAGTTAAGTGTGTACTAAAACATTAGGTACCATTTTTATTATCCTCATCATCATTTATATCATGAAGATGCAAGGATAAAGGAAAGAGTTTCCCTGGATGGGAGCCCAAATTCCATTGTATTTGCAAATCTTTGTCATGGGCCACTTTCAGCTTCAGGCCAGCTTGGGATTTCTTTGGTTTATTTTTAATTGGGGGTCTGAGCCTATAGACAAGGCTAACAAAGATGAAATTTGCATAGTTTTCATCAAGTTAAAGTTTATCAAGCACTTCAGAATTCTACATGTGGGAAGCAGCTTTCAATAAATTCTCTCTAATTCATCAGCTCATTCAAGACTCAGCTAGGTTCTCCTTACCTTGAAGCCAACTTTTGTTCAGGAACAAGTCTGAGATATGCACAATAAGGGAGAACACACACACACACACACACACACACATGCGCAAACTTAATAAATAAATGTTGAAAGAACTTAGGACACTCTAGTGCTAAGATATAAATGAAAGTTTAGACCTGGCTCCTGACTTTTTGGAGTTTATGGTATAGAATTTTCATTCATTCATTCATTTGTTTTCATATGCATTTAGTCAGCTCTTGGAACTTAGTGAGGCCCTTAGGGAAAAAGCAAAAATATTTAGGATAGAGCACTTGCCTATCAGGAGCTCACAGCTCAGTTGCCATATGAACTGACAATGATGAAATCAGACTGAATAACATTTGTTTATTTAATAGAATAAGATGTTACATTAAGAAGGCACAGCCCCATCAAAGTTCTTAGTAGATTTCTCTATGAGAGAATTTGTTTATCTGTTTCTTCATTCAGTGATGAAACAGATAGATATGTATTAGATACTTACTCTATGATGGCATTGTGCTGCTGGTCTTTGGTGGTACAAGGCAAGCCCAAACAGACCAGATACACTTCCTGCTTTTATGGAGCAAGCATCTAATGAGAGGAAATCAATAGTAATAAAATTTATACTCAATTACAACTGAGATTTGAAGAGTGAGTAAGAAGAGAGGAGGAAAGTACATGCAGGTCTGAGAGAATAGAATATTCAAACATCCAGAAAAAGAGGAAGCTTAATGAATGAAATGGGAATGTGTTAGGATATCAGGCTGAAGAGACACCATCTAGGAATTTGTTGGCCATATTGAAGAGTTTGCTTTTAAACTTAAGGGCACACTGAGGGATGTAAAACAGTGTGGGACCATGACTAGATTGGAATTTTTGAAAATATCATGTTGACTGCAGTGAAGAGAAGGAATTGGAGTAGGACCAGATAGGAATTCAGAGAACATTAGGTAATATTGGAGAGATCTAGACAAGGGATGGTGATAATTTGGACTAGGGAGGTAGTAATGGAAATGGAAACCAGTTGATGGGGTTAAGAGATATCAGAGAGATAAAGTGGATAGGATTTGGTAATGGACTAGGAGTTTGTATGAGAAGTGAGATAAATGTTGATCAATTTTTATTGTTTACTTCAAGTGAGACAGAATTTTGTTTTTAATGCCCTTAGTCACTCCTTTCTATTCTTTGTTCCTCCTCAGTGGCAATTTTTCCTTTAGTTTCTAACTTCTGGAATTCTTCAGTTTCCTCAAACACACAGACCAACAGACAGACAGGCACACACACACACACATATTTAAACATTTTTTCAGAATTTAAAAGTCTTTTATACTCACTTGTAAAATTCTATGATAAGGGTTAATGCTTTTCTTCCCCTAATGTTATTTGCTTTTCAAAGAGGAATCAGTCTTTTGGTGTGGGTGCATATTATGAGGTTCCTGAAGTTATTCCATTCCTAGATCAGTGGTTTTAAACCAAGGACAATTCTTCCATCCAGGGAATATTTAGCAATATCTAGGCACAGTTTTGACTGCCAAAACTACAGTGGGGTGGCCACTGGCATCTAGGCAATAGAGCAAGGGATGCTGTTAAATATTCTACAAGGCACAGGACAACCTCTCTCAACAAAGAATTATCTGAACCAAAATGTCAATAGTGTCAGGGTTGGGAAATCTTGCCCTACATGTTAACAACTCATAAAATTGGCAAAACTAAAGCAATGCAGTGGGAGCTACCTCTAACCTCGTATTTATTCTTGCTGTATTAAAAAACAAAACAAAGCAAAACAAAAAAGAAAAATCTGGAACTGGAAATTTGGCATGTCAAGATGCTACTCTTGACTTTTCAAAACTAATCAAAGTGGAGAAGGGTTGGGGAGAGGAGTCAGTAATTACAGCACTTCTGAATTGGAAACAAGAGCAAAGCCAGCCACAGAAAAATATAGTTTAGTGCCTAATCAACTAGCTGATTGAATTTTCCATGAGATTAGGTCGGAGGCCCAAATGGATTACAGTGGTGATCTTGGGCACAGGCTTGAAAAACTGTCAGTCATATATGAAGCTGGGGTGGTGGGGAGATTTCAAGTATTTAAAAACTTTTGTAATTAATTCAATAAATTATAGTAATAGGGGCAAGGTATGAAACTCCTTAATACAATGAACTCCAAGGAAAAACTGGCAGATAATTCCCACCTCATCCTGTTGTGCTTGTGGATTGCAGCACATATGGTCCTGCACCAGGGGTTGTAGAACAGTGAAAGATTCTAACACTGTATGTGTGGAAATCCTGTACCTCACAGAGAGTGAAGGAGCAAGAAAAGCTTGTCCTTGAATCCTGGACCTTTATGACCATTTTCTTCCTGGCTTAATATCAGATTTTGTCCTTTCCATATGGTATTTTTAAAATACTGTATTTCATCTTTAATGTAGTTTGGGGGGATTGAAATTGCTTATTTCCAATACTAATTTCCATTCCTGTGAATACAGAGTAAGTAGATTTGCTTCTTTTTCAATAAAACAAAAAGAAAACAATTATGAAAACTACACAGCATGAATACTGTTTAGTTTTCCAAGGAAAGGTCTGTAGTGTGTCAAATATAGACACCCATATGTGTATGGATATCTTTAAAATTACATATTCAGATTTCTGCAGGTTTGTTGGAAGGAAATGCACTCTTTAAATGCCCTAAGATTCCATTATTTATCTAATATTTTGGGACCTGTACATTTGGAGGGGGCAATTCTCTATTATTAGAAAACTTTATTCTTACTTTTTACATTGAACTGAAATAATTAAGGATACTATAAAATGAAGAGACTCAGATAGTGAACTTTCTAGAAGATATGAGAGAGTCATTTTCAGAGATTTTTCTATCACACCATCCTAAAGTAAAAGAAAAGAGGACTGAAGAATGAAAGTGATTGCTCATTGAAAGCCCTTCTTTTCCAACACTCTTACTCTATTGGCCCTTCCTTTTCAGCTGTATGAGCCCCAATATCACACAATAGTTGACTATAAACGCCCTATAAAGTCATGGTCTTTAACTTAAGACCTTTGGCAGTTTCTTCTTCTATTCCCTTTACTTGCTTTACTCCCTTTTTAGTGGTTACCTCAAAGCACACTAATTTCTATCCCACTCACATTCTGATGATGATCTCAGCTCCTATTACTTTGAAGAATGGAGACTACCAACATACTGGTTTTCATTTTTGGGCTTCCCTATATACACACGTACTTATTTTTGTATTCTAGCTCTCTCTTTCCTCAAGCCATAGATAAGTGGATGGCAGTTCAGGGCCAGGCCTTGGAACTGATTCATCCCCATCTCCTCTGGAACCTACTGTGCTCCATCAGTGATTTCTCCATCCTACAACATTTGCTTATGCATCAATCTGGCATTTTTTCCCACAGCCTATAAACATGCTCAGATCTCTCCCATACTAAAAATTGCAATATTCCCTTTAACCCAGATACTCCTTTCTCCTTCACTTCTCATCAGAGATTTTGTTGGAGGACTGCCATGGTTGCCATTCCCTCTCTTCCCACTCAACTCTTGAACCCATAGCAGTCTGGTTTTTCTTCCCAGCACTTCACTGCAGCTGCATTTGCCGAAGATGCTGGTGGCCCCTTTGTTACTAAATACCACAGACCTATACAAGTGGGTATCTTTTTTAAACTCTCTGATGCATTGGCATTATTGAATCCTTGTTACCTTTAGTTCCTTCTTTTGCCTTGGCTTCTCTGATACTTGATGCTTCTTGTCCCCTTCTACCTCTCTGACTATTCCTCTTGGTGAGCCACACACCCCCACCTACCCACCCCACCCCCTAGCCTTGATCTAATGATATTTTTCTCTGCAGGCTCTATTTAGTCTTTAGCACTTGTAGAACACGACTATGCTGATGAGTCCCACAATTTTGTCTCAGGTTCACATAACCTCCTTTGAACTTCAGACTCACCAAAGCTTTTGCACACCTCCTTTTGAAGTCCCACTGACTCTTCAAACTTAGTATATTCAAATCTGAATTCATTATATGCGTCAAGACTTTATCCTCCCTCTATATCTTCTACAAACTTGCTGTTTCCTTGTATTCTGATCTCAAATAATAGCCTAAATATACTTGAACATCCAACTCAGGTAGCTGGAAGTCAATTTAGATACTCCCTTCCCTCTCTACACATCTAATCATTTAGTTCTGCTTACCATACCTTGCAAATATTTTTTGAATGTAACCCCTAATACTATAGCCATTCCCAGAGTTCCCACATTAGTCATGGCTCTTGGGGACTACTATAACGTTTCGAAAACTGGCTTCCCTGCCCCCAGTTTTGCCTTCATAAATCCACTCTCCATACTGCAACCAAAGAAATTGACAGAATAAAGTCAAATCTTCTGTGCCACACAAGGTCTGCCATTACTAGGCTCCCGCAGATTTCCTCAGAGTTTTTCCCCACCATTTTCCAATTTATAGTTAATGGTCTGGTAATAATTGCCTGCTTGTCAATCTCTACACACATGTTGTATTTCATACCTCTGCACCTGTTCCTTCTTTAAGGATCACCCTTCCCACCTTCCTCTTTTACCTAACTCAAACACATCTTTCAGACTCAGGTCTTGTGATGGTTTATGTTATGTGCCAACTTAGCTAGGCCATAGTAGTCACTTATTTAGTCAAACACTATTCTAAATGTTTCTAGGAGATATTATTAGATGAGGTTAAACTTTAAGTCAGTAAATTTTGAATAAAACAAATTGTCCTCCCTTATGTGATGGGCCTCATCTAGTTAGTTGAAGGCCTTAATAGAAAAAAAGACTGACCTTCCTGGAGGAGGAAGGAATTCTGCCAACAGACAGCTTTTGGACTCAAACTGTAATTCTTCCCTGGGTCTGCAGATGGCTGGCTTATCCTGTAGATTTTGGAGTTGCCAACCTCTGCAATTATGTGAGCCAAGTCTATAAAACAAATCTCTCTCTCTGTTTTTCTAACCATAATTTACTGATAACTCCCTTTTGGCCTAATTAATTTTCATTATTGAATTTATCAAGTCAGAAATAAACTAATTTATTTATTTGTTTACATCTTTATTTTTTTCCCATTGGATTATAAACTCCATGAAGCCAAGGCCCTTATTCTCTCTCCATTGCATCCCAAGTAGATAGCACATAGTAAGTATCAAGACCCATTTTGAATGAATTCACAAAGGTTTTATGTGTTTATAACTTTATAATGCTGGTAGGAATTAACTGTAGAAACGTAATTCTTGCAATTGAATATCTTGCAGTCTACTTGGGGGGTCGAGGTTAGCAGTGATGAAATTCTCAAGGAATAAGTTGAAGCAAAATAGGTGATAAGTTGTATGATGCAGACCAGGGCTAGAGGCTTCAGTGAAAAATGAGATCTATCAGGCTAGAGACCTAAGGCAGAAAGCAAGACCTTTTACTGTCCTTCTTCATTGGTATAACTTTGATGAGCATAGAAAACAGTGAATGAAGACAAGGAGACAAACATTAAGTATAAACTTACATGAGACTGAAAACATGATAATTGTGACTAAGGAGGTTAGAAGCACCAGAAAGTGGCAAGAAAATTAGGCTGGCTAGGAAAGTTTAGGCAGATGATTAAAAAAAAAAATGTTTTGGGGCACCTGGGTGGCTCAGTCGGTTAAGCAACTGACTCTTGGTTTTGGCTCAGGTCATGATCTCAGTTTTGTGAGTTCAAGCCCCACATTGGTCTTTACACACTGAGTGAGGAGCCTGCTTTAGATTCTCTCTCTCTCTCTCTCTCTCTCTCTCTCTCTCAAAATAAATAAATAAACTTAAAAAAAATAAATTTAGCTTGGTAGCCAAATGGAAGTCACTGAATGTTTTTGAGAAGAGAAACCTGAAAGAAGTGAGAAGTTAGTTTATAAAAAGTTAGCCTAATGGTGCTAGGCAGCATGGATTGAATGGTAACAAATTTGGATTAACCTAAAACTAGCTTATCTCCTAGCAGATTGTCCTTGCATGTTTGTTGTTACCTCCTTTCTCATGGTCCGGAGCATTGTTGAGACTCTTCCCACAGGCCTGCTTCACCCAGACCCAAGCTGTCTTGTTGGGTGGATGAAGTGTGTTCAGTAGCTTCTCTCCCTTCTCTATTTCCTTCTTGGTGTTTCCTTCTCCGGTACAGTTACTAGAGGCCTCATGCTGACCAAGGGTCCAATCCCAGAATTCTCACCACTCAGTTCCTTTATAATATCCCAAGTGTCAGGAAATTTTTAACACCTACCATTGCCAATCAGATATCAACTCACAATTAAAGCTACTTGACCTAAATTTTATGGTTTGTGTTTGTGTCTCTTTCTGGGAACAAGCATTCCCTTGTTCAGGAGGCTTGGAGAATCATAGTACAATAATCTACTGGTTCAGCTTCATTGCCAGAATAGCTGTGACCTTAGGGACCAATTCTTATCACCTGGTTTCTACCTTCTTTCTCATAGTGTCCTGGATCTGGCAACATCTACCTGTTCATAACTGGCTTAAAATATTTAATGTTATTAGAACATATTGCTCAACTTTGAACTGGTAAAAGATTATTGGATCCAATATAAGCTATTTTGAAATGGCTAGAATATACACAGCCCAGGTAAAACAAAATAATAAAAACACATAAGAAACACTTGAAATCAGAACTACTTTTCAAGATTATAATTAAGCTCTAACCCAAAGGAACTAGCCAGAAATCTTTGTTTGTGTTACAACAGGTTCACACTAGCTTGCTGGCTTTAAACAGTTTGATCCAGTTTTCTCCTGGTCATATATAAACTACCTTGATTTAGTTGAATTCAAGTAGACAGAAAAGAACTAGTTTAACCCAGTTGAAACTTCCCCTGGGATGTAATATTATATCCTTTATAGACATCTTCGAATTCCCAGCATCTAACTGAGAGCCCAACACAGGCTAGAAACATAATACATGTAGTTACAACCATAGATAACCAAAATGAAGGACTGAACACTAATCTCTATCTGGTGGACATGGGCTGTGCACTCCAAGACAGGGGATGATGGCAAGCATTCTCCCTGAAGGTACAGAAATTGTTCTGTCCAATACCATAGTCAGTAGCTACATGGGTCTTGAAGTGTAGTTAATCTGAATTTAATTCTGCAGTACATGTAAAATATATATCAGTTTTCAAAGACTTAATACAAAAGTAAAATAACTCAATTTTTTAATTGATTCTATATATCTAATAATATTTTGGATATATCAATTTAAATACAATGTAGTATTAAAGCGAGTTTCTTTCTTTCTTTTGTTTCTTTTTAATAGATTTCTAGACCATCTTAAATTATATATGTGACTCTTACTGTCTCTATTGGACAGTGTTGGTATGCAATGTCCTGCCACTGCTTGCTCATTAGAAGTGTTCATCGCCATCTAATCAACACCTGTGCTCACAACAGGCTCAGGACACTTTTCCAAACACATCAGGAATGAGCACTTGAGTAACTGCCATTCTCAAATTCAAGGACTGTCTTATCTGTTCTTATAACAAAACAAAACAAAACAAAACAAAACAAAACAAAAAATCAATCTTACTACTTCATCTGTTCTCAAAATCTCCCGTGTTTTCTTTAAAATGTTTTCCAATTCCTCCCTTTTTGCTCTCACTTCCATCAGGTTTGTGTACTTTCTGTCTCATCAAACTCCCCTCTTCCAATATTTATCTTATATCTATGTCTTATGAATAGGTGTCTTAAAATGGAAAAAATAAAGCATATTAAATTTAATATCATAGGCAATTCATGATCTCTATGATACCCAGGCTGTGCCTGGACCACCATTTTTTTTCATATTTTATTTAACCAATATGGTGTTTATTATGTACCCAGCACTGCTCTAATAATTTTCCCAGCATCAACTCATTGGGTTCTCATAGTTTCCTTATGAGAAATGTTCTATTATTGTCCCCTTTTCACTGATGGGAAAACCATACAAAAGTTGCCACTGTCTGGGTACCTGGGTGGCTCAGTCAGTTCAGCGTCTGACTCTTGATTTCAGCTCAGGTTTTGATCCCAGGGTCCTGGGACCAAGCCTCACACAGAGCTCCATGCTTATCATGGAGCCTGCTTAAGATTCTCTCTCCCTCTGTCCCTCCATCCCAACTTACCTGTGCACTCTCTAAAATAAAAAAAGTTTTTAAAAAAAGTTGTCACTGTCAAAGATCATGCAAATGGTAGTTGGCAGAGTTAGGGTTTGAATCAGGTAATCCCTTTATTACTTGTGTAGCCTCTTATGAGAGAGGTGGTCTTCCTCCTGGATGGTTTCATCACCCTGGATTTGCTCTCACAGACAAGAATGAACACCAGCATATTTTGATCATTCCCTGGCTTTCCCTTGGCCTTCATTTTCTGTGCTTTTATGATTATTGTGTCCTGTATTTCATTGTGCAGGATTTTTCCTTCTGATTTCCAAGATAAAAATAATCTAATCTGGATTAATCCAAGTTACAGCATTAATCATGCTAAATAATAGAATTTCTTACATTTGTAAAGAGTTTTAAGTTTATAAAGTACTTGAAGGTAAAATTGTGAATTACCAATGTGTTGATAGAAAATGTGTTCATTTTGATCCTGACATTTTGAAGAAACTGACTCATTCCAAAGAAATATTTCTAATGGTAGGATTTCAGGCACTGTGATAGATCACTGAGTGGGAGAGGACTGACATCACTGAGAACAGGAACTTTCTCTGCATTTTCATTACAGTTCTTTATTCCTTCACTCATGTATACATACATATCCTGTTTGCTCACAAAGGGATTTGAAGCAGTTTTCAAAAATAAATATGATCTAATATGATCAAATAAATAGGTGAGGAAATTGTAGCTGCTATTCATGTTCTCTGTGGCAAAAACCCAAATCCCTCTTCCAGTTACCTAACCTGGCCATGATGGCCTGAAAAGCAGAGACACAGGGCCCACATACACTCTCATTCTCTAATTAGGGCTCTGTCCCAGTTGACCTGGTGAGTAGAAGCAGCAGAGGTGGGTACTGAGTAACCCAACCGCTTCTTTTTATTTGTTTACTTTTTAATTTTTTTTCCAGTTTTATTGAGATGTATTGACATATAACAATGCATTATGTATTAGCTCATAGTATACAACATAATGATTTGATATATATATATATATCACTGTATATATATTTCACTGTAGTGAAATCACCATATAAATAGTGAAATAATCACCACTGTAAGTCTAGTTAACATTAATCACCTCACATAGCTACAATTTTCTCTTATGATGAAAACTTTTAAGATCTACTCTCTCAGCAAATTTAAAGTAACTATAGTTACTCTGCTGTACATTCAATCCCAGTTATTTATAAGTGGAGGTTTTCACCTTTCAATTACCTTCACCCTTTCCCCCCACCTCAACCCCCACCTCTAGCAACCAACAATCTATTCTCTGTATTGATAAGTTCGGAGGATTTTTTTTAGATTCCTCATATAAATGAGATCATACATATTTGTCTTTGTCTCATTTCACTTAACATGATGCCCTCAAGGTCCATACATTTTTTCACAAACAGCAGACTTTCCTTCTTTTTTTTTTTATAGCTGAATAATATTTCATTGTGTGTGTAAATATATATGCTACATTATCTTTATCCATTCATCTGTTGATGAACACTTTGGTTGTTTCATGTCTTGGCTATTGTAAATAATGCTGCACTGAACATTGGGGCATACAGATATTTTTTTGAGATAATAATTTTGTTTCCTTTGAATATATGCCCAAAAGTGGAATTACAGGATATTTGGTTGGTTGTTTTTTTTTTAATTTTTTTAATTTTTAATTTTTAATTTTTTGAGGAACCTTAAAACCTCACTGTTTTACATGTTGGCTGTACCAGTTTACATCCCCACCTGATTACTTTCATTCCTTTTTCATTTTTTTGAAATAATGAATAACGAATTGAAAAGGGGGTGGGAAGGGGAAGAGGGTGAGAGGTAGTATTTTAAGCAGGCTTCACACTCAGCACGGAGCCCAACACAGGGCTTGATCCCACAACGCTAGGACCATAACCTGAGCCGAAATCAAGAGTCAGAGTCTTAACTGACTGATCCACCCAGGCACCCCCCACCTGATCTTTTAAAGATGAGTCTAGAAACCTACATGATCAGCTGATTTGAGCTTCCTTTCCTCTGAGCCCTTTTCAGATTCCCACTTGGCCTTCCAAGGCAGAGTCCCTCCCAAGCAGAGAGCATGTCTACTCCTTGACTTGCCACACCAATTTCTTGGGAGGCAAAACAGAAGAGAGAGAGAGAGAGAGAGAGAGAGAAGAAACAAAATTGATGTCTTCCATTATGTTTTGTCTATAATTGGTTAGTCCTCTCATTAAAATCTCTGCCTTCTCCCCCATATGTGAATCTAACTTAGTTAAGCTGGGAATTCCATTTTAACTATGAACTATTTCAGAGCCCCCCTCCCCCTACCCTTTCCCTGGGGATATATTCCTTCTAGAGTCCCTTTGGAACTGGTTGTTGGGAATGTGGCAGGGACCAACTGAGTCAGCAAGGAAAGACAGGGAAAATGAGAACAATGGGAAGAGTGTAAAATAAAGCAACATGGAAGATGAATAAATAGGAACACACAGTTTAAAATACTATACGCTCACTGGGAATTTGGTTCTGAGCTTCCTAGTAGCCAAAGAAAAGAGAAACACAATCATTTATAACACTCAAATTTTCCATATTATAAAGTCAACTCAGTTACTCATAAGAAATACAGTTTTTCCTGGAACCAAGACCATTAAAGAGATTTGTTCCTAGATTCACATTAAAGGACCCTGTGTGACAAAGTGCACAATGTTTTCAATAACATGTCTTTATTAAAGTTTCCTATAACTTATCACACCCATTACCATAATGTAAGTCAGTCAAAGAAAATCTGAAAGGTCTATGTTCTCTATGTAAGGTGGTATACAGCATAATCAATATTTCCATAAGTAATAAATCACTGGTCTCACTAATAAATGAGATGTGGGCTTTGCTCTTTTTTATTTTTTAATAATTTCTATTGGAGAAAGCTAATTAATGTAGACAATGTTGGTGCCCTTTTCCAGCCATTTTTCTCACTGTTGGAATTTCCCCTACTAAGGGCCCTTCTGTCCATGGGACCCTAACCTTGTAATCTAACCACAGGGGACTCAAGAAGTCACTGACCCAATGAAAACCTGTTGCTAGGTTGAGTTGAATTAATCAGATTCCTTCCACCATGAAATTAAACTAAGAAATACAAATCCTGCTACTCTGACTTACTCTGGAGAAACCAGGTAAAAGGGCCAGAATGGATGCCAGCCACAGCCACACCAAGCTGTAAGGAATCATAACCCTGGATCCTCAAGGAGGAAGTCAACTCCCACACATCTTTCTTGTATTACCCGTATCTCTTGTCAGAAAAAAGTGGAAAGACATATTCTCCTTTTCTCAGGCCATCCACCGTATCATTTCCATAGCCTCTGTGCTTTCAGACAAGTCCTGCCCTGGACATCCGTCTCAACAAAAATGGCACGGGACCTTAGGGGTCACTTCCCTGCTGAGCACAGGGATAAGGAGGCAGGTGCTGAGGCAAACTGGTGACTGAGTTGGCTGTCATACTGGTCATGACATAGGAGGGTTTGATGTTTAAATTCATTCATTTATGACAATGCACACTGAGCACTTGAAATCTTTAAGAGGGCCTTATGCACCATGGGAGGCAATGCCCCAAGCTCCTGAAGACAGAAATTGACACTCAACTCTCCAGGAAACAGGATGTCAAGTATTAACCCAAGCTCTTGCAGATTAAGATGGTAGTTTGCTACAGCAAGAGACCTAAAAAATCAATACTTCAACAATTACTTCTACAGCACAAAAGCACTAGCCAGCAAAAGTGCCTTTGAGATCCCATTTCATGCTACAGACCAGCAGTTCCATTTCCTAATGGGCAAAACATTTCAGCCTCTACTGTTGAGATATCCAAAAACACTAGTATCCTTTTGAAACAGTCTGTGAGGGCCTCTGGGATATCCTGCTAGATGGCTGTGAAACAGTCTGCTCTGAGAAAGTCTGTCTGTCCAGAGTGAACACTTGCTATATCAGCAAGCAGGGTCAGAGTTGGCTGAGACAATAAAGGCACAGCCGAACATGCTGCCCAGGCTCCTTAACACCCATCTTAGTGTCATACCTCCCTTCTAGAAAGGGGAACAAGGCTGTCAAGCTTTTTCATCAGACTGGTGAGCTCTAAGAACAGTTGCAATGCACTGAAGAGTGTCACATGACTGGGATGAAGAATGCTGAGTGCCAGACAGATCCAAACTGACCTCTCTGCTGCCTAAGGTATCCATTCAGTTCACCTAATATCAATATCAAACAATACCAAATGCAGCAAGAGTAGTAAAATGAGCAAATATTAGAAAGCCAAAAGGAAACAAGAAAGTTTGGAGAATCTGCTAAGAGAACATTCTAATTCTGAATCATAGAAGATGGAGGAATTTAAACGCATTGTTGGAAAGGAGTGAAGTATTAGCTGAATTACATACCACATTACTCTTTTTAGACAAAAGCATATGTCTTGTGGAGAAAGGTAATTTAGTTCAAGTGATAAAGGATGCCAGTTCTTAAGGTAGTCAGTCTTCAAACTAAGATTCCAAAAGATTTGTTTTGGTTTGTGCAAAACTAGCAGTAAAATACCTTGAAAGGAGCTTCATCTTTTGTGGAATCAAAACTTCAAGAAAGAGGTCATAGTTACTAGATGGACATGTGTCATTTAGCACTGGTAGTCACAGTTTATGGTTCTGTAAAAAATTTTTGTACCAATAACCTCATGGGAGGTTATAACCAAATGTACAGAAAAGAATCACTCAGACCCCACATCAAAGAAAAAATAAAAACAAACAATAAATATCAAAAGAAAGGAAACTGGATGTTCTATTTGTGGTTGGAGAAAAAGTGTAATATAGAGAGGAAAGCCTGTTCTAGTTGTGCTGTGGGGCTCATCCTGGAGTGACTCTTGCCCTTATCACCTACCAGCCAGGTGACCCTGAGCACATGATCTAGATCTCATAGTTACTGGTTACACATTTGTAAATAGAAAGATTAATATATTTTATACAAAACTACTGTATAGATTGAATAGAATAAAGGACATAAAAATGCTTGGTTTATAAAAGACATTCGGTACCTGTTTATTTCCTCATTTTGATGTTTGTCTGATGATGTTAAGATGCATGAAACATCGCAGATCCCCAAATCAAAAGGAATATTAAAAACTTCACTGGAGAGGCCAACTGTTCCTTGTTAATCAGTTCTCTCCCATATTTCCTCTGAGAGAACAAGCTCCTTTTACAAAAAGTGAGACGGTGATCTTTTGTTTTGTGTGGAACTGCACAACATGGTAACAAGGGCATGACAAGGACATCTCCCCAAGTTTTCATTGATGCTTTGTCAGGTGATATTCCTGTGTTTGGCTGATTTAATTCATAGCATATTTATTCCCCCTATTTTTTTTTTCTGGGGATTATCATCTCCCTGCGACTGATTCTGTCTGCCAGTAGTATTCCTAAATTGAAGATGTTCACAGTCAGTCAGGGCCAAGGGCCCCCAGGATCTGGATACATTTTTCTTTCTAAAAATTGTGCAAAGTAAAAATGTTACATAGTTAACAACAGATATCTCATTATTTTTTTTTTCAACGTTTATTTATTTTTTGGGACAGAGAGAGACAGAGCATGAACGGGGGAGGGGCAGAGAGAGAGGGAGACACAGAATCGGAAACATGCTCCAGGCTCTGAGCCATCAGCCCAGAGCCCGACGCGGGGCTCGAACTCACAGACCGCGAGATCGTGACCTGGCTGAAGTCGGACGCTTAACCGACTGCGCCACCCAGGCGCCCCTCTCATTATTTTTAACTTAAAAATTTTCAAAACTTCAAAAAAAATACAGAAATTGAACATACTTATGCATATGTTTTTATATATAATATATATATTAGCTATAACCCACTAAGGTTACCTTTTGACCCATTTATAGGTTGCCACCTGCAATTGGAAATACATTATTAATTTCTTCCAGTCAATGGATAAAGTATGTCTTGAGCCAGTTGGACAGAAAAAGCCTCTCCTTTGCATCAGGGGCTAACTTGTCCTGAGGATGTTTCCTTGCTTCTCTGTTTTCAAGTGCAAGAGCTTTCATACCTCTTCACAGGCCCTGGATCAGAGGAGAGACACTTTATAAGGCAAAGACTTCTAGTATATTTGAAAATTGCTCTAGCCACTCCCAATCCCATAGGATTTGGGGCTAGGCAGTGTTACAAGCAATATTTTTCCGAACAACTAAGGAAACTAAGTGATTTTCCAGACAGCTAAAACTTTGCAAGGGGGGTGAGGCTGGCAAAGCCACCAAGCAGCTGAGGTTCTAAGAGGAGGTCCTTCAAGGCATTGAGCTAAGATGCTGCATGGACTCCATCTTGTTTAAGAGATGGATCAGTTGCTACAGTCGGGAAAGGAAATGTGGTCCACTTCATTGGCCAGCTTAGACATGAACTCACTGCGAATGACCAAAGAGGAAGGATTTGATCACTTTAAGGAAGTTCCATATTCATAAAGTTTCCTGAGATTTTCTTATTCATGTGTTTAAATATGCACTTTTTTATTTTTGAAATAGAATGAGAGAGCACGAGTGGGGACAGGGGCAGAGTGAGAGAGAGAAAGGAGGGAGAGAGAGAATCCCAAGCAGGCTCTGTGCTGATAGTGTGGGTCTCGACCTCACAAACCACATTTACTTAGTTGCCTCTTCCAGTATACTTTTTCTCATTTACCTTGTTGGAACAACTGGCACTCATTATTAATTTTCTTATGTACTTTGTAATTTTTCTATGAAAGCCAATCTGCATAACATTTTTTTAATATCTGAAATCAATCTAAAATCCATTGGTATTCCAACATTTTTTCTTTTGATGTACTGTTTCAAAATTAATATGGAAATACAAAGGATTAAGAATAATCAAGGTACTCTTAAAGAAGAACAAGTTGAGAAGACTTTACAAATAAGTTTCAAATATAGATTAATGTGAGGGGAAAATGAACACACCAAAAACACTGAGTCTTTTAACCTATTGTTATTGAATCTTCCACATTCCAATTTCCCTAAATACAGTTTTTATAGATTTCTGAATAGAAATTATTACATTTATCCTAGATATTTGGAATTTTCATGCTATTGTAAAAGTTGTCTTTTTAGAACTGTATTTTCTGTTTCTAGAATATGGAAATTCAATTGACTTTTGTATATTGACCTTGTGTCTCATAATCTTGATAAATTAATTTTTATTTTATTTTCTAATGTTTACTTATTTCTTTTGAGAGTGGGGGGGCTTGCATGTGGTTGGGGGACAGAGAGGGAGAGGGAGAGAGAGAATCCCAAGCAAGTTCCACATGGAGCTTGACACAGGGCTTGATCTCACAGCTGTGAGATCATGACCTGAGCTATAAACAAGAGTCAGGTGGTTAACCAACTGAGCCGCCCATGCACCCCAATTAATTCATCTTTTAATTCTTTTTTATTTTTTTGTGTGCATCATCATATTATTTGTGAATAATGATAGCTCATTTCTTTCTTTCTGGTCTTTATATCTTTCTTTCTTTCTTTCCTCCTGGCTGAATGTTCTCCATAGAATGTCCACTATAGTTTTGAATTGTAGTGGTAATAAAATGTATCCTTGTCTGCTTCTTGGTCTCATAGAGAAAACTTTTCACATTTCACCATTAGGCAAAATATTTACTATTTACTCTTTGTCACTACACTTTATCAAATTCTATTCCTTCTATTTCTATTTTACTAATTAAAGAATATTAATGGGTGTTCTCCCTATAATATTAAATAAAAAGCAAAATGTGATGTAGCACTGACATAGGTAAGAGTAGCTAACATTTACTGATGTTTATTTTGAGTCAGGTGTTACTCCAAGTGTTTCACTTATATGAAATCATTTAATGGTCATAACAACCATTGAGGTAGGTTCTATGATATAAACATCTTGCAGATTACAAACCTGAAGCCCAGAGAGGTTAAGTACCTTGCCCAGGATCACACAATTTGTAAATGGAGGAGCTGGGATTTGAATCCAGAATCTCTATGTTTAGAACCTCTATGCAATATTGTCATTTCCATAACCTTCCTATATAGTACTAGTATAGGAGGTAAATTAAGTTCTGGACATAAAACCACATGCATTGGGGTGCCTGGGTGGCTCAGTTGGTTAAGCATCTGATCTTCAGCTCAGGTCATGAGTTCGAGCCCCGTGTCAGGCTCTGTGCAACAGCTCAGAGCCTGGAGCCTGCTTCAGATTCTGTGTCTCCCTCTCTCTTCCCCTCCCCTGCTCGTGCTCTGTCTCTCTCTGTCTCAAAAATAAATAAAAACATTAAAAAAATTACAAAACCACACATGCATAGTAGGTGTTCAATAAGTGTCAGTTCCTTCCACTTGTCTATTACCCAGAGTTTAATACTTAATTTGAGTTGATCCCACCTTAACATTCTTCACCTCTTGTGATATAAGAAATGAAGATACAACCATGAACTTAAACAATTAAGCAAATGATGTGAATCTCTAAAATTTTCTGACTCAAGAATGGACGTCCTGATTATATACTTGCCTTCCTTTATTCTTTACTTCATCCTGAGGGCTTCAGACAGGACATGTGTCATTCCAAGTACATTACTGTTACCCTCAGAATTCACATTCCATCTGAATGCATCAAGATTGTATGAATGAGATTGAAATGGTAACATATCAAGCAAATTTACAATATTCCAATTGTCTAGAACATCATATTAGTTTTCTCTTAGCCATTGTGATGGAATTTCCTTGGTGTGTCTTTTCTGTCACATACACATACAGTTTCAAGTACTAGTTTTCTTTAGTTTTCCTCCTTATGCTCTTATGACTATTCATGTGCTTACAGTCTATATTTATATACATTGCTATGTAAATATTTATTTCCATGTCTGCCTCTCTCATAGGAATGTGTGCACCTTAACATAACATAAGACACTATGTCATGTTTATCTTTGTATCCCCACCACCTAGCCCAGAGGATGGCACTAGTAATGGCTAAATTAATGTTAGTTGAATGGATGGAAGTTGGATGGATGGATGGATGATGGATGGATGAACAAACCTGACCTCAGAGCTCCATTTTGAGTTCTCCATTGACATTCTTCACTTCTGTTGCCCAGATAACTATGGCCATGAACATACATTTGTTTATTTTTCTGCTTCAGAAACATTACACCTTTTCTTCATGCTATTATATTGAAATTGTTTCCTAGATGTTGAATAGTTTGCTTTCTCCCCGCTAGATTACCTAACATGACCCTCTCTGATCTTTTAAACATGTTACCAGACTCCTTTCCTTTCCTCTCATTTGTTTTCTGGTCTGCATTTAGTAAGTGAATAAAGACAAGGGACTGGTTTAAAAGAGTTCAGAGTCTAATGCATTGCTCACAGGGCTGCTAGAAATTATAGTCTGTGCCTCAATGCAGTCCTCTGCAAATAAACATCTAAATACTACAGAAGTCCATGTTTACGTAATCAGAACAATAAGGAACTGAGATGGTTTTTTATCTTATTCAGTTCCCCACAAAAAGTCCGAGGTTGAATTGTAGCTGGTTTATCATTTTGGCTCAACATCTGAGTCCTGACTTTGGGCCTGGGTAGATAGATAGAGGGCATCCAGAAAGCAATCTTACCTGCTGTACCTTCAACCTAACAATATATTTTTGTGATTAAGTGCTTTTGTGGTATGTATTTGCATGCAGCCATTTGGTGCATGTGTGTGCACGCTTAGTTGAAATATGGATGTTTTCTTTCATTCAGTTTGAATGTAAAAGCAGCTCTCTGAATTGCCTCGGGGTACTTTTCAAATTCCCTGTGATATCACCCAGTTGGAATTATGCACACTCGTTTTCTAAATTCTGCAAAGAAAATTGTTGAATTCTCTGTGACATTTACCATAACTCAGAAAATTTATGCTGCTTTTTTCCCCCTTCTCCCACCCCTACCCCTTTCCCAAAAGCATACTTCTCCTGGCTCCACTCCTTAAGTGTTAAATGCTTTTAGGAATCATTCATTTTTATTATCAGCCATCTTGCTCCATTTTATTTGCCACCGAATTATTCCATAGTCTCGTCTGATTCTTGGCTATAAAAAGAGAATACCATTATTTGAGCTAAGATTCTGTCTCATATGTGTTAGGTTTAGCTCAACAGTATAAAACAATCCTACCCAGATGGATAGAATGTACTCAAAAGTCATAAAGGAAAAGAAACCCAGTATTGAAGTCCTAATCTCTTTTTTCTTGATGATTACCTCATTTAAACACTCTCTTGGCTCTCTATTACCTTACAGGGACAGGGATTCTCTGATTTAAGGTGTCTTAAAAATCTCTCAGGTAAACTATAAAAATTGTGAATTACCCACACCCCACTGTCAGAGATTCTGAGTCAGGAAATCTAGGTTAGGGCCTTGGAAATTGCATTTCCAAAAGGCAATCCCAGTGAGTTTGGTACAAGAAGCACAGGGATCACATTTGAAAAGCACTGACTCCTGGGAAAAATTGGAACTGTTTAACATTCACTATACCTCAATCAGCTTTTCCCTATCACTCTCCTTTCTTTGCCTGGCACTGCTCTAAATGTTCATAGCCATGTTTGTTCATCTTTTTGACATCTCTCCAGACATCTCCATGCTTTCACCTTTGCATGTGTTCAGAATGTCCATTCCCTCTGCCCTGAGGTATACCCACTCATTTCTTTAAGATCTATTTCTAATAATCCCTTTCTTGTGCATCCAGAAGTCGGTCACTTTTTGTGTTATAAATGAATAAATAAGTGAATGAATCAGCAACCACTTATCAAATACCTTCTAAGTACTAAATGCTTAAATATATGCAATCTAATTTACTTCTCCTAATCCTACAAGGATGATTTATTCTTCTCATTTTACAGACGAGGACACTGAGTATTGGAGATGATTTGTGACTTTTGCCAAAGTTATAGACCTGTTAGATATGAGAACAGAGAATCAAATCCACCTCCAATGATTCCATAGTCAATATTCATTTCCCTCCTCTTCACTGCCTTTCATGGCTCTTGTTCAGTGAATTTTTTTTCACTTATTCATGACTTATTATGACCCTAATCAGATTGTATTGTACTTATTTCTTTTTAGGCTTCTTTTACCCACTAGATTATGTCTTTCAAGGTCAAGGGCCAAGTTCTCTGGTCAGTAACTAGACAGAGTAAACACGCATTATGTTAGTTGATCAGCTGAATAAATGATACACTGAATAAATGCAAGCATATATTTTTGAGCACTTTTTGTAGTGGATGTTTGTTACTTTGGGGCGACTCAAAACACATTCATCTTTATTATAGCTTCCTGATTTACCAATGAGATATTATCTTTTCCCCACTGCATGCAATTTTGTAGACAGCACAGTATCATTCTTGGTAACTCTCTTACTCAAAGGAAACCAGAAAAGGAGAACTCTTAAGTGGGCGTCTCAATATTTGGGGAATTCTCTTGAATTCACTCATTTTAATAATGGCAACAGTAGTGTCTTAACCAGACAATTCCAGTTGTTGAGATAGCTGCAGGGCTTCTGTCTCCTATTTTTTAAAGCTTCTTTAGTTCTCACCTATCCTCAAGCCCCATTCCTCAGCACCCAGCACTTTGTGAATCCTCCATGCATAGGCAATACATTTCCTTTTATTAGGCATAGTCTCTATTGCTTACAGTCAAGAATCATAACTGATATGCTTGCTCTTCAAAGAAGCCATTTTAGCTTTCCTTGCTACACAGTATGATTTTTACAAGCAACCGAAACCTATGGAATAGAACTAAATACATAAAAATTGCATGTTACTGTTAATACTTGAGCTGTGATAAGCAACCTTTAACATCAAAATGCTTTTCAAGGCTTGTTTTGAGTTGATTATTCATGTCCACCCTTCTTACAGAAGCGGAAGCAGGGTTTTTACTAGCACTTTATGATAGAGGCCATTTATGATGTCCAGAGGCAATGTAAATTTCTGATTCATACTTGTAAATGGCAACAGTGGCCACTGAGTTTGACATTGTTTACCTAAAGGGAACAATAAGATTTTATGAGTTTTTGCCAATATTTGCTTACTTGCAGATGTGATTAGACAAGGAAAAGTGCCTTCTTGTACAGAGACTCGCTTGGGGGAAAACAAAGTATTGGAGTACATGGCATAATAAATAATAATAATAATAGTGCATGGAATAATAGTTGAAGCTATTTTCAATAAAACTAGTGGCTAATAAAGACTCTCAAAGAAGAGGATATTCATTCTTTCATTCTTTCAACCAACTTTTATTGAACACTGGCTATGTATTAGGTATTGGAAATGAAAAGATGAACAAAGGAGAGTCCTACGGGGGAGGTACTTTCTGATCTGAGTTTAGATAAATGAGCGGATTGTTTCAGCCCACAGAGCTGAGATTAGACTCCGGATCTTAAAAGGCTGTGATAGGAAGATAGGAAATGGAGATTTACTGAGAATGTGCTGGGGAGTAGTGGGAAATAAAAATGGGTTTGTGTGGTGAGGTAACTGTGGAGGGCTTTGAAAGCAGGTAGAGTAGCTGAGACAAGGTTGTAAGAAAGTAGATGCAACTGGAAAAATGAGTATTTAGTGGTGCTACCAATGTGGAAAGTTATTTTGGAAAGATGAAATGCAGGAGATGAATTATAGAAAAATTGAATTTGAGATTACGGTAATGGATCAGCTAGCAAATATTTAGCTTCCCCCGCCCCCCCCATATGTTATATTTTAACATCAACAGTTGACAAATCCAAGAGACCTGACAACATATGCATGTCATTTAATGTTCCATTTAACATTTTAATGTTCAAAGCCTTCTCTTTCAGAAATCCAACCACAATGAGGTAGAGTACATTCATATAAAAGAACTGGTAGTATGCATATGGAGGTGAGGAGGAGTTACAAGCATAAACACCTTGGAAAAGCAAGTCTTGCTGTGAGTTCTGCTAAAATGTAAAGAAGTTAAAATAGGAAGAGAAAAGTAATTTACCCTTAACTACAAACAATTGCATTATATTCAATAAGAATGTATTTCTATATTTTATTGAATTAAATATATCATTTATTATAAGAAGTATCATCACTTAATATATCATTAAAGAAAGAAAAATCACCAGTTAAAATATGATACAATGCTAAGTGCCTAGCATAATACTAGTATATCACAAATCGTGCTTAAAAATTACCAGCTTAATGGGTTCATTCTTTTCACATTCTATAATGCCTATGAACTATATGAAAACATCAGATACATTTTGTTTTATTATGTTTTAAGTAGGCTCCACACCCAATGTGGGGCTTGAACTCACCACTTCGAGATCAAGAGTCAGATACTCTACTGACTAAGCTACCTGGGTACCCCCGTTAGATACATTTTAACTTAGAGACTTGTAATACAATACTGGCAATAGAAGACCCTTGCAAGTATATCTCAGTTTTAGAAATTTGAGACTGTAAAATTTGGTTAAAAGAAAATGTAAATTAAAGGGTGCTTTTACATATCACCAAAGAATTCTTGCTTTAAGACAGGTGTAATTTTAGGATTCATTTAGCACTCTCTCCTCAAAGTGCTTTTAATATATCATAAGCTCTGCTAATATTTGACTTAAGTAAAACTTTTCAAAAACATGTCTCTTTAAATGAAGGGAAGTGAATGTTGAAGTTTATGGGCATGGAATTTCAAAACAGGAGGCAGGATAATAGAACAGAAAAGAGAAAATGTTTTTGAGGTAGTGCAGGATGTGAAAGTGGACTCTGAAACTTGCAACTGTGTTATCTCTGGCAAGTTAACCACTCCATACCTCAGTTAACCAATCTGTAAAATGAAAATAATAATAGGCCCTACCTAAAACATGTGTTGCAAGGAATCATTGTGTAGACACAGTGCCAGACCATACTATATAGGCTCAATAAAAGATTAAATGGCAAGTCATTCCTCGTTTATATTTTATCTTCTGAATCCTAGAAGAGACAGGTTTAGAGTGTGTGTGTTTGAAATTAATGTTTGTTTTGTTTTTTGTGTATTTTAGAAATTTTTAGATGTCAGATGCACAATAATTCTATAGTACTCCTCCATTTATAGCATTCTACCAGTATCAGTCCATTACTTGATTATTTTTCTTACTCTTGTCTGAGGAAGGCTATTTCCCATTTTAATTACCTAAGGGATCAGGCTGGAAAAGGCAGTGCCCTGATGCTATCTATTTCATCAAGGTGGAACTACTGCTTCTGCAGCAGAGGAAGGAGCCAATGACAATCCAGGGGACTATATTTTGTTGTGGTAGGCACAGTGCATCAGTTTTCTGAGTTCCATCAATTCACCTATCTAGCTTCCATCATCAACAGAGTTAGGTTTCTTTCTTTTTTCTTCCTTTTTTTTTTTTTTAACAGAGTTAGGTTTGAAAGGAGTCAAAAGACCAAATTTATTCACAATCATATGCAGAATGGTCATGCCTGGTTTGTTGAATAAATAGCTATTTGGATGGATAGATGGGTGGATGGATAGGTAAATAAATGGATTGAAGGGTAAATATGAATGGAAAGTTACAATGGCAAAGATAGGAAATTTTAAAAGAAATTTATGAAACATCACTTTGCTCCAAGCAGCACATTTGGTAATTTTTCTCAAAAGTTAGAAAATTTCTCAAAAATGTATTTACTCTTCTAATGGATACCTAAATGAACAGTAAGAATGACTTTTATATGGATTTAGTTGGTGTTTGCTTAATGACACTCTTCTAGTAAGAGGTGAGGGAGGAAAGATAAATTAGTTGACTGTGTAGTTCATGGATATAAACTTTGAAGTAAGACATAAGTGTTTTAAAGGAACATTTTAGCCAAAGTAAGTGGAGAATCCTTGCTGCATAATAACTTACTATTGATTGCATTTGAGAATATCGACAGGCACAATGCAAAAGGTACACAAGGATACGTGGAGTTTCTCTTGTAAATACTTCAACGTTCCATAGAAAGAATTGAGCACAAACTGATAGTTAACAAGAATAACAGCAAAAACAACCCTCTACTCCAAAACAAAACAAAACAAAACAAAACACAAACAAACAAAAAAAACACCTTAGAAGAGTTTAAGCATTTAGTAGCCCCTTGGCATTAGATATATGATGAGTAGGTACTCAGAAACCAATGTTGAAATTTTACTATATTATTTGACTTGTTCATCATAAATATTAGGCTTGTTAAGTCACATTCAATAACCATAAAATGTAATTACACATTAGTTACTGATGTCATTTTAAGTTTATTTTAAATCAGCTACATTTACTCTACACTGCATAGGTCCTGAATCACAATAAAGCTCTTAGAATAATCAATATTTAATTAACTTGTAATTACTCATACTAACTGCCTTTTAAATGTAAATTAAATGCTACCATGTAACATTTAAAAATATTATCATTTTTCCTACTAAGTCACTGTATAATATGTTTATTGCCATAATTTATCCTTATTGCTAGTGAGGGTATTTGTAGTCTCAGAAGATGTATAAATTTGCAGAACATAAAGAAAAACAAGGCACTAACAACTGTGTTGTATTATCTGCTAAAGCCATAATTTAGAAGGAGAATATATATATATATATATATATATATATATATATATATATATATTAATTTAGCCATTCTGATCTTGCTCTGAGAGACTTACTGACTGGTTTCTGTTCCCCCTAAACTCAGAGGACTCCCTCGCACTATTTACATCAAATGTCCTGGTACCTGCAGTGAACAGTCAGGGTCCAGGTGTGAATAGATTGCACTGATCAGATGATGGTCTCTGCTTACAGCTTCCACTCCTTTGAAACCTGTAGAAATTCATTCAGCCTCAGGGTACCTTTGAGAAGGTAACTGTTTCAGTGCATTAAATGGTACTCCACTGGTTAGAAAGCATTTGTCAAGTGTCCAGAGTGGCAGAACTTACAAATAAAAGGGAGCTTTAGCTCAAAGAATGGAAATGGCTTCTAATTAGGTCGTTAGTTTCTGAGAGGGCTTATAATCAATTGTTGGTATCCTTCATGGTGCCTAGACCTGTGACTGGCTTATTACAAGCATTTTTCTATTACTTAATTTGTTTTACAGTGGGAAACCCCAGTAATTTATTTTTAAGGAGTTCTCTTACATTCAACACCAAACCACTTTAGCATTAGAGTCAAGCCATGGTTAAGAAAATGCAATTCATAGATGACTATAAAATCAAGATATTGAAAACCTATGTCCCCAATTCACTAGAAAGTGAATTCCAGTGACAGTAGCAACTACCTGTGGCTTCAGTAGATGCTCCATTTGGGAGGACATAAAGGCCCAATGGGATATGGCTATCGCCAGTATGTTCCAGAATGACAAACATACTAGGGAAAACTGGAGACTGTGGTGACTAGGTATGCATGCCTCATCTATATGGAACAACTATTGTTACCTCTAGCCAACTGTTTGCATGACTTCTTCTAATTTGTCAAAAAATATGGAAATTCAGATTTTATGTAAAATCTGATCACATAGCATCTAATGTGAATTTTTTAAAAATATTATTTGAATTTCCACTTTATAAACATGAAATACAACTTTGGATTCTATGTGGCTCATGGGTGTTCAATTAGAAACCTCTACTCTGTTGTATCTAACACATACCCTTCACTCTAACCCTAAAACCTCCCAATAGATCTATACACCCCTTACTGCTGCACAGCAGAAGAACTGTCATTTTTCTCCCCATGTCCAGATCTAATCACATCATTCAGTGACTTACATCCTTCAGAGCTTCACTGTTGTCCAGAATAAAGTCAAATTCTTGGATCAACTCCGTTTGGTCTATTTACAGTCCTAACTTTTAATACCCTAAAGAGATAAAGGAACTGATGCTCAAAAAAACTCCAAATGACTCACAGCTTCCCAAGTATGCCATACCATTTTGCACACATATGTGATTGCACATGCTATTCTCTCTAAGTGAAATGTCTCCCTGCTCCTGTCTCCTCCACCTGGAAAATCTTGCTTATTCTCCAGGACACACAGTCAGTGTCCTCCTCCATAAAATTTCCCTATTTGTGTCATTAGTTTCTACTTCCTCTGTGTTCCCATATTTCCTTTAGCATGTACACATCAGACTGTAAATATGCATTCATGTTTCTCCCTATTAGTCTGTGAATTCTTTGAGAGAAAAGAATTATTCTCTTCACCTTTGCATTCTCAGTGCCAGACAAAATGCCTGGTTTTTGTTAATATTTTATGAATAAATGGATAAATCCAATGCTGACACCTTGATACTTCATTGGCAAAGCACAAATTTTGTAAAATATAAACTATATTTAAGCAGTATGCATTAGATATATATGTGTTCATGGAGGAAAGAAATTAACAAGTAAATGTATCAGCCAAAATATAACATATGGGTTGTAAGAAGTACATGCCAGGTACTGGCCATTCCAGAGATATGCTGAAATGGCATTGGAGAAGGACTAAAAAAGACAGTGAAGTAAGCCTGGCTTTAAGGCAGAATGAATGGCCATGAGAGAAGTGCCAATGTAAAAGTTAGAGACATTAAAAAACAGCCTGTGGGAGAGTTAAATGCTGGGTATTATGCAAGGTTTTGATTAATCTAAGCATTCTGCATCCTGTCATCAAGTAGAAGTACAGTATTGAACCCAACCCTGAGACCCATCCATGACAAAAGGAAATAGGGTGGGTAACGTGCTGGAGGAGACAAGGATGAGGGTGGACAAAGGGTGACGGCTTTTGCTATTGACCAAATGCTGGACAGATGATCTGGATTTTGACTTACACCAACTTGGTGTGGACTTCAGGCAAAGCATTTCAATTCTCTTGGTCTTTATTTCTCCATTTGTAAAATAGAAGATTTTGATAAAATATTCCTGAAGATTCATTCCACTTCACTGGTTTATGATTCTGTTTAGTCTATGACTGTCTAAAATACATCTGGAAGAAACTTCCCCAACCATAGAACTGTTCAACCCTGGGTGGTAAAGACACCAATGTGCTGCAATGACACCAGAAAGGGACCTTCATGAGGTCATTTTTGTCTGTTACATTTACTCCTATAAGACCTGCATCCAGAATTGTGATTGGCTCAGAAATAGGCTCTCAGTAAATATTTGAATAAGTTGGGGAAATATCTCACAAAGACAAGCAAAACTTTGTTCTAAGCATGTATACACTGTCCACATGGCAGACTTATCTATAAGCCTCCAAATATGTGTGTATGAGTGTGTGTGTGTGTGTGTGTGTGTATGTGCCAGCACTCACCTGAAAACTGAAGTCATTCTTCCCTTTATTTATCATATGCATTGAGTTTACCATAAAATGTTTAATTTGAAGAAAGAATTTACTGTTTTAAAAGGTTTAAAACCTGAAGATCTAGCCCTTGAATGTTCTACTCAAAATGTCCAACTGCTTAAAAGTGAATAATAGTAAGTATCTAACATTTATGAGCACTTAATATGTGCTAGGTTCTAGTACCCAATATTTATGAGCACTTAATATGTGGTAGGTGCTAATCTTTACGTGTATTCATTCATTTAATCTTCCTAGCATCTCTATGAGATAGATATTACTGCTAGTCTTTTTAAAAATTTTTTTATTAGTTTTCTTTATTTTTGAGAGGCAGAGAGAGACAGAGCACGTGTTGGGGAGGAGCAGAGAGAGAGGGAGACACAGAATCAGAAGCAGGCTCCAGGCTCTGAGCTGTTAGCACAGAGCCTGATGCAGGCCAGAACTCATGAACCGTGAGATCATGACCTGAGCTGAAGTCAGACGCTCAACAGACTGAGCCACCCAGGCACCCCGATATTACTGCTAGTTTTACTTCTCAGATGCAGAAACTCGGGTCCAAAGAGATTAGAAAGCTTGCTTCAAGTTACACGTAGCTAGTAATTGGCACAACTGAGATTCAAAGCGATATACATTAGCTGCAGAATTCATGCTCTTAACCACTCCATTATACTACTTAGAAAAAGTAAAAAATAAGCACTCCCTGCTAGCTTCAAACTAGGTTTCGTTTCTGGTAAATCTCTCCAATAATTTTTGCATGATCCTCCTTGATAGACAACAAGACTTTCAACTAAAAACAAAAACTATATCTGCCCAGGAATTTCAAAACTGCATCTTGCTTCACTTTCCTCAGATTCAATCCCTTGGGATTAACTAATTGATGTGGAACTTGAATTTGTTCCCACACCATTTGGACTTAAACCTAATATTGGGACAGAACCTCTGTCATACACCAAACTAGTTCTGTCCCTGTGATACAACTAAATTATTGAGGTGCCAGACTTACCAATGAATAGTGTTAAGCTAGAGATACCCTATGTCAATCATGGCAGTCCCACTAGATCTTGCTTGCTTTACCTCACCTGTTGCTTCTCTAAACCCTGTCTCTAGTCTGCTATGAACTCTTGGGTCTGAAATCCCTGTTCCATCTTGCCCCAGGACCTATGGCTTTGGTGTTGCTTCTTGGCTTGCCAGAACCTGATGGGCTCAGATTTGACTTGTCTCTCTGGCTTTCTCAGCCAAGTACTGTTTCATGTTGGAATCCAGCTTTAGTCCCTTTTCTCTGGAATACAATTATCAGTGCTAACCAGTGTCCTGGCCCAGGATGCCCAAGCCCTTCTCCTCTAGGGCTGTATTCAGATGTTACTCACATCATTTTAGCCTTAATTCTGGTTTATTCCACTTCACTGTGCAAGAGCTCTTAGCATCCACCACAGCCGGAGCCAAATCATTTGTAACATGATTGGAGCATCTGAATAATGACAAAGTGAGACTGAATGGGTCTTTTAGAAATTATAAAAAATGAGTAAGAAGATTATAAAGAGAGCCAAGGAAAGGTAATTGGATTGGATTGCCTCACTTGCAAACTGATACAACTATCCAGAGTTTTTAAAGTGGGGCTTCAAAATGAAGGCTCTAAGAACTGAGAACCAAAGATGTGCAATGAGAAAGGCTCTCACCACTGGGGAATAGGCACAGAGGAAAGCCATCCCTTACTTATTAATACATTTACATGTTTAGCAGTTTGGGTACTCTCAGAATTTGATGGAGTACTTGCAAAACTTCAAATAGTCATAATTCACCTGGATGTGACTAATCCTCAACTCTTTAATCAGTGGAGAGAAATAATGATAGAAAATGGCCTGGATGGATCTTGCTGCATGTGGATTTCCAAGAACTTGTAACTGTATTTTCTAGCCCTCAAAGTCATTCGACTTGATGTACAACTATTAACTCCAGAGTAATAGGAAGTAAATTGGGGTTAGGGTGTGTGGAAATTACACTCCATTAGAATAAGAGAGAAATGGAGTAGCCTATGATCTCAGCTAACTTATGCTGACTTTAGTCCAAGTGTAATATTGACAAAATCAGGATGTCTGGCAGTTATGCATTAAAAGCACCTCCTGAGTGGTATTTGCAGTAAATGATTAGCTGAACACCTTGCTCCCTCCTGATATTGCTTTATTAGTATGCAATATTTGAACATGTGACTATTGAAATATCCAGGATGTACCCATAATTAGAACAAAGAATAGAAGAAGTGTGCAGGGTTTTGAGAATGTTTGTTTTTCTTTCAGGAGAATAGCTAGGCATCAGAGTCATAGGCTTTTATTGAAGTCCTACTAATTCTAGATACAACACTAAGCTTTGTCATGGTCATGAAAATGTGTCTTTCAGATCTCCATGTATGAGAAGGATGATTGATCTAGGCCTCAACTGCCACACACTGAAATCCATCCCTGCCTTCTCTGGAGGCTGTGCTGCTCCTAACCAGTAACTGATCATGGCTGGACATCAATGTAGGTCCATTCTTGGGAGATGGGGAGCTCCTCTAATAGGTGACTTTGGATCAAAGGCTTTCTTAAAACTGCGCTGCAATCTAAGACTCTTCCACACGATCCTCTTTCCTTCCCTCTCTCCTTCGCAAGGGTCAGATCTGCACAACAGCCCACTGGCTCTCCAGTTTCCCTTCACTCTTTGTCTTCCCTCACAGCCATTCCTCTAAGAAAGCTCTTGCATATCGAACACCATTTTAGTGTCTGCTTCTCAGGTGACCCAGACTTACACAGTAGCTTTTTATATATTGATTTATTATATGTTTCATAAAAATCTCATGAAATAGCTTATTAATTAGGGCTCATTTTAAATCATACAAAACTGATTTTTTTTTTCAAAAACAAGAAAACTTGTTCAAGTAGTGGGGACAAGTGGGAAGAGCTGTAGTTTTTTGTTTTGTTGTTGTTGTTGTTTTGTTTTGTTTTGTTTTTGTTTTGTTTGTTTGGTTTTTGTCTGAAGAGTCCATAGAAAGATGCTTAGTTATGGCTGGGTCTAAGAATTTAATCAATGTCATTAAGAATTACTTTCTGCCTATCTTTTGGCTCTGAAGTTCTCTATTTTGGTTCCATTTTGTAAGAGCATATGTTTTTGTGTTAACTCTGTATACACATCTTCCTCTTAGCAACTGCAATGGTTGAGAGCTTCTACCTTCCCAATAACTCCAGTCAAACTCCTAGTCATGACTTCCATTGACCTTAGTCAGACCAAATAGCAATACCTGGAGTAATTATTGTGGCCTGGAGGATGGGATATACTGATTGGCTTAGTGCTAGAACATGATCCTACCCTGAAGCTGAGGGTGGGATCAGCCCCATTCAATCACATGGATAGAGAATAGGGAAAACAGTTATAAGGTTTATATACATTATCTCATTTAGTTTCACAATAATGTGAAGGGGTAATTAGCTATTGTCTCCATTTTGAAGTTTTAGAAAGCTAAGCTTCAAAAACAACCAAGTAACTTTACCAAGGACACATATTAGAAAGTGTCAAAGTTGGAATTAAAATTCAATTGGCTCCTAAAGTAAATTTTATTAAGACAAACAGCCAGGAGGATGATATCCACCTAAGGAAAATAGAAACCAACTAGTTCCCCACTATTGGGTTATCCATGGTCTATGTGATTTGAAGTTTAAACATCAATTAACTACCATTTCTCCAAGACCATCCATGTTAATTATATCCTAAGCACATATAGGCACATAAAGTGGTTATAAAAATGGTAACGTTTTATGCCAGTTTATAATAAAGACCAGAATCCACACCATAGAAATACCTAGAAAGGATATGTTTCTCTCAGAAATTCCTCTTAAACTCCTGCTGCAGCTTGAAATTTTAATATTTCATCAAGTATATAGCAGTCATAAACCACCATCCCTTTTTATCTAGTTTCTAATGCAAGAAGAAGCACATTCTTAATAAAGACCTAAACTTATCTCATGAAATAATGCTCGAGGATGATGAACTCTAAATTACAAGTGATTATTTTTAAATTCATGGCAACTTTCCTGAGCATTTTTACTACCTGCTTAATTTCTCCAGAAAACCATAGTCATTGTTACCTATAATATAAGTAGTTCATCTAGAGAAAGTATTTCCTAGTTTCCTTAAAGGTTTATTGGATTTTAAAGAAGAATTTATCACAGCAGATCATGGCATATTCCACTGCTGAGCACAACCTTATGTTTACAAAAATGGAACCATAAAAAGTTATTAATTCTAGCCTCCAAATAGCCTGTAGTTAAGGAAGAGGAACCACAAAGTTCACATATGAAGGGAAAAAGAAAACAATGAATGACAACGAGAACTTTGAATGTTATGAATTGTGATTTAATCTCAGGAACTGCATTTATCTAATAAAGAATTGTAACAAATTTGCTGTGCATAAGGTCCTGTGTGAAATGTTTCAGAAGATGCAGAGAACATTAAAACATGAATACTTCCTTTATAGAAACAATAGTCTGAGAAAAAGTTGACACAATACCTATGAATTTTGAATACCTATCACTAACCAGATCTCATACTGCATACCTAGCTAGTGTAAAGCTTATAGTACTTTTATGAGGATATTTAAATAAGATATCAAGGTGGGTAGCTGACCTCTGCTCCAATAATCAAAAGGACTCAAAGCTAAAGAGACACATCTGCCATCATCTTCCCAATGGCTAGCATCTAGGTCATGAACAAAACACAAAGGCAGCACTATGTCCTAGTTTTACCCAGAAGAAAGAAGAAAGAGAACATGGAGACAACAGGCATGATGCTGTAGGGCCTAGGTCCAGGAGTGGCACCTATTATTTCTGTTCACATTCCATTGGAAAGAATTTAGTCTTATGGCCACACTTAGTCACAACTATTTGGCCCAAGAGGAAAGGGAGAACAGATTTTTGATGGACAACTAGCAGTCTCTTCTCTAGTACTACACACGATTTATTTCACTAAATCCTCACAACTATATAATGATGTAGACATTTTTATTTCCACATTATATATGATGTGTCTGAGGCTTAGGGAAGTGAAGCAGTCCGTCCAAGATCACATGAAGTCATTGACTACAACTGGAATTGAAACCACAGCACACCTGACTTGGGCCTGTGCAGATAGCCACTGTAACAAGGGACTACTATTGCACACTGCTTTCTCATCACTTTGAACACATAAATGGCTATAATATTGGACAGAGTGTGAAAAAAATTTCATTGTATTTTCATGTGAAAGCAGTTAATAGTAATGATAGGTATATGAGTTCATAAAAGTTGTGAATCTTCACAAAAGGCCAAAAATGTATAGCTTGTGACCCACCCACCAGGGACAGAGAGCCATTTATTTCACTACAGCTTGTCCCCAGCAACTCCTTTCATCCATTTTTTGTGTTTAATTGGGGGGCAAAGTGGGGTAATGTCATTATAATTAACTAGTTTCTCAATAGAAAGGTGTTATTTGGCCAAACCAAGAGGAATTGCAATCAAGGAAGAACTGGCTGTGGACGCTGAGTTGAAAGCTATAGCTGAGTTGCATGACATTTGAAAGATTGGGAAGTTGTTTTTATTGCAGTTTTGTTTCATAAATCCAATTTAATATCTGTAACCTTTTTTCTTCACCATATTTCAAATGTTTGCCACCATGCACAAAAGCAGAGAGATATGTGGTACCTGCAAAGAGAATCTTGGGCTGCTTGCCACTTGGAATGTGAAGACAGGCATAGTGGCTCTTTATTTCAGAAGGTGTCAGCCAGTTTCTGAAATTTCTAATGAACATCTGAAGTATTGGGAAAACAGAAAAAAGAAAAGGAAGGATGAGGGAGAGTATGCTGGAGCAAAGAAGTCAGGAAAGCTTTGTAATTAAGAGTGTTTTTAAAATGTCAAAGTATTTAAAGAGCTGAAGAATTTTGCATATCTGGGACTTTTTTTTTTTTTTTTTTTTTAGTCATTTAACATGAGGGAGAATTCAAAACCTGGTGATTTTTTTACTAGACAGCTCATCACTTTCTGCTTGGGAATGACATCTGCTAGGCAGCTAGCATTCAGAACTGGAAGGAGTTGTTAGCTTTAACTCACCACACTGTCATATAACCTTACCCATGGCTGGCAAAACACCTATCAGGGAAACAGCAACAGCAGCCATGTCATCTCACTGAAGAAAGAGGAATGATGTTGGCCAATAAGTGACAGAAAGTTTGACATCTGGCCATTTACCATTTGAAAAACTCCCAAACAAAAGGAAGTGCAGTGGATATGCAATCTTAATCCTAAAACAAGTGAAATAAACCATCAAACCTGCCCCTCTACGTACTATGGATACACCCAGAACAATGACCCAAACACTACACTACTCTATGGTTTTCTCTTCCACACTGGAGTCCTCCAAATGTCTTTATGGGCATGACTCACTTCCACTGTGTCCTGGCAGGTTGGTGCATGGCCTTGCTCTTTCCTAATATCCTCTGTAAAGCTATGGTTTTACTTCAGGAGCAGAAGAAGCATCAGTCAAGAAATAGCTTTTCTCGGATTAATCAGATTAATCAAAGTGTATTTACACATTGGAAAATTCACCAAAACCCAAGATAGTGTGGAAACAAGGGGTGGATATTGTTGGGAGACGATTCTCCATGGAACTCTCATATTTCTGCACACCTTACAAGCAGAGGCACTGACAGCTTTTTTTTTTTTTTTTTTTAGATTATCTTTGTAATAGTGTCTATATAGCAAGAACCTTGGAAGATAGGGTTAGTTTCCTCTTCTAGAGAAGAGGGCAGGATTGCCTACTGTCCACTAGAATACAGATAATCTCTCTCCCTCAGAAAAATGTTGGATGAGTCTACTCACAGCCTCATTATAAAAGATTTGGGTTTCCTAATTTTGGAGTTCTTCAACTGTGACACAATCCCATTGCATGCACTGCATTTCTCTGGCCCTTCTGCATCACCCCTGTGAGACTTGGATGAAAAGAGGAATGAATATCAACATGAAGTACATGTTGTTTGTACAGCTATTAATAGTAAAGTTTTTTTTTTTTTGTCTCTGACCCATGAGTCCTGTGCTTTCTGCTTGCATCCATGAAACTGTAGCAGGCTAACTTGTCAGGTTGCCAGTAGAATAAAACTGCAGATCCTTCACAGTCTTGACAACCATCTCTCTGTAGTTTTGTCTACAACTTAATTTCAAATTGATCCCCAAAAGATTTTATTTTTCTTTTATCTATGTATCCCTGATGTTTATACAAACCCCATTATGACACTTATTGAAAGTTATCATTCAAATAAATATCTTTCTCTAACTTGGCTTTGTGCTCCTAAGACAAGGCCCATGTCTTATTCATCTTTGAAGCTTCAACTACTAGTATAAAACAGATGTTTAGTAAATGAATCAAAATAGTGTATTTGAAATAGCCAAGTTGAGTCCTTCAGATATTAGTTGTCTTCTTGGCATGGTAAACTCTCCATCTGGTTTTTATTTATAGATTCAGTTATCATGGTAATCTTAACACAACCACTCGAGTACCCATAATTTCATCTGGTGGTGGCAATGAGATGAGAATCATCTGTGTCTGGGAGGCACAAAAAGGCTATGGCAGTGTTGCAGTGATGCTGATTGTTGGCAAACCCCAGCAAAACATCCTGCTGTAGTTCAGTTTTTTTCCCAAATGTCTTTGCCTATATTCTAAGGAAAACACAGTCTGGGAATAAACTATTCTTCCCAGGAATATGACATCTTTTCCAAGACTCAAATGTCCCTACCATAGAGAAGATAAGAGTACCATCATTTCCAAGACTAATTGTGATTCCTCCATAACTTTCCCAAGAGAGACAAATTCATTTCTTCATTCTCTGATAGCTCGTGATTCTCTTCAGCATCCACTTTTCCCCCAGCTAATGGGTAGATTTGAATGACAGATGTTCAAAAAGGCAACAGTGGTTCCCACTGTTCCCACCAATAAAATGTGGTGTCATTTTCTAAAGGGGGACCTTAAGTGAGAACAAATCTCTGTGGAAAGAGATTTATAGTTAGGGTGAAATAGGAACCTTTTGCTTTCTCAAGATCTTTTTTCTAAGGGAAATAAAAATTCCTCCTATGCAAGCATAGTTTGATCATAACTATTGTATTTGGCACAATTCAAAAACTCATTTTCCACCAAAGTGAAGAAATATATTTGAAACAGCTTCTCCCTTCCTCTCACTCTCAAGAAAAAGCAAAGAGTGTAAAATTTGCAGATTCTACAATATTCTTTAGTTAGAAGAAGCTGGACACATGTGTAAAACAGATTTTTAGAGACATATAAATAAATGTTATTAAAACAAAATCAAAGACTCCCCATAACCTATAAAAAATATTGATAAGTACTGATGAAAGGCCATGTCTTTTTTTTCCACCTTTGAAGGGAGATTATGATTATGTTTTAATTAAGCAGCTCAACCCAGATTACCATATTTTAAGAATACATAATTCACCTTTATTGCTTCCTCTGTTCCTTACCTCTCACTGATAACCCTCTGTGATTTAAAATAATTTGGGACACTGCTTTCTCACATAAAAGAAGGAAGGAACAAAGACTGTGCTATAATAACTTAGAAGCCTATACTTGACTTTCCACTCAGCCATTTACTAAATTCAAGCAAGTTACTTAAGTTTAATTAGCCTCAGTCTCCTCACCTGTAAAATGTCAAATATATCACATTAACCTTAAGATTTTGTAAGGGTTAAGCAAAAAAAATAATATAAAAGTGTTTTCATAGTACTTGTTACATGGTAGATGTTCAGAGATTAATATTAGTCACCATTTTGTGAATTTACAACATGCAAGGCATAATGCCAAACACTTCACTATAATAACTTATTTAATAAAAAAAAAGATACTATTAAAAGTCCTATTTTAGTAATGAGGACTCTGAGCTCAGAGAAACTGCATATTTTACCTGAAGCCATAGATCATTTTTTGTTTTTAATTTTTATTTATGTAAGTAATCTCTACACCCAATGGGGGGCTTGAACTCATGACTCCCAAGATCAAGTGTCACATACTCCTCTAACTGAGCCACCCAGGTGCCCCAAGGCCATAGAACTATAATTAACACCACAAGGATATAAGCCCAGCAAGATCTTCTGACTCTGGGTCCAATAACCTTTCCAATAAATGTAAGCAACTGGGAATAGGTATAAGTTGGTTCCATTTCACTCTCCAGAGTCTAGCCACACACAAAGTGCCACTTGCTTTCCCACAAACATACCCCACTGTGTCCATCTTTTCATGACTAAGTTTGCTTTGCAATCGTTTCTGTCAGGGGCTGAGATTCACTGGTCTCTGCAGCCACCTTTGTTTCCTGAGGCAGAAGTTGAGATCAAGAGTACCTATAGTAATAGGTGATAATAACTATCCTTAGGTGTGACTTCAATAAAACATCAAACTCCACAAGGAAAACTTTTATCCTCAGGTGTCTGCCCTTGAGTCTTAGGAATAGTTCAATGTGGACTTATTTCTCCCATTCCCAACATTAGCTTGCTGAATCTTTTTTTCTTGTCCAGTCACTCCTCTGAACACAATTCATACTCCTTAAACATAAATGTTGCTCTTTACGATGGTCATATGGTTTATGCTAATATCATCCTAGTACCCTATCCCTTACTCTGAGCTCTATATTTTCACTGATGTTTATACCCAGCATCTAAACTCTGGTCTGATACCCCCTGTAACCAAGTGCAGTTTCCTATTTATATTTTTTGTACATATTAAAAATTGTATAAAGGGTTTATTGTAGTAAAATAGAATATACTTCTTGGAAATTTTTCAAACTGTACATATACAAAAATGGAAGTCTACCCTCCTAATCCTATTCTACTTCCTGAAGTTGAATACTATTAACAATTTCATATGAATCCTTCTGTATATAAAATATACCCAATTGTATATAAATATATATATATGTTATTGTATATGTGTATATATCATACATTGTATATGTATATATAGTACATAGTTTTGTATACTATACAATATATTGTATACATATATAATTTCTTTTAGGTAAATGGAATCATAGATTTTTAACTTGTTTTTATTTCAATAAACAGTATATTGTTTATAGACATCTGTCTATGTCAATACATATTGCAATACCTAATTCTTTCTTCTTCTTTTTTTTTTTTATATATGAAGTTTATTGACAAATTGGTTTCCATACAACACCCAGTGCTCATCCCAAAAGGTGCCCTCCTCAATACCCATCACCCACCCGCCCCTCCCTCCCACCCCCCATCAACCCTCAGTTTGTTCTCTTGTTCTCAGTTTTTAACAGTCTCTTATGCTTTGGCTCTCTCCCACTCTAACGTCCTTTTTTTTTTTTTTTTTCCTTCCCCTCCCCCATGGGTTCCTGTTAAGTTTCTCAGGATCCACATAAGAGTGAAACCATATGGTATCTGTCTTTCTCTGTATGGCTTATTTCACTTAGCATCACACTCTCCAGTTCCATCCACGTTGCTACAAAAGGCCATATTTCATTTTTTCTCATTGCCACGTAGTATTCCATTGTGTATATAAACCACAATTTCTTTATCCATTCATCAGTTGATGGACATTTAGGCTCTTTCCATAATTTGGCTATTGTTGACAGTGCTGCTATGAACATTGGGGTACAAGTGCCCCTATGCATCAGTACTCCTGTATCCCTTGGGTAAATTCCTAGCAGTGCTATTGCTGGGTCATAGGGTAGGTCATTTTTAATTTTCTGAGGAACCTCCACACTGCTTTCCAGAGCGGCTGCACCAATTTGCATTCCCACCAACAGTGCAAGAGGGTTCCCGTTTCTCCACATCCTCTCCAGCATCTATAGTCTCCTGATTTGTTCATTTTGGCCACTCTGGCGTGAGGTGATACCTGAGTGTGGTTTTGATTTGTATTTCCCTGATAAGGAACGACGCTGAACATCTTTTCATGTGCCTGTTGGCCATCTGGATGTCTTCTTTAGAGAAGTGTCTATTCATGTTTTCTGCCCATTTCTTCACTGGGTTATTTGTTTTTTGGGTGTGGAGTTTGGTGAGCTCTTTATAGATTTTAGATACTAGCCCTTTGTCCGATATGTCATTTGCAAATATCTTTTCCCATTCCGTTGGTTGCCTTTTAGTTTTGTTGGTTGTTTCCTTTGCTGTGCAGAAGCTTTTTATTTTCATAAGGTCCCAGTAATTCACTTTTGCTTTTAGTTCCCTTGCCTTTGGGGATGTGTCGAGTAAGAGATTGCTACGGCTGAGGTCAGAGAGGTCTTTTCCTGCTTTCTCCTCTAAGGTTCTGATGGTTTCCTGTCTCACATTTAGGTCCTTTATCCATTTTGAGTTTATTTTTGTAAATGGTGTGAGAAAGTGGTCTAGTTTCCTTAATTCTTTCTTCTAACAGTATGATATTCTAAATTAGTGTCCCATATTTAGCCAGTTTCTTGCTGATGGACATTGTTTCCAGTGTAAAAGCTATTATAGTCAACACTGCAATAAATATCCTTGAATGTATCTGAGTACTTGTTATTTTTATAGAATGAATTCCTAGAAGTGGAATTGCTGATTCAAAGAAATGACACAGTGTCAAATCATCCACCTATCCATTGTATTTGAGAGTGTTTTTTCGCCAACATATTCTCTAACCTTGGATATAATCAATGTTTTCTTTTTCTGACAGTGTAATAAGCATTCAAAAAATTTTGTTTTACTCATATTTCATCAAATATTAATAAAATTCAATATTATAGTTTCAATTCTACTTCTCCATGAAGTTCTATTAGTACTGCATCTTAATTCCAGCCCAGGTCTCCTGCTGATCTGCCTGCCAACTTGACCCATCACTATCACATTTAAGACAGACACTTTGGGATCATCTACACCTTAGAAGTGAAGCCCAAAGAAGTCAGAGGACATGCCAGAGCTCAAAATGATATGCAGTGAATTTAAGGTCAGTGAATTTAAGGGTAAATGCAGTTGCCTTCTTACCAGTTGCTGTCCTAGGCAGATACTATGTTCTTATTCATTTTTATGCTCCTATGTTGCATCTACCATGGGGTAATAAGTACTAAATAATTGCTTGTTAAATTAATGAATAGAAAGAAAATAAGCCCTTTTGTTCTCTAGTGGTAAGAAGATGTATTAGTAAATGTCTCTAGTGATCACAATATTGAAACAAACAAAAAATAGCAATACTAGGCTTTTATTTATTTCCTGTAACATGATATCCAAATCTTGATATCCAAATCTTGTATTATGATATGCATATATGTGCTAAGGTGGAAAAAAGCAGATACATACAAAGTGTTCAACACACAAGATTATTCAACTAATTAGGTAAATATCAATTGCATAAAAGTGTCACTTTTTATTTAAAAGCAAAACCCTCAGATGTCATTCCTACTTGAATAAGAACCAGAGTCCAGTATGACAGGGAAACTAATTAAATAGGGATCTGGTTAAACTATTTAAAGTATGAATTAGTCAGGTTCACATGGGTTTTTCCTTAAGGAAAAAAAAAATCAGAGGCATAAAGTGGAGGGAATCTAGCTATGAGCAAACACAGGCAGTTGGTCCCAGGGAACAGCTGGGAATTAGATCTGAGAACCCCCTTCCTCTTTTCTTCTTATACTCCACATAACCCACTAACCACACCTATGTTCCATAATGTTCCACCGTCCACACCACTTCCCTCATTCTAAGGAAACATAAACTATACTCATTTTCATTGCTGTTTAACATTAGCACAAATTCAGTGGTTTAAAATAACACTCATTATTTCAGAATTCTTTAGAAGTCCAGACATGGCATAGCTAGGTTCCTTGCTCAGGGTCTCACTAGACAGAAATCAAGGTGTTGGCCAGGGCTTTGTTCTCATCTGGATCTTAGAGTCTTCACCCAAGATTATTCACACTGTAGGCAGAATTCAGTGCCTTATAGTTATAGTACAGGTCCATATTTTCTTGCTGTTGTTGGCCAGTGATCACTTTTAGCTCCTAAAGGCTGCCCTCAAGTTATAGCCATGTGGCAATATATCACAAGGCCATCTGGCAATATATCTTATGGCCATGTCACAGTATGGCATCTTGATTCTTCAAAGCCAGCAGGAACATCTCCCTCCAGTCTACTATGGTAGAAATATATGTAACATAAGGTAATCATGATAATGACCATCACCTTTGTCCTATTGTGTAACCTAAAAAAGGGAGTGATTGCCCAATCATATTCATAATTCCCACCCACACTCAAAGGGATTATACAAAGCATGAACTCCAGGGTGTGGGAATCTTGGAGATCATTTTAGAATTCTGCCTGCCTCACAAATATAGCAGATAGAAGCCCAAAGTAACTCTGGTGAAATACACATGACAAAAGATTATCAAATTCATTAGCAGCCCAGGAAATGGAAGTCATAACAGTTGGACTATGGAACAGTTTTAAACAAGGGAGGAATATATTCAGAAAATTTTGAATATATTTTGTTGGTTTGAAAATCATCATCTATGGCATAACACCTAAATTGTTAAGAATTCAGATTTTTCAAACCGTCAAATGATTTTTCAGTTACATCAATGTAAGTATAAGCATTTAGTTACTTAAAAATAATTCAGTATATTAAAATATCAGAATACTAAAAACCAGTATGTCTCCTGGACTTGCAGAAATAAATCAACATCAATCTTTATAAATTATCCTCCTATGAAAAGGGCTAATTAAATATCAAGTAAGCTTACTCATTTTCTAAATATATAGGCTTTTTTCATACCCATGAAAACTGTGGCCTATTTCTTAGCTTACATTCTTCTACAATAAAAAATGGAGATTTCTTTTTTCTTTTTTTCCCTTTTTCTGCTCTTCCACATTTCATTAAATCTGTGCTCTCCATTCTCTTTTCCTTTGTTTTTAATGAAGTCAGCCCTTCCCATTTCCAGTTAATTTTTAAAATAGAATTTCACTGATGCTGAAACACCCACTGCCTGCTGTTACCTACAGGCAAAATCCTTGCCACCCATGGGAAATGAATGAATTGAACATATCAAACAAGTAAACATAAACAGTTTAACTTTTGACACATTCTGACTTTGAATTACTAATTCATTAGCTCTGATACATCCTTGGTTAGGCTGAGTTGAGCTTAGTGACTTAAACCTGTTGCCCAGCAGAGTAGAAATGTGGTTCTGTGAGGTAAGATGCAGAGCTGCCAAAGATTGTTCCTTTATTTCCCTTTCCTCAAATTACATCTTGCTTATCATGAGGTCTAAACTATTAACACATGACAAGCTTGTTTCACTGTGTTCTTACCCACCACTCCCTCAATTAAAGAAAATCCTACATATCAGATGGTTTCATATCATAGATATATATCATCAGCATGTGTCTCTAAATTGAGATTCCTTTTAGAAAACATAAAAAAAATAACCAAACCTAATTAACAATAATTCCTTTTAGAAAACATAAAAGATATAATCATAATAAATTATGATATGAAATATATTCATACTTCATTTATCATATCATAAAATCTAATAATAATAATAATAGCAAATTAACCATAGTTCCTTAATATCATCAGAAAACCAGAGGTTATTTGTTCACATATCATTGATTTTGTCTTATAAATTCTATAAATATCAAGATGTAAATAAGGTCCATATATTGAGATGTCTAATATGTCTTTTAAATCCTTCTCCTTTTGTTTCTGTTTCTTCTATTTCTTTATGTTGTTAAAGATAGTAGGGCATTTATCCTGTAGAGGTTTCTAGAGTCTATTATGCTAATTGTATTCCAGTGTTGTCATTTACTGAGTTCCTTTGTTACCTGTATTTCCTATAAATTGGAAGGTAAATCTAGATGCTTGATCAGATTCAGATTACTTTTTTTTTTCTTTTCTGGGAACATATCCTTCATGGGTAATATTTCATGCTTTTATCAGGATGTAAATCAGGATAATGTATCATTATCTTTCTTTTTTGATATCAACCAGTAATGCTTATTACTCAGACACACTAATTCATGGGGGCGGGGGGCAAAATATTGATATTTGTTATGTCTTCTTCACTTATTAGCTAGAATACTTCCACAAAGGGAAATTTCCTTTCATTAATTATTTGGTTGTTGAAATACAGTTATATAAGAATGGAGGACAAATGCTCACTTCTTTCTCTTTTGAAGTTTTCAAAAATAAATAAAGATCACCAAAAGTCATCAATGATTTGCTTTTAATATCGTGAAATTAAACGTACTTGATGTGATACAATCCACATAATTTTTGTGTTAACTAATGCTCAAGTTATTTCATCTTCACTAGTGGGAGCTTATTCAGGTTGTCTGCTGAGTTCTTTTGATATGATCCAGAAGTCTTTGATAGTCACTTTCTTTTCCAATAACTAGAGAATGTTTCAGGTTTACTTTGTACATTTCTTATTGTCCTATGTCTGGAATCAGCCATTTTCAAAAAAACACAAGTGCCTTTTAATGTAAGAGGACAAGATCACAATCTCGTCACTAAGGGTAAACTTTGCTATTGGGTTAGTCTTTACCTTTAGGCATTTACAGTGTACAGAGGTAGGAAAAGTTTTTAAAGATAAAATACATTACCAGTTCATATCGATAATTACAATTCAGACTCAAGTTTATAAAGTTTTGGAGTTTTTTTGATAATCACATCACTGAGATCTAATTCACATCCACAGAATTTATCCTTTTAAAATGTGCAATTCAATGCTTGTTAATATATTCACAGTTGCATAACCATCACCACAATTTTAGGACATTGCTGTTACCACGAAAGAAAACCTTTAGCTATCACCACCCATATCTTCACACTCTCTCTGTCCCTCACTAGCCCTAAGCAACAAATATATATTTGTGTATTCTGGACCCTTTATATAAATCGAGTCATATGACATGTGGTCTTTGTGGCTGGGTTCTGTTAATCAGTATCAGGTTTTCAAGGTTCACCCATATATGCAGCATATTTCAGTACTTCATTCCTTTTTATGGCTGAATAACATTCCATTTAATGGATTTACCACAATTTGTTTATTTATTCATCAGTTGATGAATATTTGTGTTATTTCCATTGTTTGGCTATCAGTAATAATGCTGCTATGAATAGTCATATGCAAGTTTTTATCTGAATATGTTTCATTTCTCTTAGATATATACCTAGAAGGGTAATTGCTGAATCAAATGGTAACTCTATATTTAACTTTTGGCACATAGTCAAATAATTTTCCAAGTGACTGCACCAATTTACATTCCCACCAGCAGTGTTTGAGATACTTGACAACATTTATCATTAACTGACTCTTTTCTTATAGCCATTGTGATGAATGTGAAATTGTATCCCGTTGTCATTTGGATTTGCATTTCCCTGATGACTAATGTTGGTGAGCATCTTTCCATTTTTAAAAAAAATTTTTTTCAACGTTTATTTATTTTTTTGGGACAGAGAATGAACGGGGGAGGGGCAGAGAGAGAGGGAGACACAGAATCGGAAACAGGCTCCAGGCTCTGAGCCATCAGCCCAGAGCCTGACGCGGGGCTCAAACTCCCGGACCGCGAGATCGTGACCTGGCTGAAGTTGGACGCTTAACCGACTGCGCCACCCAGGCGCCCCAACATCTTTTCATTTTTATTGGCCATTTTTATATCTTCCCTGGATAAAAACCTATTCATATCCTTTGATTATTTTAAAAATTGTATTATTTATATTTTCATAACTGATTTCTAAGATGTCTTTGTATATTTTAGACATACATTTCTTATAAGATATATGATTGGTATTTTTTCCCCATGTCGTGGCTTATTTACAATCAGACCTCAACCTACAGTGCCAGCTTTTCCTCTTACCATCATGAACTCTATGGTATAGCCATGGCTTACTTCCTGGCCTTCTATTTAGAATCCATAAATTCTAGCTGTAATTTTTTCTCTACTTCATAAACTCTAATTAAACTTTCAAAGAAATAAAGCCTTCTCCTGATGACCTCAAGAAGATGATAACCCAATTAACTTTCATATATATCTCCTGTAATATCTAACCTGATCTTTGTACATAGTTGACATAAGTAAAACTTAATTAATTATTGCATGCTATTAACTCTGAAGACAATAAAAGTTCAGAGAAAGATCACATAAATGTGGCTTATGTAAATAAAAGAAAACATCTTTCCTGATGTAAAACTCAAGCTAGAATCCTGTATAAATTAGAGGGTTTTTTTAAACCTATTTACATATTCCAATGGTGAGCAGTAGTCATCCTTCTGCCAACCTCATTCAGAGTTTAAATCTATATTCTGAAGTACAGTTTTAGGAAGAAAAAGATACAATTCATCCATAGCTTCTTTTCATATAAAAACTCTTATTAAATTACTTACAATGTTTTTATTCCAGGTTTCAGTTCACTTCTCCAATTCTCATGTTTTTTAAAAGAGCCTACTAGGATCTTCCTTAGCTTGATCCTACAACACTTACTTACCTCAGGAATGTTCAATTATGCTTAGATTTATCTAAGAATTGAAAATGGTCATCTAACTAAAACTTGTCCATTTATAAATGGGAGATGGTATAGTGTGATCATTTTTGGAGTGTGTAATCAGATTTTTCAGACTTCCCAAAATCTTATCTTTTCCAATTTCATTTTATAAAATAACTGTTGTTCATTAGGGCTTACCCAAAACTGTGATTCTGACTTTATATCTATAAGATCTTTCAGGATCTTGCTATGTAATTTTTGCAACTCTGAAGAAATATGCTAATTTATGACACTTAAGTTCTCTCCCACATCTGATCTTGCTTGAAATTCAAATATCCCTTCACCATGTCTGTTCTACTCTTTCCAGTTTAATGTTCATTTCTTCAGATTTGAAAAGGGGAGGGGGGGTCTGCCATTAGTATAAAGAGCAGTTAGCAAGCAGGCTTGCTTTGGGGAAGATGGTGGAATAGGAGGAAACTAAACTCACCTCATCCCACAGATACAACTAGATAACACTCACATCAGTGCAAATAACCCAGAAAATGGACCAAAGACTGGCAGAACAGACTCCACATTTAAATGTAGATAAGAGGCCACATTGAAGAGGATAGAAAGGGCAGAGACATGGTTGAGAGCTAAATCCCGCAGGTCTGGCCACTGGAGAAACAGAGCTACAGACATAGACATGGGTGAGAAACAAACTCTCACACCAGGGAGTCTGCATGGGGAAGATGAATCCCCACTGCATTTAGCTTTAAAAATCAGAGGTACTGAATTTCGAATTTTGTGAGTTCTTACAACCAGCAGGACTTAAAGCTTAGAATTTTAAAAATCAGTAGGCTCAGCTCTGGAAGAGCCTGGAGGGCAATAAGAAGCAGAGTCCTGCCCTGAAAGAGGCAGTAAAACAAACCAGGAAGATACACCTTAGAGGCAGCAGTTTGAAAAACTCCTGAGGCATATAGGAGAGTTACTAATATGAGTTCACTGAGAGACTTCTCCATGAACAAAGGTGCTGGCAGGTGTCATTTTCCTACACCTCACCCAGTAAAATCAGATGACCACCTGTGAGAACCAGCGTGGCACAGGTGTACACTACCTAACTTGCTTACACCATGCTCTGCCCTCTCCAGCTAGGCCTGCCTCAATCCCAGATCTATAGGTCCCCTTTTCCAGAAGACAAGCACAAATATTACCAATACTCCATCTCCTCAGAGGACACATGTGCTTTGTTAAATCTGCACCCCTCACCCACACAAGCTTAGCAGAGCAGCCCTGGCTGGCCTTAGTCTCCTCACTGGCCATGTGACTGGCACACACAGCTTGTGAGCAGCACAACCCCACTTCCTGAGCACTTTGCAGAACAACCTGGCCAACTCATTCTCAGCAGCATCAGAATGTGCCCCATGGAGGAGGACCAATGCAAACTTGTTAAAAGTGTGCACTCCACTCACTACTTTCAAGAGCAAGAGCTATAGCTGGTGTTCCTAACACAAAGAAACAGACATATAGAGTTAGGCAAAATGAGGAGACAGAGGAAAATGTCCCAATTACAGAGAAAAGTAATATGCCTGATAGAGAATTTAAAGTGATGATCATAAAGATACTCACTAGACTTGAGAAAAGAGTGTAAGACATCACTAAGACCCTTAATAAGGAGATAGAGCCAATCACAGATAAAGAACATAATACTGGAAATTAAAACAACAACAACAACAATGGATGGAATAAATAACAGGCTAGAGGAAGCAGAGGGACAAATTAATGATCTGGAAGACAGACTAATGGAAAGTAATCAAGCTGAGCAAGTGAGAGGGAAAAAAAATACGCAAAATGAGAATAAACTTAAGGAACTCAGTGACTCCTCAAGCACAATAACATTTGCATTATAGGGAACCAAGAAGAAGAAGAAGAGAGAGAAAATTTATTTGAATACATAATTGATAAAAACTTCCTTAATCCAAGGTAGGAAACAGATATCCAGACCCATGAGGCACAGATATACCCAACAGAATCAACCCAAATAGGTCTACACCAAGACAAGTAGTAACTAAAGTGGCACAAAGTAGTGACAAAGACAAAATTAAACAACATCTAGAAAAAAAGAAGACAGTTACATAAAGGGGAAACGCCATAAAGTTATCAGAGGATTTTCAGCAGAAACTTTGCAGACCAGAAGGGAGCGACATAATATATTCAAAGTGTGAAAAGGGAAAAATCTGCAGCCAAGAATATTCTATCCATCAAGGCTATCATTCAAAATAGAAAGAGAGATAGAGTTTATTAGATAAGCAAAAACTAAAGGATTTCATGACCAATTAATCAGCACTGCAACAAATACTAAATGGACTCTTTGAGTGGAAAAAAACATAAGTGAGAGTATGAAAAGTAGGAAACACTAAAGCAATAACACTAAGTATATCTGTAAAAATCAGTCAAAGAATTCACAAAATAAAGGGATTTAAAAATATGACAACATATACCAAAAACGTAGAGGGGAGAAGAGTAAAGAATGGTTTCAAATGTAAGCAGCAATCAACTTCATAGATACTGTTACCTGCAGAAGATGTTACATACAAATCTAGTGGGAACCACAAATGAAAAACCAGTAAGAGACATGCAAAAAATAAAGGTAATTAAAATATATTACTAAAGAAAGCCAGGCAAACATGAGAGAGAGAAAGAGAAGACAGGATCAGAGAAAAACTACAAAACAATCACAAAATAAGCAACAAAATGTCAATAAATACATATATATCAATAATTATTTTGAATGTAGATGAGCAAAATGCTCCAATAAAAAGGCATAGGGTGAAAAGTGGATTAAAAACTGAGACCCATACATATGCTACCTATAAGAGACTCATTCCGGACCTAAAGATACCTGCAGATTGAAAGTGAGGGGATGAAGAGATATTTATCATGTAAATGGATATTTAAAGAAAGCCAGTGTAGCAATAGTTGTATGGGACAAAATAGGCTTTAAAACAAAGACCACAGGGGCTCCTGGGGTGGCTCAATAGGTTGAGCATCTGACTTCAGCTCAGGTCATGATCTTGTGGTTCATAAGTTTGAGCCCTGCATCAGGCTTGCTGCTATCAGCACAGAGCCTGCTCCATATCCTCCATCTCCATCTCTTTTCCCATTCCCAGCTTGTACTCTCTATATATAAAAAGTAAATAAACATTTAAAAAATAAAATAAAATAAAATAAAATAAAATAAAATAAAGACTTGAACAAGAGATAAGGAAAAAAGACTAGAACACTATATCATAATAAAGAGGACAATTCAACATGAAGATACAACAATTGTAAATATTTATGCGCCCAAACATGTAGCACCCGATACATAAAACAATCAATAACAAACATAAAAGAACTAATCAGTAGTAATAAAGTTAATAGTGGAGGACTTTAACACCATACTTCCACCAATAGACAGATCATCAAAACAGAGAATCAATAAGGAAACAGTGGCTTTGAATGACACATTGGACCAGATAGATTTAACAGATATATTCTGAACATTCCATCCTAAAACAGTAGAATACACTTTCTTTTCAAATGTACAAGGAACATTCTTCAGAATAGATCACATACTAGGTCATAAAACAAGTCTCAACAAATTCAAAAAGATTCAAGTCTTATCATGCATCTTTTCTGAACATGCTATGAAACTAGAAATCTACCACAAGAGATTTGGAAAGAGTGCAAACAGGTACAAGCTGAATAACATGCTATTAAGTGATGAATGGATCAACCAAGAAATCAAAGAAGAAATAAATAATTACATGGAAACAAATGAAAATGAAAATATAATGGTCTAAAATCTTTGGGATGCAGCAAAAATTGTACTAAGAGGGAAGTTTACAGCAATATGAGTTTACCTCAAGGAGCAAGAGATATCTCAAATAACCTTATACCTGAAGGAGTTAGAAAAAGAACAACAAACCAAACCCAAAACCAGCAGAAGGAAGGAAATAATAAAGATTAGAGCAGAAATAAATCATATAGAAACTAAAAAACAAACAATATTGTTGCAATGACACCAGGAGCTTATTCTTTGAAAACATCAACAAAATTGATAAGCCTCTAGTTATACTCAGAGAGGAAGAGAGAGAGAGAAAAGACTTAAGTGCACAAAATAACAAATGAGGGAAATAGCCAACACTATAGAAATACTAACAATTATAAGAGAATATTATGAAAAATATATGCCAACAGATTGGGCAACCTAGAAGAAATGCATACATTTCTAAAAACATGTAACCTCCCAAAACTGAATCAGGAAGAATAGGCAATTTGAACAGACTAATCACCAGCATTGAAATTGAATCAAAAATGAAAAGCTCCGAACAAACAAAAGTCCAGGACTAGATAGCCTTACAGGCAATTTCTATCAGACTTTTAAAGAAGAGTTAATACCTATTTTTCTCAAAGTATTCCAAAAAAATAGAAGAGGAAGGAAAACTTCCAAATTTATTCTATGAGGCCAGCATTACCTTGACACCCGGATCCGATGAAGACATCACAAAGAGAACTACAGGTCAATATCTCTGATGAACATAGATTCAAAAATCCTCAACAAAATATTAGCAAACAAGATCCAACAATACATTAAAAAAATTATTCACCCCAATTTACTCCCAGGATGCAAGAGTGGTTCAATATTTGCAAAATCAATCAACGTGATACACCACATAAATAAGAGACAGGCTAAAAACCATACAATTATTTCGACAGATGCAGAAAAAACATTTGACAAAGAACAACATTTGTTCATGATAAAAACCCTCAAAAAGTAGGTTTAGTGGGAACACACCTCAACATAAGAAAGGGCTTATATGAAAAACCCACAGCTAACCTCATACTCAAAGGGGAAAAACTGAGAGCTTTCTCCCTAAGGTCAGGAACAAGACAAGGATGTCCACTCTCACCTCTTTTATTCAACATAGCCGTGAAAGTTCTAGCCACAGCAATCAGACAACAAAAAGAAATTAAAGACTTCCAAATTGGTAAGGAAGAAGTGGAACTTTCATTATTTGTAGATGACATGATACTATATATAGAAAACCCAGAAGACTCCACCAAAAAACTATTAGAACTGAATTTGATAGTCATAAGATACAAAATCAATGTATATTAAAATATGCTACACTTCTATATATTAGTAATGAAGCAGCAGAAAGATAAATTAAGAAAACAATCCCATTTACAATTGCACCAAAATAATAAAGTAAGAATAAACTTAACTAAAGAAGTGAGAGATTCTGGGAAGTAGGCGGCGTAGGAGGACGCTGGGCTCACCGCGCGTCCTGCTGATCACTTAGATTCCACCTACACCTGCCTAAATAACCCAGAAAACCACCAGAGGATTAGCAGAACAGAGTCACCAGACCCAAGTGCAGACGAGAGGCCCACGGAAGAGGGTAGGAAGGGCGGCGAGGCGGTGCGCGCTCCACGGACTGGCGGGAGGGAGCCGGGGCGGAGGGGCGGCTCGCCGGCCAAGCAGAGCCCCCGAGTCCGGCTTGCAAAAGCGGAGGGGCCTGACGGACTGTGTTCCGACAGCAAGCGCGACTTAGCGTCTGGGAGGTCATAAGTTAACAGCTCTGCTCGGAAAGCGGGAAGGCTGGAGGACAAAGGGAGGGTGAGCTGCGGAGCCCCCGGACGACAGAGCTCAGTTTGGCGGGGAACAAAGGCGCTCGCCAGCGCCATCTCCCCCGCCCATCCCCCAGCCAAAATCCCAAAGGGAAGCGGCTCCCGCCAGGGAAATTGCTCGTTCCGCGCGAACACCCAACTCTGTGCTTCTGCGGAGCCAAACCTCCGGCAGCGGATCTGACTCCCTCCGGCTGCCACAGGGCCCCTCCTGAAGTGGATCACCTAAGGAGAAGCGAGCTAAGCCTGCCCCCCCTGCCGCCGTGCACCTTGCCTTCCCACCCCAGCTAATACGCCAGATCCCCAGCATCACAAGCCTGGCAGTGTGCAAGTAGCCCAGACGGGCCACGCCACCCCACAGTGAATCCCGCCCCTAGGAGAGGGGAAGAGAAGGCACACACCAGTCTGACTGTGGCCCCAGCGGTGGGCTGGGGGCAGACATCAGGACTGACTGCGGCCCCGCCCACCAACTCCAGTTATACACCACAGCACAAGGGAAGTGCCCTGCAGGTCCTCACCACACCAGGGACTATCCAAAATGACCAAGCAGAAGAATTCCCCTCAGAAGAATCTCCAGGAAATAACAACAGCTAATGAGCTGATCAAAAAGGATTTAAATAATATAACAGAAAGTGAATTTAGAATAATAGTCATAAAATTAATCGCTGGGCTGGAAAACAGCATACAGGACAGCAGAGAATCTCTTGCTACAGACATCAGGGGACTAAGGAACAGTCACGAGGAGCTGAAAAACGCTTTAAAGGAAATGGAAAACAAAATGCAAACCACCACGGCTTGGATGGAAGAGGCAGAGGAGAGAATAGGTGAACTAGAAGATAAAGTTATGGAAAAAGAGGAAGCTGAGAAAAAGAGAGATAAAAAAATCCAGGAGTATGAGGGGAAAATTAGAGAACTAAGTGATACACTAAAAAGAAATAATATACGCATAATTGGTATCCCAGAGGAGGAAGAGAGAGGGAAAGGTGCTGAAGGGGTACTTGAAGAAATAATAGCTGAGAACTTCCCTGAACTGGGGAAGGAAAAAGGCATTGAAATCCAAGAGGCACAGAGAACTCCCTTCAGACGTAACTTGAATCGATCTTCTGCACGACATATCATAGTGAAACTGGCAAAATACAAGGATAAAGAGAAAATTCTGAAAGCAGCAAGGGGTAAACGTGCCCTCACATATAAAGGGAGACCTATAAGACTCGTGACTGATCTCTCTTTTGAAACTTGGCAGGCCAGAAAGAATTGGCACGAGATTTTCAGGGTGCTAGACAGCAAAAATATGCAGCCGAGAATCCTTTATCCAGCAAGTCTGTCATTTAGAATAGAAGGAGAGATAAAGGTCTTCCCAAACAAACAAAAACTGAAGGAATTTGTCACCACTAAACCAGCCCTACAAGAGATCCTAAGGGGGACCCTGTGAGACAAAGTACCAGAGACATCACTACAAGCATAAAACATACAGACATCACAATGACTCTAAACCCGTATCTTTCTATAATAACACTGAATGTAAATGGATTAAATGCGCCAACCAAAAGACATAGGGTATCAGAATGGATAAAAAAACAAGACCCATCTATTTGCTGTCTACAAGAGACTCATTTTAGACCTGAGGACACCTTTAGATTGAGAGTGAGGGGATGGAGAACTATTTATCATGCTACTGGAAGCCAGAAGAAAGCTGGAGTAGCCATACTTCTATCAGACAAACTAGACTTTAAATTAAAGGCTGTAACAAGAGATGAAGAAGGACATTATATAATAGTTACAGGGTGTATCCATCAGGAAGAGCTAACAATTATAAATGTCTATGCGCCGAATACCGGAGCCCCCAAATATATAAAACAATTACTCATAAACAGAAGCAACCTTATTGATAAGAATGTGGTAATTGCTGGGGACTTTAACACCCACTTACAGAAATGGACAGATCATCTAGACACATGGTCAATAAAGAAACAAGGGCCCTGAATGAGACACTGGATCAGATGGACTTGACAGATATATTTAGAACTCTGCATCCCAAAGCAACAGAATATACTTTCTTCTCGAGTGCACATGGAACATTCTCCAAGATAGATCATATACTGGGTCACAAAACAGCCCTTCATAAGTTTACAAGAATTGAAATTATACCATGCATACTTTCAGACCACAATGCTATGAAGCTTGAAATCAACCACAGGAAAAAGTCTGGAAAACCTCCAAAAGCATGGAGGTTAAAGAACACCCTACTAACGAATGAGTGGGTCAACCAGGCAATTAGAGAAGAAATCAAAAAATATATGGAAACAAACGAAAATGAAAATACAACAATCCAAACGCTTTGGGACGCAGCGAAGGCAGTCCTGAGAGGAAAATACATTGCAATCCAGGCCTATCTCAAGAAACAAGAAAAATCCCAAATACAAAATCTAACAGCACACCTAAAGGAACTAGAAGCAGAACAGCAAAGGCAGCCTAAACCCAGCAGAAGAAGAGAAATAATAAAGATCAAAGCAGAAATAAACAATATAGAATCTAAAAAAACTGTAGAGCAGATCAACGAAACCAAGAGTTGGTTTTTTGAAAAAATAAACAAAATTGACAAACCTCTAGCCAGGCTTCTCAAAAAGAAAAGGGAGATGACCCAAATAGATAAAATCATGAATGAAAATGGAATTATTACAACCAATCCCTCAGAGATACAAACAATTATCAGGGAATACTATGAAAAATTATATGCCAACAAATTGGACAACCTGGAAGAAATGGACAAATTCCTGAACACCCACACTCTTCCAAAACTCAATCAGGAGGAAATAGAAAGCTTGAACAGACCCATAACCAGCGAAGAAATTGAATCGGTTATCAAAAATCTCCCAACAAATAAGAGTCCAGGACCAGATGGCTTCCCAGGGGAGTTCTACCAGACGTTTAAAGCAGAGATAATACCTATCCTTCTCAAGCTATTCCAAGAAATAGAAAGGGAAGGAAAACTTCCAGACTCATTCTATGAAGCCAGTATTACTTTGATTCCTAAACCAGAGAGAGACCCAGTAAAAAAAGAGAACTACAGGCCAATATCCCTGATGAATATGGATGCCAAAATTCTCAATAAGATACTAGCAAATCGAATTCAACAGCATATAAAAAGAATTATTCACCATGATCAAGTGGGATTCATTCCTGGGATGCAGGGCTGGTTCAACATTCGCAAATCAATCAACGTGATACATCACATTAACAAAAAAAAAGAGAAGAACCATATGATCCTGTCAATCGATGCAGAAAAGGCCTTTGACAAAATCCAGCACCCTTTCTTAATAAAAACCCTTGAGAAAGTCGGGATAGAAGGAACATACTTAAAGATCATAAAAGCCATTTATGAAAAGCCCACAGCTAACATCATCCTCAACGGGGAAAAACTGAGAGCTTTCTCCCTGAGATCAGGAACACGACAGGGATGCCCACTCTCACCGCTGTTGTTTAACATAATGCTGGAAGTTCTAGCATCAGCAATCAGACAACAAAAGGAAATCAAAGGCATCAAAATTGGCAAAGATGAAGTCAAGCTTTCGCTTTTTGCAGATGACATGATATTATACATGGAAAATCCGATAGACTCCACCAAAAGTCTGCTAGAACTGATACATGAATTCAGCAAAGTTGCAGGATACAAAATCAATGTCCAGAAATCAGTTGCATTCTTATACACTAACAATGAAGCAACAGAAAGACAAATAAAGAAACTGATCCCATTCACAATTGCACCAAGAAGCATAAAATACCTAGGAATAAATCTAACCAAAGATGTAAAGGATCTGTATGCTGAAAACTATAGAAAGCTTACGAAGGTAATTGAAGAAGATTTAAAGAAATGGAAAGACATTCCCTGCTCATGGATTGGAAAAATAAATATTGTCAAAATGTCAATACTACCCAAAGCTATCTACACATTCAATGCAATCCCAATCAAAATTGCACCAGCATTCTTCTCGAAACTAGAACAAGCAAACCTAAAATTCATATGGAACCACAAAAGGCCCCGAATAGCCAAAGGAATTTTGAAGAAGAAGACCAAAGCAGGAGGCATCACAATCCCAGACTTTAGCCTCTACTACAAAGCTGTCATCATCAAGACAGCATGGTATTGGCACAAAAACAGACACACAGACCAATGGAATAGAATAGAAACCCCAGAACTAGACCCACAAACATATGGCCAACTCATCTTTGACAAAGCAGGAAAGAACATCCAATGGAAAAAAGACAGCCTCTTTAACAAATGGTGCTGGGAGAACTGGACAGCAACATGCAGAAGGTTGAAACTAGACCACTTTCTCACACCATTTACAAAAATAAACTCAAAATGGATAAAGGACCTAAATGTGAGACAGGAAACCATCAGAACCTTAGAGGAGAAAGCAGGAAAAGACCTCTCTGACCTCAGCCGTAGCAATCTCTTACTCGACACATCCCCAAAGGCAAGGGAATTAAAAGCAAAAGTGAATTACTGGGACCTCATGAAGATAAAAAGCTTCTGCACAGCAAAGGAAACAACCAACAAAACTAAAAGGCAACCAACGGAATGGGAAAAGATATTCGCAAATGACATATCGGACAAAGGGCTAGTATCTAAAATCTATAAAGAGCTCACCAAACTCCGCACACGAAAAACAAATAACCCAGTGAAGAAATGGGCAGAAAACATGAATAGACACTTCTCTAAAGAAGACATCCAGATGGCCAACAGGCACATGAAAAGATGTTCAGCGTCGCTCCTTATCAGGGAAATACAAATCAAAACCACACTCAGGTATCACCTCACGCCAGTCAGAGTGGCCAAAATGAACAAATCAGGAGACTATAGATGCTGGAGAGGATGTGGAGAAACGGGAACCCTCTTGCACTGTTGGTGGGAATGCAAATTGGTGCAGCCGCTCTGGAAAGCAGTGTGGAGGTTCCTCAGAAAATTAAAAATAGACCTACCCTATGACCCAGCAATAGCCCTGCTAGGAATCTACCCAAGGGATACAGGAGTACTGATGCATAGGGGCACTTGTACCCCAATGTTCATAGCAGCACTGTCAACAATAGCCAAATTATGGAAAGAGCCTAAATGTCGATCAACTGATGAATGGATAAAGAAATTGTGGTTTATATACACAATGGAATACTACGTAGCAATGAGAAAAAATGAAATATGGCCTTTTGTAGCAACGTGGATGGAACTGGAGAGTGTGATGCTAAGTGAAATAAGCCATACAGAGAAAGACAGATACCATATGGTTTCACTCTTAGGTGGATCCTGAGAAACTTAACAGGAACCCATGGGGGAGGGGAAGGAAAAAAAAAAAAAAAAAAAGGACGTTAGAGTGGGAGAGAGCCAAAGCATAAGAGACTGTTAAAAACTGAGAACAAACTGAGGGTTGATGGGGGGTGGGAGGGAGGGGCGGGTGGGTGATGGATATTGAGGAGGGCACCTTTTGGGATGAGCACTGGGTGTTGTATGGAAACCAATTTGTCAATAAACTTCTTAAAAAAAAAAAAAAAAGTGAAAGACCTGTACTCTGAAAACTATAATACATTGATGAAAAACTTGAAGATGACCCAAAGACATGGAAAGACATTCCATGCTCATGGATTGGAAGACCAAATATTCTTAAAATGTATATACCACACAAAACAATCGACACATTTAATACAATCCTTATCAAAATACCAATAACATTTTTCACAGAACTAGAACAAACAATCCTAAAATTTGTATGGAACCACAAAAGACCCTGAATAGCCAAAGCTATCTTGAAAAAGAAAAACCAAACTGAAGGATGATAACCCCAGACTTCAAGTTTTCTTACAAATGTAGTAATCAAAACAGTATAGTACTGGCACAAAAATAGACACATAGATCAATAGAACAGAACAGAAAGCCCAGAAATAAACCCACAATTATATGGTCAGTTAATCTTCAACAAAGTAGGAAAGAATATGCAATTTGAAAAAGACAATATCTTCAACAAATGGTATTGGAAAAACTGGACAGCTACATGCAAAAGAACAAAACTGGATCACTTTCTAACACCATTCACCATACACAAAAATAAACTCAAAGGGCCTAAATGTGAGACCTGAAACTATAAAATCCTAGAGAGAGCACAGGAAGTAATTTCTCTATCAACAGCCATAGCCACATCTTTCTAGATATGTCTTCTGAGGCAATGGAAACAGTAGCAAAAATAAACTACTGGAACTATATCAAAATGAAAATTTCTACACAACAAAGGAAATAATCAACAAAACTAAAAGAGAACCTACTGAATGGCAGAAGATATTTGCAAACAACTTAGCCAGTAAAGAGTTAATATCCAAAATATATAAAGAACTTATGCAACTCAACACACACAAAAAACAAATAATCCAATTAAAAACTGACAGAAGGGAGGCTCAAGCCAACATGGCAGAGAAGTAGGGGGAATCCATACTTCCTGCATCTCTCAAACAAAGAAGTGTAGAAGCCAAAGGACTTTGAACACCAGAGCCTGGGAAGAAAAGAGACTGAATCTATAGGAAGAAAATGGGAAAACTGGAAAAAAGATAGGTGGGTAACTGTGAACTGGGGGAAATAAAAAAAAGGCCGTATGGGCAATGAGGAGAGGGACCCCCTTCTGCAGAGAGACAAAGGGAAGAGAAAGAGCAGCTTGGAAAGTGTAGGACCATATCTGGACAGGAGAAGGACCTTGGACTGAGACTGAGAGGGATCCGATCTCTAACTGTGGGCTTTCTTCGGACTGGGGCCGGCTCCCTGTTCACGCACCTGGGGAGCAGGGGAGCCAGCCCTGGGTGTGGTAGTTGGTCAGGGGCTCAGTCCACAGTTGGAGAAAGTGGTTCCCTCCCTGAAGGACTGTGCAATAGTACAGAACCTGCCTGCATCTGCCACCCCTGGGCGCAGTGGCTGGGCCGAGGGCAGTCTGCAGGAGGAAAAGGCAATCGTCCCCCTGGAGTGTTGTGGGAAAAGACAAAGGCTGCCTGCATTCACCACCCCAGGGGTGGGGGTGGGGGGGCTCGCGTCAAGGACAATGGCTCAGTCCACAGTAGGAGAAGGCTGTCCTCTCTGAAGTGCTGTGGCACAGACAAAGCCAGCTGGGACCACATATCACTGCACTGAGAGGTGCTTCCCCAGTGCCAGAGTACACATAGCAGGACTTTGAATCCTAGCCAAGCACAGGGTCAGGGGAGTTGGTGCAGAGAGAAAGACTGCCCTGTCTGTGGCCACAGCACAGTGAGGATGAGTCAAACTGAGTCCACCAGGTCCAGCTTTGTGGAGAAGAGACTGGGGGAATCACCACTCCCCCCCACCACCACCACCAAGAAGGGGCCTCAAGGATCACTCCCAGGGCCCATAGGGGAGGTGGGTCAAGACAATACCAAACCATGCCCCTTTGCACTGGGTAACTGCGTATCCACCTAAGTGGCACAGACCCTGTGGACAGAGACTCCTGACAAGTGATGCAGCATTGCCTGGATTAACTCTAGGGCAATTCTGGATCTATAGATATATTCTCCCCGCCTCCCCATTTCTCCTTCTTATCTCTTCCCTCCCCTAGGTTGGTTACTCTGGTTATTGGTCTATCTCAACAGACATATTTAATCCATTATCTTGATACATGTTCTACACCTCCATCTTTACACTCCTTTCTCTCTCTCTGGAATAATCAAGCCATATAGTTTCTCTGGGTAACTTTAACTTTGTTTTGTTTTCCACACCTCCTTCTTTATTTTCCTTTCTCTCTTTCTGGATTAAGCCTTTCAGTCTGTCTGCCTAATCAATATTTATCCTCCACCCCCGCACCAGCTCCTGTCATTTATCTCTTTGTATGTGCTCTTCCATCAGCACCACCTCCACCCTCTTCTTTACTTGTAGTCGGTGTTTTGGGTTTTTTTGTTTTTAGTCTTTAGTTTTTTGTTTTTGTTTTTTTTGTTTGTGTTATTTGTGTGTTTATGTGTTTTTGTCTCCTGTATGTCTGTTTTCCTTTACAGGGCTACTCCAAAGAAAAAATCAAAGCACCTGGTGGAGGGTCCAAAATATTACTACAAGTAGGATAATAGAATAACCAAAGCCACAACAACAGAGAGCAAGTCACATTCTCCAAAAAACACCTCCTAAAAGGCAAGGCCCTGGACAGTGTATGACACTCCTTTATTATAGCAGTGCTCACAGGTAGAGCATACAACAAGCTTTTAAAATGCATAAAGGAGAGAAAACTAGCCAAAATTACAAAACGGGAGAATTTTCCTCAAAAGAAATTCTAGGAAGTAGAGACAGCTAATGAATTGATGAAAACTAATTTAAGCAATAAAACAGAACAAGAGTTTAGAATAGTAGTCATAAAATTAATCGCTGGGCTTGAAAAAAGCATAGAGGACAACAGAGAATCTATTGCTACAGATCAAGGGAATAAAAATAGTCATGATGAATTGAAAAATGATATAAATGAGGTGCAAAATAAAATGGAGGCAGCCACAGTGAGGATTTAAGAGGCAGAGGAGAGAACAGGTGAATTAGAAGATAAAATTATGGAAAAAGATGAAGCTGAGAAAAAGAGAGATAAAATAATCCAGGAGTATGAGGGGAGAATTAGAGAACTAAGTGATTCAATCAAACAGAACAATATCTGTATCATAGGAATTCCAGAAGAAGAAGAGAGAAAGGAGCTGAAGGTGTACTTGAACAAATCGTAGCTGAGAACTTCCCTGATCTGGGGAGGGAAACAGGCATTGAAATCCAAGAGGCACAGAGAACTCCCTTCAGACGTAACTTGAATAGATCTTTTGCACGGCATATCATAGTGAAACTGGCAAAATACAAGAATAAAGAGAAAATTCTGAAAGCAGCTAGGGATAAATGGGCCTTAATATACAAAGGTAGACACATAAGGGTAGTAGCAGACCTATCTACTGAAACTTGGCAGGCCAGAAAGGAATGGCACAAAATCTTCAATCTGATGACCAGAAAAAATATGCAGCCAAGAATCCTTTATCCAGCAAACCTGCCATTCAGAATAGAAGGAGAGATAAAGTTTTTCCCAAACAAACAAAAACTGAAAGAATTCATCACCACTAAACCAGCTCTATAAGAGATCCTAAGGGGGATTCTGTGAGTGAAATGTTGCAAGAACCACAAAGTACCAGAGACATCACTACAAGCATGAAACCTAAAGACATCACAATGACTCTAAACCCATATCTTTTTATAATAACAATGAATGTAAATGGACTAAATGCTCCAACCAAAAGACATAGGGTATCAGAATGGATAAAAAAAAAAAAATACCCATCTATTTGCTGTCTACAAGAGACTCACTTTAGACCTGAGGACACCTTCAGATAGAAAGTGAAGGGATGGAGAACTATCTATCATGCTACTGGAAGTCAAAAAAAGCTGGAGTAGCCATACTTAGACAAACTAGGCTTTAAATTAAAGGCTGTAATGAGAGATGAAGAAGGTCATTATATAATAATCACAGGGTCTATCCATCAGGAAGACTAACAATTATAAATGTCTGCACAGAATGCAGGAGCCCCCAAATATATAAAACAATTAATCACAAACATAAGCTACCTTATTGATAAGAATGTGGTAATTGCATGGCACTCTAATACTCCACTTAAAACAAGGGATAGATCATCTAGACAGAGAATCAATAAAGAAATAAGGGCCCTGAATGATACATTGGATCAGATGGACGTGACAGATATATTTAGAACTCTGCATCTCAAAGCAACAGAATATACTTTCTTCTTGAGTGCGCATAGAACATTCTCCAAGATAGATCACATACTGGGTCATAAAACAGCCCTTAATAGGTATAGAAGATTTGAGATTATACCATGCACACTTTCAGATCACAATGCTATGAAACTTAAAATCAACCACAGGAAAAAGTCTGGAAAACCTCCAAAAGCATGGAGGTTAAAGAACACCCTACTAAAGAATGAATGGGTCAACCAGGCAATTAGAGAAGAAATCAAAAAATATATGGAAACAAACGAAAATGAAAATACAACAATCCAAACGCTTTGGGACGCAGCGAAGGCAGTCCTGAGAAGAAAATACATTGCAATCCAGGCCTATCTCAAGAAACAGGAAAAATCCCAAATATAAAATCTAACAGCACACCTAAAGGAAATAGAAGCAGAATATAAAAGATACCCCAACCCAACAGAAGAAGAGAATTAATAAAGATAGAGCAGAAATAAACAATATAAAATCTAAAAAAAAACAGTAAAGCAGATCAATGAAACCGATAACAAAATTGATAAACCTCTAGCCAGGCTTCTCAAAAAGAAAAGGGAGAGGACCCAAATAGGTAAAATCATGAATGAAAATGGAATTATTACAACCAATCCCTCAGAAATACAAGCAATTATCAGGGAATACTACCAAAAATTATATGCCAACAAACTGGACAACCTGGAAGAAATGGACAAATTCCTAAGCACCCACCCACTTCCAAAACTCAAACAGGAAGAAATAGAAAATTTTAACAGACCCATAACCAGTGAAGAAATTGAATCAGTTATCAAAAAATCTCCCAACAAATAAGAGTCCAGGACCAGATGGCTTCCCTGGTGAATTCTACAAGACATATAAAGCAGAGATAATACCTATCCTTCTCAAGCTGTTCCAAAAAATAGAAAGAGAAGGAAAGCTTCCAGACTCATTCTATAAAGCCAGCATTACTTTGATTCCCAAACCAGACAGAGACCCAGCAAAAAAAGAGAACTACATTCCAATATCCCTGATGAATATGGATGCAAAAATTATCAACAAGATACTAGCAAATCTAATTCAATAGCATATAAAAAGAATTATTCACCATGATCAAGTGGGATTCATTCCTGGGCTGGAGGGCTGGTTCAATATTCACAAATCAATCAATGTGATACATCACATTAATCAAAGAAAAGATAAGAACCATATGATTCTGTCAATCGATGCAAAAAAGCATTTGACAAAATATAGCATCCTTTTTTAATAAAAACCCTTGAGAAAGTCGGTATAGAAGGAACATACTTAAACATCATAAAAGCCATTTATAAAAATCCTACAGATAATATCATCCTCAATGGGGAAAAACTGAGGGCTTTCCCCCTGGGATCAGGAACACAACAGGGATGTGCACTCTCACCACTGTTGTTTAACATAGTGTTGGAAGTTCTAGCATCAGCAATCAGACAACAAAAGGAAATCAAAGGCATCAAAATTGGCAAAGATGAAGTCAAGCTTCCACTTTTTGCAGAATGACATGATACTATAAATGGAAAACATGATAGACTCCACCAAAAGTCTGCTAGAACTAATACAGGAATTCAGCAAAGTCACAGGATACAAAATTAATGTACAGAAATCAGATGCACTCTTATACACTAATAATGAAACAACAGAAAGACCAATAAAGAAACTGATCCCATTCACAATGGCACCAAGAATCTTAAAATGCCTAGGAATAAACTAACCAAATATGTAAAAGATCTGTATGCTGAAAACTATAGAAAGTTTATGAAGGAAATTGAAGAAGATACAAAGAAATGGAAAAACATTCCATGCTCATGGATCAGAAGAACAAATATTGTTAAAATGTCGATACTACCCCAATGTACACATTCAATTCAATCCCAATCAAAATTGCACCATCATTCTTCTTGAAGCTAGAACAAGCAATCCTAAAATTTGTATGGAACCACAAAAGACCCCGAATAGCCAAAGTAATTTTGAAGAAGAAATCCAAAGCAGGAGGCATCACAATCCCAAACTTTAGCCTCTACTACAAAGCTGTAATCATCAAGACAGGATGATATTGGCACAAAAGAGACACAGACACATAGACCAATTGAATAGAATAGAAACTCCAGAATTGGACCCACAAAAGTATGGCCAACTAATCTTTGACAAAGCAGGAAAGAATATACAATGGAAAAAAGACAGTCTCTTTAACAAATGTTGCTGGGAGAACTGGACTGAAATATGCAGAAGGTTGAAACTAGACCACTTTATCACACCACTCACAAAAATAAAACTAAAATGGATAAAGGACCTGAATGTGAGACATGAAACCATCAAGACCCTAGAGGAGAAAGCAGGAAAAAACTTCTCTGACCTCAGCTGCAGCAATTTCTTACTTGACACATCTCCAAAAGCAAGGGAATTAAAAGCAAAAATAAACTATTGGGACCTCATGAAGATAAAAAGCTTCTGCACTGTAAAGTAAACAATCAACAAAACTAAAAGGCAACTGACAGAATGGGAAAAGATATTTGCAAATGACATATCGGATAAAGGGCTAGTATCCAAAATCTATAAAGAACTCACTAAACTCCACACCCAAAAAACAAATAATCCAGTGAAGAAATGGACAGAATAGACACTTTTGTATAATAGACATGAATAGACACTTTTCTAAAGAAGACATCCAGATGGCCAATAGGCACATGAAAAGATGCTCAACGTCACTCCTCATCAGGGGAATACAAATCAAAACTACACTGAGATACCACCTCACACTGGTCAGCGTGGCTAAAATAACAAATCAGGAAACTATAGATGCTGGCGAGGATGTGGAGAAATGGGAACCCTCTCGCACTGTTAATGGGAATGCAAACTGGTGCAGCCGCTCTGGAAAACAGTGTGGAGGTTCCTCAAAAAATTAAAAATAGATCTATCCCTGCAATAGTACTTCTAGGAATTTACCCAAGGGATCCAGGAATACTGATGCATAGGAGCACTTTTACCCCAATGTTTATAGCAGCACTTTCAACAATAGTCAAATTACGGAAAGAGCCTAAATGTCCATCATCTGATGAGTGGATAATGTGGTTTATATATACAATAGAATGCTGATTGGCAATGAGAAAGAATGATATCTGGCCATTTGTAGCAACATGGATGGAATTGGAGGGTGTTATGCTAAGTGAAATAAGTCAGGCAGTGAAAGACGGATACCATATGTTTTCACTCATATGTGGATCCTGAGAAACTTAACAAAAGACCAGGGGGGAGGAGAAGGGGAAAAAAAGTTACATAGAGGTAAGGAGGCAAACCTTAAGCGACTGTTAAATACTGAGAACAAACTGAGCATTGATGGCAGTGGGGAAAGGGGAAAGTAGGTGATGGGCATTGAGGAGTGCACCTGTTTGGATGAGCACTGGGTGTTGTATGGAAACCAATTTGATAATAAATTACGTATATAAAAATGGGAGAAGGCATGAACAGACTTTTCTCCAAAGAAGACATATGATGGCCAACAGATACATGAAAAGATGTTCAACATCACTCATCATCAGGGAAATGAAAACCAAAACCACAATGAGATATCATGTCACACCTGTCAAAATGGCTATAATCAAAAACTCAAGAAATAGCAATTGTTATTCAGGGTATGGAGAAAAAGGGAGTCTCATTCGCTGTTGGTGAGAATGCAAATTAGTACAGCCACTGTGGAAAACAATGTGGAGTTTCTTCAAAGAGTTAAAAGTAGAAGTAATCTACCATCCAGTAGTCTCTCTACCCTCTCTTTTGTGGGTAAATGCCCCCAAATACAAAAATACTAATTCAGTGTAATGCATGCACTTCTATGTTTATTGCACCATTGTTTACAATAGTCAAATTATGGAAGCAACTAAAGTGTCCATCAACAGATGAATGGATAGAGAAATGGCATAAATACATATTGGAATATTAGTTAGCCATAAAAATGAATGCAATCTTGCCGCTCTGGAAAGCAGTGTGGAGGTTCCTCAGAAAATTAAAAATAGACCTACCCTATGACCCAGCAATAGCACTGCTAGGAATTTATCCAAGGGATACAGGAGTACTGATGCATAGGGGCACTTGTACCCCAATGTTCATAGCAGCACTCTCAACAATAGCCAAATTATGGAAAGAGACTAAATGTCCATCAACTGATGAATGGATAAAGAAATTGTGGTTTATATACACAATGGAATACTACGTGGCAATGAGAAAAAATGAAATATGGCCTTTTGTAGCAACGTGGATGGAACTGGAGAGTGTAATGCTAAGTGAAATAAGCCACACAGAGAAAGACAGATACCATATGGTTTCACTCTTATGTGGATCCTGAGAAACTCAACAGGAACCCATGGGGGAGGGGAAGGAAAAAAAAAAAAGACGTTAGAGTGGGAGAGAGCCAAAGCATAAGAGACTGTTAAAAACTGAGAACAAACTGAGGGTTGATGGGGGGTGGGAAGGAGGGGAGGGTGGGTGATGGGTATTGAGGAGGGCACCTTTTGGGATGAGCACTGGGTGTTGTATGGAAACCAATTTGTCAATAAATTTCATATATATATAAAAAAAATGAATGCAATCTTGCCATTTGCAACAACATGGATGGAGATAGAGAGTATAATGTTAAGCAAAATAAGTCAATCAGATAAAGACAAATAATATGATTTCACTCATATGTCAAGTGTCAGATAGAAAAAAAAATGAACAAAGAGGGAAAAAAAGAAAGAAACAAACAAGAAACAGACTCAGCTATAGAGAGCAAACTGATGGCTCCCAGAGGGGAGCTGGGTGGGGGAATGGGTAAAATGTCAAGGGGATTAAAGAGTATACTTAACATGATTAGCACTGAATAATGTATAAAATTGTTGAATCACTATATTTTACATGCAAAACTAATATAACACTGTTAACTATACTGAAATTAAAATAAAAACTTAATTTTAAAAAAAGAGCAGTTAAAAGAGCATATACTTGAGAACTGGAAAAGTGAGCTGTTGTTGTTTTTTTTTTTTTTTTTTTTTTTCTTACTTCAGACAGTTCCACTGTGTGTGACTTTAGGCAAAGCTCCCAATCAGTATTGGCTCATCTGTGTAGAGGCAAGAATAGTCAGCTCTTGGATTCTTCTTCCATGTTTGTCCTCAGAAAATGTACCTCCCCCTTTCCAATTTAGTCATATCCCTTTTAATATTCAAGAGGCTGGCTCCAAGCCACCATTATTTTTCTCCTATTCTGAGGTTGCTCAGCTCAAGTTAGTACTAGGAAACCTACAGAATGCTCATATAGCCTATGAATCAGTCATTTTCTTAGCTCATACATGGTCATTTGCTTAGAAATCTCAGACTGTTTTGCAGAAAGTTCCCTAGGATTGCTGACCTTGTTCCCTACCATTATTGCATACCACTGCCATCACAACTCAGAAAACTTGGGAAATGTGAAAAAAAGGTAACTTCTTTGTGGTTCCACAGTCACCAGAGGGGCCTAGAAGTCAAAAGCAAGACTGTATTCACAATGGCAAACCCACAGAGATTGGCTCCTCAAGGGGCAGGGAAAGATAGTCTTCTCTCTGGGTCTTGCTAGTTTACACAAATAAAAGCAGCCTGAGGCCTAGTGCTACTGCTTCCTGTTAACAAACTTCTTCATAACACGCGCGCGCGCGCACACACACACACACACACACACACACACACACACCTTACAGTGTATTGGGTCAGAAGGAGCTTCAGTATCAGACACAAATCCTCTAAAAGTAAATGCCTCAGAAAATGGAAGAATCCCCTCCTTCCTTTGCCTATAGCTCACTTTGATTTTTGAAAGCTTTTTGATGTATAACTAACATACATTAAACAGTACTAATTAAAATGTACAATTTGATGTTTTGATTTATGTACACACCTGAGGAGCCATCACCATAATTAAGATAGAGACCATATCTGTTGTCCTCTAAAGTTTTCTCCAGCACTTTTAATCCCTCCATCTTTCCCCTTTCTCATGCACCCCTTTTCTATTGCAGATATGTACTGGATGTGAACATCCTTTGGGAATGGGACCTAGAAAGCCTATTTTTAACTGGCTCCCCAAATGATCCCCTACATACCAAGGTTTGAAAACCACTGCCTTGAGGAAAGAACTTTATATCTTCTTGGAAACATTCTCAACTGGGGCTTCTGTCCATAAAAGCACATCTTTTTTTTTTTTTCTTCTCTCCTTAAATTTAAAAAAAAAAAAACCTTCTTTCCTATATTTTTGTGATATATGTATATGTTCAGCCATTCTCATCACTCTCTTATTTTTAGGAATTCCAAGTCAAGGTAACCATATCATCATAATCATACATACATAGCACCATGACATATAGTTCTAAGAAAGGAAGGGGGATAATACAAATCTCTGAACTTTACAATGTTCTGAGAAGTTTTCTAAAAAGGCTCACATTTTATCATACAGAAATTTTCAATGATTTCTACGTGCAAAGTTTTAAAAAATGTACAATATACACTTTCAAGAGATGGGATTCACCTTACAGTCGTAGATAATTAATTTTAAAAGTTATTTTTTGGAAAAGTGTTCATCATAGTTTTGTAAGTCAAGTTTTAAACAATTTGAACTTTATTAGACATATATAGGCATCCAGTTCAAATGAGGCTTCTCCTCAATGAGAATATAGAGAAATTATCAAATGTGATCACCAAAAATATTAAATAATTTATATTAATAATATTAACATTGTTGACATTTTCTTTAATACTAATTTTCAAAATGTTTCTAAAAGGAATCAGATAAAAGTATAGTATTTGGAAAGCCGGTTGAATGTGCTTATTATTTATTGTTATAATAAAAACAAGCTAAACTTCCACCTCTATAATTAATGCTTTAAGCTCTTATTTATTTATACTTTTGATTATTACAACCTGGGTAAAATTTAGAAAACATTTTTAAAAACTTAAATTTCAGGTAGAAGCATTATTATTTTACTCTTGAGCAAAGGAAAGCACTGTGAATCATTGTGATCAAATGGAAAAAAAAATCCTATGGTAAATTATGCTTTCTTTTATTGTTGGTATAAAAAAATCTCAGCTCTTAAGAGTAACCTAGGAGGCACTGCAAGTGATTTCCTGTGAAAAGAAATAAAACCAAATGATCAATGTGGAGACTAGAGTGTAACCCAGATCAGAATCAAGCAGGAATTCTCATATCCTAGTTTTTATGGCCAGGCTGCCAAAAGATGTTAAAACTAAATGGGGTGAGAAGTGAGGATGTAACTTAAGACTTTTGGCTTGGTGTTCTCCCTCCCCAGGAAATGATGCAACCTCTCAAAGATGTTTGGTTCGCTGTTTGATTATACATCCAAAATGCTTCTCTGAATTGTAAAGACTCAGTAAATCTCTACAACGGAGTAAAGCACTCTCTAAGATACTTCTGTGAATTCTAGAGGGGCCAAACTGAGTATGGCAAGATCCTTGATCACAGTGTTTCAACATTTCTTATCTGGCTGATTTCAAGTAACAATAAAATATCTCAATAGAACTTTACTTTTAAAAGCTAGTACATTAAAATTTTTGTTGGGAAATTCATTTATTCATTCAACAAAAGTGTTTTGAATGCCCACTATGTCTACCTACAAAAATATTTAAATCTCCTACTTCTAATATCCACTAGACTAGTTTATCCACATTGCTCTAAAAAAGGAAAAATCTTTATTACTTACCTCTCATTCCAAAAGTGCCTCTTCCATGAAAGCCTTCCCTGATCATTTCAGCTAGAAACCATGCCTCTTCTCAATACCATATGGTCATATATCAATCTTGTGTTTTATTTAGTTTTATATCTTATCTTTTAATTTAGTCCATAAGCTCCTGGAAAACAATGGTTCTGTCTGTTATGATCTATCTGTCTATCTATCTATCCATTCATCCACCATACATTCACTTATTTGTTCAACAGGAAAGGTACTGAGACAGCATTTTGTGAAATGTAAACATAAATAAGACATAGGTACCATCATCAATTTGATTTTATTTTATTTTTAAAAGGTTTTTAAGTTTATTAATTTTGAAAGAGAGAAAGTGTACATGCATATGTGAGGGCAAGGAGGGGCAGAGAGAGAGGGGGAAAGAGGATCCCAAGCAGGCTCCATGCTCAGCATCAAGCCCCATGTGGGGTTTGATCTCACAACTATGAGATCATATATATATGAGGTCTTATATATATTACATATACATTATATTATATAATTATACATTATATATATATATATATATATATATATACACACATTAGATTTAAAACCTTCTAAATTGAGCTGAAGATGTTTCCCAGGAGTCTTTGCCCCTGCTGCTATATATACCTCAGAAATTCAACATGATGTCATGGACAAAGTAGGAACTAAATAAATATGTGTTAAATAAACATTTGTTAAAAGAAATTTTTAGATTTCAATATTAGGCCCATTAAACTTCCCTTTTTGCTATGCATTTCATAAAGCTACCCACTGTAATACTTTATTACATCTGCATTTTCAGATTCTGATGGCTCATAACTAATATAAGGACACAGAAATCTTAATAAAAATATGAGGGAACAATTTGTATAGAGATAAAAGCATTGAGCTTTGAATCAGGGAATCAGTGCTGGACTTTGGTTCCTCCATTTCCTAGTTAAGTGAATCTTAACCTCTGACTCTGGGTCTCAGGTTCCTTATTTGTACAACAAGGATAGTTAATAACCACCTGACAACGTTGATGTGAGGGACAAATGAAAGAATGCAGTCGAAAGCACTTAGAAAACTGCAAAGCATTTTAGTATTTTATTTTATTTTAAATATTTATTTATGTTTGCGAGAAAAAGAGAGTATGTGCATGCATGCATTAGTGGTGGATAGTAAGAGAGAGAGTGAGACAGAGAATCCCAAGCAGGCTTCTCACTGTCAGTGCTGAGCCTGACGCAGAGCTTGAACTCATAAACAGGGAGATTATGACCTGAGCAGAAATCAATAGTCGAACACCGAACCAACGAACCAACTGAGTCACCCAGGCACCCCCCAAACTGCAAACCATTTAAAAAATAATACTGTGATTTCACAGGCCATGTAAGGTGGGTGAAGGGTAGCATGTAGTCAAGGACAATAGACAATAAGAATTTGCCTTACTGCTATGACTTCCCAGCCCTACTTGCCACTGAAACCATATCAATTTTAAAAACTTAAATTTTGTCATTGATTTTTACCTCTCTGCACACAACCTGAAAAGAGACTTTATAGAAGTGAAGGCTTAATGGAATCCAGCATTCCAGGATCCTAACAATAGTTGCAAAATCTTCAGAAATCTTTATAATAAAGGTAATAGGCAAATATACCCTTGCTACTCACATATTAATAGAAGCTCTTAATTACAGTATTTTTTCATGTGCAAAGCAGTAAACCTCAAATTTCAGTCACAAGATGCCACATGATTTGGAGTGCACTACAGTATAGAATGGGTTCTGCATCTGAAGACCTGGATTCAGATCTAGTCTTTATCTCTTAAACTAAGTGACTTCTGATACTTGGTTTCTCATCATTGGGAAAAAAAAGGGGGGGGGAACTGTTGTTAGTCTCTGCACATAAAGTTATTGTCAAGATTGAACTTAATTGAGTGAATGGAATGGAATGGAATTGAATTGAACTGAATTAGTTTCATTTTTTTAATGTTTTTATTTATTTTTGAGAGAGATACAGACAGACAGAGCGCGAGCTGGGGAGTGGCAGAGAGAGAGGGAGACACAGAATCAGAACCAGGTTCCGGGCTCTGAGCTGTCAGCCCAGAGCTTGATATGGGACTCAAACTTGTGAACCACAAGATCATAACCTGGGCTGAAGTTGGATGCTCAACCGACTAAGTCACCCAAGTGTCCCTGAATTAGTTTCATTTTTAACTGAATTGAATTCAATATGCAGAGTGTCTGACTCAATATTAGGTAGTTTTTTCTTCCCATCTCATCTCTTCCACCTACTAGCAAATTACTTTGAGCAAACTACCTAACACCTCCAGAGTTCAATTTCCTTATCTGTAAAATGGAGATAATAATACTTTCATTACTGGGGTGCCTGGGTTGAGCAACTGACTCTTGGTTTTGGCTCAGGTCATGATCCCAGGGTCATAGAATCGAGCCCTACATTGGTCTCTGAGCTGAGCATGGAACCTGCTCGAGAGTCTCTCTCTCTCTTTCCCTCTGCCCCTCTCTCTGCTCATGTTCTCTTTCTCTAAAATAAAGAACAAAATTTAAAAATAATAAATAACTCTTTCATTACTATTCTATTGTATTAAATTAGTATATATCTGGAAAATACTGCAGCTATTTTAATTCATATTATCACCTCATTCTCTTTCTTTTCTATTATTTTATTCTTTATACTAACCGCAGTAAATGACCAGGGTATGCTTTCAGAAAGGAAATTCTGGAATAAATTAAAATTCCAAGAAAACTGTGCATTTTATCACCAAGAGAAGTTACCTCTCTTGGGTTATGTCAGCAGCAGCACCAGAGCCATCTAACTTGACAGTATGATGCCATGTGGATTAGTGTCAGCAATCCTTAGGATGCAGTGGGCTGCAGAACACTTGGGGCACATCTCCACTTCTGATGATCCACTGGAAAGCAAAGAACAGCATTCCCAGATGTTCATCCATGCAATACCTACCAGGACTAAAAAGATTACAAGAGGGATCAATAAAAGTTCCTTCCTCATGATGCTAATAAGGAGCAAGGGAGTTAGAGAGGCATCCTGTTGAAGTGAATAAGTGTTATGGGAAGAATTGAAATAATTAAATCATTTTTTTTCTCACAGGTCTGAAGGTCTGTACTCACTGACATGTACTTGAACAACTTTTCCTCCTTAGCTGTGTATATACATTAGACGTTTCTAAAGAAGTTAAAAAGATTCAAGACACAATGAAGTGCCATTTCTTGAAGAAAAGCCAAGCTATTTATTCTTCATCTAATCAATACCAGTATCCAGACAAATATACTGCTTAATAACCTATATGCAACTTTTTGAACTTGACAAACATAAACATTAGTACTAGGCTATAAAGAGTGGTTAATTTCTAAGAAAAAAAATTACTTAAACATTGTTTTGAATGACATGTTTAGTACTTGGTTCCAGTTGAATGAGATGCTGCAAGGAGTCAATGTCAGTAGAATGAAGCAATGTGGAGGGTATCCTAGCTGCCACATTCTACATATATGTATGCATGTAATCATAAGTTGCAGAATCAGTGGGAAATTGTCATAATTTTTAGTATGCCCCAATTTTTAATGCCTTTAACACTCACTACTTTTCAGGTTTTAATTACATAAACCATCTGTTAATATTAATACAGCCACATGAATAATGTATGTAACAGCACTCTTTAACTGCAAAACATTTTACCAATGTCAGTTATTATACCTCTTAGCCCTGCCCTAGGACAATGGAATCAATAATATTTACATATCATTCAGCAGTCCACCCATTAGGTTGTTTTTAAGGCTCAACTTAAAGTATTTTTTCCTCCTAAATTTAACTTATTTACCTCCACCCAATTAGAAACAATGTTTTTTTTTTCCTACATTCTCACTAAATTCATCACTGCCTCTGTTATAACATTTGCCACAGTCTACATGCATTAGATTTATTTCTGTATATGTTTAGCTTCCAGATAAGATTCACAAAGACTAAAAGGTAGTTCCTATCCCACTCATCTTTGTGTAAGCCATCCCTCTACTTCTGTCTACCAGGAGTTTGCACCTAGCTGGAATGTAATGATTTTTTTTTAATGATTAAAAAAATGTTGCTGGTTGTGTCAGTTATATTTTAACTATGCTGCTATTTATTTTCTGATCCTTAAAGTAAGATAATTATGTAACCCACTCTCACCCCTTCTAAAAACATATGGTTATCTACTGGGGACACATGAAACCAGATTTATTTTGTGCCTTTCTCTCAGCTACATGGGACATTCCCTCCTGCAGTTCTTGGGGTGATACTTTCTCTCCATGCTATCTGTGGTAAGTGGCAAGCAGTGCTTTTCCCTAGTGAGAAGGAAGTCAATAGGCTGTATTTTACTGTGACAGCTGGGCCATTTGACTTGAGTCTTATTACACTTGATGGCTACCTTTAGGGAATGTCTTTTTCAATTGTTTATTTTCCAAGCCTCTTGTCAGTTCAAACTACAGAAAACAAAAGGGGAACCCACATTTTACTATCTGCTCCCACAATATGCAATCTACTTTATTAAACTTGGGCCCAAGAAGATATTTCAGTCTAATGAAATCCACAGATATTACTGAGTACCAGTAACTTTATGAAAATGATATAAAAATTAATAAACTCTAACAGTCCACTTATGGATATTTATATCCAGGAGATACATTTATAAATATTAGAAATTATCTGAATTACTTAAAAATAAAGTGTGGGAAAAAAAGCCAAAAAAAAAAAAACCACAACAATTTGGATATGGTTTTAATAATGGGCACTCATTTAAGGAAGGCAATTTGGCTGTACTTGTTAAGCCATTTACTGAGTTTTTCAATGAAGAAACTATTGACATTTCAACAAAGCATACTTTATCCCATAGGGCTGTTGTAAGCATTACAGGGATTTAGTATCCCTGGCCTTTGGACATTGTCACTGTGACAACCAGAAGTGCCTCCTTTTATTTCCAAATGCCCTTTAGGGTAGCACCCTCAGTGGTGAACAAACTGCATCAGTTAAAATAGGCTAGGTTTTACTACAGTAACAACCTCATACTTCAGGGACTTAATACAACAAAAGTTTATTTCTCTTTTATCCTACATATCCAAAGCAAGTCAAGAGGAGCATTCTGCTCATTAAAATGACCAGCGACCAAAGCTGATGAGGCTCCATTGCAATATGTACATGTGCAATTACTATGGCAGTGATCATGCTAGGGTATGTTGCGGAGAAGAGAGAGTGGAGCAGGGGCATTGAAGCTGCAGATATCAGGATGAGTAAGCAAAGTACAGTTCTTGAAGGTGATGGGCACACTTTGAGATGCAAAACTTAAATACCTACATTCTATGGACCTAGTTTTGCTCCACGAACAAAAGAAGGTAAAGTTAAATAAAGAAACCCACCAAGAAGCCACATATGCAGGAAGCACACTGTCTCTGTGGCAGTGTAGGAGAAAAAAGACTCTGAAAGTAAAAAAGAAAACCCTCAAACCTGTCTATTCCATTCACTGGGGAGAAAATAAGGCTACATGAACTCACATAAGACTCCCTCAGCCTAGAGGATAATCTCAACTGGCCTGCAATTCAGTTCTGGCTTTGTCCTGATGTAATCTGCTGCTAATATAGGTGGAAAAACCTACTCTTCCAAAGATGCTTAATAAACAGGGAACCAAAACAGGATGTTCAAAGATATACCAAATAAAAAAGGGGAAAAAATGGAAGAAACAAGAAAAACAAATGGTAAATTCATAATGACATCCAGCAATATATTGTCATGAAGTATATAAAAATCATGCCCAAATATTTCTCCCTGAATTTCAAAAATTTAAAAACTAGTCAATTCTATGAAGCAAGATCTCTCAATACAAATAAAACAACTTACAGACAAGATAACTAGACAGCAGGTAAAGATAAATATATATATATTTTATATATATATATATATATATATATATATATATATATATATATATATAAGTTCTCAGAACTCAAGTGAAGCAGTGGGAGAAGAAAACAAAAGCATCCAATTTATAGCGACAAAAGTAGAGGAGTATAGGGGTGCCTGGGTGGCGCAGTCGGTTAAGCGTCCGACTTCAGCCAGGTCACGATCTCGCAGTCTGTGAGTTCGAGCCCCGCGTCGGGCTCTGGGCTGATGGCTCAGAGCCTGGAGCCTGTTTCCGATTCTGTGTCTCCCTCTCTCTCTGCCCCTCCCCCGTTCATGCTCTGTCTCTCTCTGTCCCAAAAATAAATAAACGTTGAAAAAAAAAAAAAAAAGTAGAGGAGTATAAGAGATAACTGGCATTGTTTGCTATAAACACATTAAGGAGCAAAGCTAAAATAAATAAGAAAACAATGAAAATAATTCGTAAGAAAATGAAAGAAGATACAACAAGGCATATAATTTGAATCCTGGAAGAAAAAAAGAAAAAAATAGAAAAAATATTAAAGAGCAGACCCTTACTGGCAACAGGAGAGGAGGAAGAAGGACTGTAATGGTTACTCTGCTGAGCCCACACCAGACTTCCAGGGCCCAGGTGAGGGGTTGCATGCAGTGGGTTACATTGCCTTATTGTTCTCCACATGCTAATATGATTCTCTGGCCACTGCCCATCCCAAGGTCTATGGAAATAATGTAGATTCCCACAAACACACTCATCAACGAAGGAGAACACATTGCTAGCTGCAGGAAAATATGTGGAGCTTAATTCTTGTCACAAAAAGGCAGCATCCATGAGCTGACATGGTCTAAACAGGCCCATTTCTCATTGGAATTGTAAATGGACAATAGCACAAAGCAGCCACTGCTCATTCTGGAGAGGTGGAAAACAGAGAAGCATGTGAAAGTATGAAAATCCAGCAGAATACGGGCAGGGATGTTACTCCTCATCTTCAGGTATCTCCAATCCTCTGCTGTGGAAGTTTAAAGCCCAGGTCCTTTTCTTTTCTGGAAATGGAGGCGCACAACAAAGACATCTCCAGAAATTTAGGGGGTTGGAAGTTATACAAACTTGTGTTTTAAATTCAGCAATGAATAAGCCAGCAGAGCCATGCATTAGAAACAGACCTTCAAAAGATGATTAAATAGTTATAAATGATCAGATAACCAAAATTGTATATCTACAGATGCATGTGGGGGAAAAATATAAAAAATAAAGAGACATATGGCATTCCTTGAGGCCAAAAATGAAAAAAGGTCAGTCCTTAAAAACGACCAATAGAAAAGGAACCATAGGTAGATGCTGATTTTCTCGGAAAAAGAAAAATCATAGTGATGGGGCTTGTCGTCACATTTAAAAATACATCTATCTAGCTGAAGTCTGAAGCAAATATAGGGACATCCAAGGACATGCCGATACCCAATCTTCTTGTCTTTAATGTTCCATTTCTAAACCTTCCTGCGAGGAATATTCTTCTTTAGAAAGTTCCAAAAGAACTTATATTTAAGTAAAATAGAAGAGCACATGAGAGGAGAAAAGGAAGGGAAATAATATAGTTCATACAGAACAACAATATACAGATAACTACCATGCCAGGGAAATTCCCTGGAAGTGAATGCATAATCTGTCAAGATTTCAGAAGAAAAGGCAGACCCATAATTTAAGAAATAATCAGTGGAGGGCACCTTTTGGGATGAGCACTGGGTGTTGTATGGAAACCAATTTGTCAATAAACTTCATATAAAAAAAAAAAGAAAGAAATAATCAGTGTATCTGATTTGTTGACTCAAGCTAAGGATTCCAAATTTGGTAAACACTGAAGTCTTAGAGTTCAATATATCCTAGTGTAAACCAAATGGCTAGGAGATCTTTACCAAGGAACACCTGTTTTCCTTTTCTTAGAGTTATAAATGTATAAGAATGTATTTTGCGTACTAATCTATAATGTCATAAAGGATCATTCAACACCCAAGTTATAATGAAAACCTAGGGCTTTCTGTATTCATTTTGTTATGAAAATTTTATTCATTCATATGAGGTGTTTAAATTATATACCTTTCTAGATAAAACTAAACATACCTCCCTTTGAGTTACTTTAACCATAAAGTTTACATTATGACTAACAGAACTCTTTAACTTTCTATTATATAAGAAACAAATGATTAGTTTTTCTCTCAATTAACAGTTTACATAATTAGTCGGGATACCTTGGTAAATTTAACTTTTTGTTTGTTTGTTGTATAGTGCATTATTTTAAAAAATATTAAATGAATTATCTTTTTGTCTTCAATGATGGATGAATGAATGGAAGTAATGTTAGTTGGCTACATTTGGCGACAAAACAATAAAATAATTGTGCCTTAAAAGATATAATTCAGATAGACATTCTTGAAACAAAGATAAGAGAATGTGTATGTGTGTATACATATTATGTAATAATATGTATATTATTGCTTATGCCTGGAAAACTTAACTAGAATAGTCAACAAAGATGTTGACTGGAAGATGTTGTTGGACTTTGACAATTTAGAAAGGAAAGGGAAGGGAGGAGAAAAGAAAATCAAAATCATTTGGGCATTTAGGCAAAAAGACCTAGTCATCTATATCAGAGAATAAATTGGCCTGGCCTCATAATTTTCCACAGCAATATTCAATGTTAGAAAACTGTAGAGTGGCACAAAACCCTTAAGAAAAGAAAGTGCTATGCCAAGTGGTTACACTTTGCTACCTTCAGGTTCTTCAGAGTATAGAGTCTGGGGCAAAGGTTTAATCAAGCACACATAATAGTTTCCTGCCGCTGCTATAACAAATTGTCAAAAACTTGGTGGCTTAAAAGATCGGAAATTTATTTTCTCACAATGGTGGAGGCCAGAATCTGAAATTGGTATCACTGAACTGAAATCAATATGTTCACAGGGTCATGCTACTTCTGGAAGCTCTGGGGCCGGGTGGGGCCGGGGAATTTGTTCCATGCCTCTTCCAGTTTCTGGCAACTGCCCACATTCATTGACTTGTAGCCACATCACTTCTTGGTCATACTGCCTTCCATTCTGTGTGTACCCTTTTTCTCTGCATGGTATTTATAAGGACACACATGATTGTATTTACGGCTTCCCACATAATCCAGTATAATCACTCCATTTCAAGATCCTTAATTAATCACATCTGCAAAAACTATTTCTAGGTTCCACACAGTTTACAAAAAATTAAAGGAATTGTAAGGGACTATTCTTCTCAATTTAATGCAAATAAACTTGAAAATGGGGGTGAAATATATAATATTCCAGAAATGTATAATTTGCCAAAACCATTTCCAGAAGAAAATTTAGATTTATTTCCAAAATACAAATAAAGAAAGGTATCAAATAACCTCCTTTTTCACATCCCCTCCCTCTCCCACCAAAATAATAAAGTGCCTGGACTAGACAATTTCATAGGGAAATTCTAACAAAACCTTTAAAAAGCAGATGATTCCAATGATATTTTAACTATTCTAGAGTACAGAAAAAGAAGGAAAGCTTGCAAATTTTGTTTACAAAGTGAGTATAAAAGTGTCCCCCAAAGTCAACAAAAACTGCAAAAATAGAAAACAATCACATATCAAAAGCTCACCACAAGGCACTGATAATTCAATATTAGAATATGTGGACATCAATAGCCTTCTTCTATTGAGACAACAACCAGTTAGAAGACACAACAGAAGGAAAAATTCCTTATTTTCAATAACAACACAAAAGATAAAGTGTCTGAGAGGAAATATGTGAGATCATTATAAAAAAAGACTTTAAAATGTTACAGAGGAACACAAAATAAGATATGAGCAAAGAAGAAAATTGTTCCATGTCCTTGGATAGGATGACTCAACACCATAAAAATGTCAATTCTCCCTAAATTAACCTAAAATTTTCACACAAGTCTAATAAAAATGTCAGCATCATTTTGCCAGAATAATCAAGCTAAGTCAAAAGTTCATGTGGAAAAATAAACATGTAAAAATATCCAAGAAAGGTCTGGAACAGAAGTTTAATAAGGGGGAACCAGTCTCCAAGCATTAATACATTAGAAAGCTTCAGTAAGTAATATACTATTATATTGTCACATGAATAAATAGAAAAATCATGGATCAGAACATGAAATCCAGGAATAGACATACATCTATATATGCCATTTTAGAAAAGGTGGCATATTCTAACAGATGAAGAAAGATGGATTACTTAATAAATAGTATTGAGAAAAATGAATTAGAGAAAAGAAAAGGAAGAAAAATCTGACTCCATTTCTAACACTTAATTGTAGGAGAAATGCCAGTTGTATTAAAATTTTAAGTGTTTTTTAAAAAGATCAAAATACCAGGGGAAAGCATAGAAAGTAGAAGGCCTTTCTAATTATGACACGAAACTCAGAAGCTATAAAAAAGAAGATTGTTAAATTCAATTAAATGTTTTAAAAATATTAATGATAAGAAGTACAAGTGAAATTAAAAGGCAAATACCAAATTGGGAGGGAAAAATACTAACTTATATCACCGACATAGTTAATCTGTCTAATGTATAAGGCGTTCTTAGGAGTTAATGAGAATAAGGCAGTCCGATGAAAATAATGGGCAAAAATATGGACAATTCTCAGAAAAGGAAGTGTGGATTGCACTTAAACATATATTAAGGAACTAATAACAAGAAAAAGAAAATTAAACCACTTTTACCTATCACACTGGCAGAGATCAAAGTTATATAATTCACTGTTTGTGAGAATTAGAATAGATAAACAGATCTCATACTTGTTGGTAAGAGTGTAAATTCGTACATCTTCTGTGAAGGGCAATTTGGTAATATCCATCAAGTTTATAAATACTTTATCCTTTTGAAATATATTCTAAGATATACTCATATGTTTGTGATATGATATATGTGCAAGTTATTTACTGTGACACTATTTGTAGTACCAAAAGAGTAGAAGCAGCCTATTAATGTCCATCAATATGAGACCTATCAAATTCTGTACAGTACAGGCATACAGGGGAATACTACAGAGCTACAAATGCATAAAGCTCTTTACATATTAACTGATATGGAATGACCCCCAAAGTCACTGGAGGAAAGAATATACACATACATACTGACATCTCTGAAAAGATACACAAGAAGCTCATAAGACTGGCTATGTTAAGGAAGGGAAACTGAGTGGTTGGGGGACAGGAGTGTGAAGGACACTAAAAATGCCTTTTGCATTTTTAAAATTTATAAATAAATAAGAGAGACCATGAGGCTTTCTGAGTCAAATGTGCCAAAGTAAACTATGGTGATGATAAATAGTATATATATATATAATATACACACACATACATATATACACACACATATATACATAATACATATATACGCACATATACATATACATGTATGTATATAGATGTATATATATGTACATACATGTATATGTATAGATGTATATATATGTACATACATGTATATGTATATGTGTATATATATGTGTATATGTGTGTATATATGCACATATATATATAATAGAAAAAATAAAATAATCTTTCAGCCTTCTTCTCCTATTTCTTTCCCCCAAAATGCACACATCTTCCTCCAATTATAATTTTGCTTGATTTCATTAGCCTCTAGCTTTATCCTCAGACCCTACTATTTCATTTATCTCAAGATGTGTCTTAACATTTCTAATAATTTTCCAATGAAAGTTATATCTCAATCTCATTTTAACATCTCAATTTCAATATGTTCTATGAGTAATAACAAACTGAAATCATTTATTTGAGGCAATCATAAGAGAAGAAACACATCTTTTGGAAGGTGCTTTAAAAAAAAAAACAGGGGCTCTTGGGTGGCTCAGTTGGTTAAGCATCTGACTTTTGGTTTTGGCTCAGGTCATGATCTCATGGTTTGTGAAATTGAGCACTGCATCAGGCTCTGTGCTGACAGCTCTTGTGCTCTCTCTGTGTCTCCCCTGTGTACTCTCTTTGTTTCAATAAAGGAAAAACAAATACTAGTTAAAATAAAATCTTGCCTGTTTGGAAAATGTGTCATGGGCATTTTAATTATTTGTTTAGAGAATTAAAGATGTCCTCTCCTGGCATCTTTAACTGTAATAAGCACAATAAAGAAAGCTTTTAGATAAAATATGAATTAATAAAGTCACAAGTCATATAACCATGGTGTCCATGAAGATGCAGAGCCTATGTATTGAGATATGGGAAAATATAAAATTCCTATTTCTATTATTTTATCTTATCTTCATAATGTAAAAAATAATATATTAATACATAATTTATAAATAATAAAGTATGCATACATGCTATTGTGTGTTCAATCATTCTTATCCACAGAAGTGTGTAGTTAAAATGTTTTTAGTAACTGCTGGTAAATGGTGGAGTTTTTCTTCATAAATAAGGGGAAACCATGTGCACTGTAGAATATTGTATCAGGCATAGTGAAAAGAAGCAGCTATAAATTATTAATTTCTAAGTCAAATGCTATTGAATTCATTTAGTATGACACTTAGGACAATGCTATCTAAAGAGAAATGTTTAGTAAATAACATTTACAAGTTAAGAACAAGTGTTAGATATTACCATTCCAAATCTCCTTATTTCAAACATGAGGTAACTACAGGCTAGAGAGAGTAAATAATATTCTCTATGTCATATGGCTAACTCATGGTGACAAAGCCCACTACAGAACCCAAATTTCCCACCTCTTTGTCTTTCTACTGGACAACACATGGAGATATATATGTGTGTGTGTGTGTGTGTGTGTGTGTGTGTGTGTGTGTAAATGGAGAGGGTCTTTGAAATTAGCATCAGGCCAACCTGTGTTCTCATGATTTTATTTTCTCCTATTTATCCAAACCTTTATCTTTTTTAAAACCTTCCCAAAATCACATCCCATTTTGTAAAGTGAAATAATGAATTTCTTTTTTTAATCATGTTAATTTTTAAGCCATTCTAAAGGAAAAAGGTCAAACCTGAAGTTAATCCTGTTTTCATCCACCTCCTTTAACAGAAACTATCTCTGAACTCTAAATGCCTTTTTCTTACCAGTAATCCTCTGAGACCAACCCAGGGAAGAAAAAAAAAAAAAAAAAAAAAATATGCAACTCTACCCAAAAGAAATGAAAGGTGAAATGTGATGGGAGTGGATGATATAGCAGTTGACTTGCAAAGAAGCAATCAAAATTAAAAGTCCATTCTTAAGGGATGATAAAATTGTAAACCCGCAAGAATAGATCCTACATTAACTCTTCAAGTCTATTAGCCTGATTCTGAGTTGAATTATCTCCAGGGCCCTCAAAGTAGAACAATATCGTGAGTATGACAACATTGAGATCATGACTTCAGGAAAAAAGCTAAAGAGAAAATGAAAAGTATTTATCCAGGTAATTCAAACACATTTTTAACACCTTGATTATATTTGTGTAATCTCCTCACAATATTAATAAAGGAAATTTTCAACTTTGAATGTTTCCTGCTCTTGAGATCCTAGGGAAGCTATATTTTAACATTTATCAAGGTCAAAATGACTTGTCAAAACCTCAAAGAATGGGCTCTATTTCTGTCCTAAGCACACATGGTCTGCTTTAAATAAAATAATAATAATAATAATAATAATAATAATAAATAAAATAAAATAAAAATAAAATAAAATGAGTATTCTGAACATAAGAATAAAGAAATTTCCCTGGTTCCCATAAGTTTAAAGTCATGCAACTTGCCAATATCCTAAAAACATAAGATAAAAAAAAAAAAAAAAAGCTGTGACTTTCTGGAATGTTCTTCATCATGATGATTTGTAACTCTTTCTGTAAAAACATATATAATCTTGTACCAAATGTTCCTTTCCCAGAACACTCTCTTCTTTGTGAAAATTGTGTATATCAGGCAGCTGTTCCCTCTTGAGCTCGAATACAACGCTTTTCCTTTCTCTTCAAAATTTAAGAAAAAGATTTGTTCATTTTGCATCGATAATATGTACAGGTGACATTTAAGAAATTTAACTGTATTGACACAGACATTGGTTTCAAATATGGCTATGTCATTTCACCAGTTTTGTCATGTATTGGGAAACTGATATGTCATTGGATTGGAAAGATTAAATGGCATGATGCAGATGATCGCTTAGCAAAGTGTCTAGCATATAGTTAAGCACATACAAAACCTAATTCTTTTCTTGAGACAGGTGAAATGGCATGCTCAAGATCTCACATTGTTTGCTAGGCAAAAAAAATTAGAAATCCAGATTCCTCCTCTAAGGAAAGTAAGAGTTGAGACATTTAGGGGTTTACTAAGTCATAATTCTTAAAATGATTGGGGCAGGGTGTAGCGGGGAATGGCCTCTGGCAATGCCAAGTTTGTTGCCTCAGAAATCCACAAACACGGGCTGCCACCATCTTTTTTCCGTTCGAGGCAGGCCAGAACTACATTTCCCAGCGACCCTCAGGCTGCTTCCGGTGCAGTGAGCCGAGGCTCTGCTTCCGGTTGTATCTTTGACGTCAGTTCGGTCGGAAGACTCCCGCAGTTGAGACCGAGTTCTTGAATATGGGTTCTTTCTTGTCCCAACCTCTGGAGCCCATCAAAGTAGCTGCGCCTCCTGAGGTCACCAACTCCGCCGAGCCCCTGCCCCTCGCTGCACCTGGAGCGCCGACCTCTCCAGCGGAAGCGCCTCTACTTAATAACTGCTGGAGCTGTCGCGTGCTCTCCGGGTCGGGGCTGATAGGGGCGGGCGGGTACGTGTACTGGGTGGCGCGGAAGCCCATGAAGCTGGGATACGCCCCGAGTCCAGGGACTATTACGCAGATGGTCATCGGCATCAGTGAGAGTCGGGGGATCTCAGGGCCTTTGGGCAGGGGGATAGGGAGAAGTGGGCCGCAGTCATGCGGGCGGGTTGCGGGGCTGGTCACGTGGCCGAGGCACACCAAACTAGGAGCAGGGGCGGGGAGAGGAAGTTCTTGGGACGGCGTTTCTTTTCTTTTTTTTTTTTTTTTAAATGACAATATTTCTTGAGAACTCTTGTTAGCTTCAATCGTTAATCCTAACGATAACTATTAGAGATAGGTATGATTATAGTAATCTCTTTTTACCGCTGAACAAACTAAGGCATAGAGAGTAAGATGTTAAAGGTCAGATAATTAGGATATGACACAGCTGGTTTTTGATCCAAGTTTATCTGTCACCAGACCCATGCTTTGTTCTCCAGATTCTGGAGAAAGCCTTAGTGAGATAAAAACTAGGGCTTTGAAGTCACGTCTTAGGTTCGGTGCAAACCCACATTCTCGGTGTACTATGGGTGAATGGCTGGCCCACAGTCCTTAGCTGTAGCAATAATGACTGATTATTATAAGTGATGTTAAGATGTCTTAGAGTAAAATGCAGTGATTTTTTTTTCCTTTTTTTTTTTTTTTTTTTTTTTTTTTTTGCTCTTTAAACCAGTTGAATGGGTAGGATTTTAGGTTTACAGATCTCTTAACTTTCTAATTAGATTCCCCAAATCGGTTCTCCTTAAATCCCTTTCTTGCTTGGGGAGGTAACAGATTTTTTTTTTCTCTCTCTCTCTAAATTTTCTTTTCCTTTTCTGAATTTCACTCTTTTATAAAAAAAAAAAAAAATGTAATGATGATGTGTCTTCTAGGAGTGTTGTGAGGATTAAATAAGATGGCATATATGAAAGCACCTAGTAAACTAAAGTATAACATACATATGAGGTACTGTTGTTTTTTTTCCTTAGGCATAGCTTGTTGGGGTGTAATCATCCTGGCAGACCCCAAAGGGAAAGCCTTCCGTGCTGATTGAAAGTACCGCCAGTGAAGTTGTCATCTTTGTCCGTGTCCCCACGACACCAGAACAAGCATCGGACTTACAGATGTTCTGTACAGACAAATGGATATTGGCAGACTTCAGTCCTGCAGATACGACAAGACTGAAAAGACAAATGTAGGTTGTTATTCTTTGGCGATGAATATTTGTGGCCTTCTTCTCAGACTCCACAGGGACCATTAAATCCCTCAGAGAAGAGAACAAGTTCTGTGTCTTATCCAGAGGAAGAAGATATAATAAAAATGAAGACGAGATGATAAACCAAATTGGAAAACGAACCAAATTATTATTTAAAAAAGTTCTCTTTACTTCTCCTATAATGGCATCAACACTTATTAGCAACTTAACACTGGGTTTGTATCATACAATGTGCAGAAGTACATAAAACTTTACATGTGTACTGCTAATGATTTCTAAGGTGTTGTCAAATCAATTACCTTATGAGAGTTTCAAAGCTACTACTGTAAGGTGCTTATTTCACTGGTGGTAAGTGAAACTTGAAAATAGTTCTAGTGATTTGCCCATGGTCATTCAGCAAGTCAGTGATATAGCTAGGACTTGTTCTTGTTTAGTTCTTGTTTTTTAGAACTAGGATGATTTTGTGATGAAACAAAAATGAGCATACAATAAAAGACAAGTACCAAAATATTTGAGAGAAATTCACAACGTTGTCATTAAGAACAAAAATCAGATTTTGTCCACAACCACTGGAATTATTCCTGTGATGAAATTGAGATGCTTTTGAGATAATGACTTAAAATTTGATAGTTCATTTCTGAGAGAAGTCTATGCTTCCCTTTTCTATAAAGTTATACATAGCTTTTTGTTCAGAGCAGAAACATAGTCAAGTTTAGTTGCTAATCACAGTGTGTTAGTTTTGAAAGATAATGTTGAGCAAGTACTTTCAAGGCTTTTACTATCATGTATGTGGAAGTGCCTAAGCTTAATGCTGGATGTCTGTATTCCCAACATTTTCTTAGGTTAAACCAAAACTACATAAATCTAACTTGTTGGTCTTGGCTTGACCTTCTGGATAAACAGAGTAACTAAAATTTATATATGTAATGTAGGGGAACCTGGGCCGATTAAGCGTCCGACTTCAGCTCAGGTCATGATCTCACAGTTTGTGAGTTCGAGCCCCACATCGGGCTCTGTGCTGACAGCTCAGAGCCTGGAACCTGCTTTGGATTCTGTGTCTCCCCGTCTCTCTGCCCCTCCCCCGCTCACGCTGTATCTCTCTCTCCTTCAAAAATTAGTAAACATTTAAAAAAATTTTTTATATATGTAATGTAATTTTAACATCTTTCTCAGAATTTGTACTAATGTGTAAGCAAATAAGAATTTTTTTTCCAAATGAACTTGCCTTCTCACTAGAATATTGCCAAGGTATATTTGGTTCTTCCCAACTTGGGTCTGTTTAACTAGGTTTGAGCAAAATAATGCTCTACTATGTCTATGGGCAGTAAACCAGGAATAACACCCCTCCCCCCAAAAAAAATAGATTAGTTAAATTTAAAATGAATAGTTGTTTTTCTTTTCTTCTTTTCTTTAACTTTGGAAGTGTATTCCAAAAGTTGTTTTGAGTGGCGCCTGGGTGGCTCAGTCGGTTAAGCATCCAATTCTCGGTTTTGGTTTGGGTCAAGATCTTACAGTTGGTGGGTTTTAGGCCCTGTGTCTGGCTCTGCGCTAGCAGCATGGAGCTTACATGGAATTCTCTCCCCACCCCTCGCCTGCTCATGCTGTCTCTGTCTCTCTAAATAAATAAATAAATAAACTTCAAAAACTTGCTTTGATTTCTACCAGTGCAGTCAGAAATCCAGTTTCTTTTAGAGATGAGTCTGATCTTCAGAAAGAAAAGAGCACTTTAGTCTTACAATGCAAGGAGTACATATAGTGCCCCTATTATCATCCCTTTTGTTGGGGATGAAGTAGAGTGAGGATAAACAGACGCAAGAATAAGTGGATTATTACTCAGTAATGTAAGAACACCCATATTTATGGGTTTTGGAATCTCTTTATTGCATGGAAATACGAGTTTATAAAGGCTCATAATTACTTTTGGCAGAAGAGAAAAAGTACAAATAAAGGCAATTTAAAATTAACTTAGAGTCTTCCTTGAAACACATACCAAAATGTGAACATACATGTAATCGCTGATAATGTTCATAATGTCCAGGGTATCTATTAACCTTTACATAGTGTAAACTTTGGTAGCTCAAGATAATCAAGAAATTATTACACCATCTCTTGTTCTGTGTATTGTATTGACTAGTCTGTAATCCTTTGACCAGCTAACAGTATATCAACATATGAAAGCACCCTAATGTAGATTGATCTTCAGGATCTTGATATATTTTGGGAAGGAGAGGTGAGGGGTCTCTCTTTCTAGGCCGATTGCTATTGCCGGCAACACTGGAGTGTTCAAGTACAGATCTATCTAAAAAGTTATGGAGTTTCACCTGGCTGAGACTAGTTGCTGAGACCATGGTTTCTGGGGCGCCCTAGAGGTTAAGCATCTTGGGCATGATTTGTACTTCACCTCTACCATCAGCATTTGCTCCTTGCTTCTTCTTATTACTGGTTTCTTAGCCTGACTGTGTCTGAATTAGGGGCCTCTTGAATGAAGCCAGTTGATTTGACAACATAAAATAAATTGCTCCTAAATTAAATTTAAATACATGTTCAGGGCAAGCATATGTTCAAGTACTCCCTCTCCGCCCCAAACCAGGCTTGGCCTCAACTGATTTATTGCCAGGACTGCATTGATCAAACTAATACTTCTCAAATCTTGGTCTAGGATAGTAAGCAATTTTGAGTTGAAAAGCCACTTTTTTTTTTTTTTTTTCCTTTCAATGACAGATAAATCCTTGCCTTGACCCAATGATTATATAGGTGTTAGGGGCACAGAGTCAGAGGGGAAAGACTTATAATTACACATCATTCAGAAGTACCCCAAGAGCATGGGGAGAAAATCAGTCACTCTTCTAAATCCATGTCTCTTGGCCTTTGAGATATTCAGCAACTTGTCATTCAAATGTAGAAGGAACATAGAGAAATAGCCCAAAGGGCAAATGTTAAATGTAGTAATGCTGCTAAAAGTCACTGCTCAGTCATGGGACTGAACTTGCATTTGCTTCAGGAATGTGGTAGACAAGATTCTTAAGATGGTCCAGATCCCTGGACACACACTTTCTTCCAGTTATTCAAAGACCATTCTAGGTGCTTCTGTGAAGGAAATTTGCAGATGTAATTAAGGTCCCAGATCAGTTGATCTTAAGATCGGGAGATTATCCAGATGGGCTGATCACACAAGCCCATTAAATCTTGTTCTAGAGGTCAGAGGCAGGAGAAGTTGGAGATTAGAAGGAAGAGGAGGATTCAGTATAAGTCCCTGCAGTACTAGAAGAAAGCAAACATTCCTATGAACTACCTCTGGGGGCCATGTGGCTAGGAACTGCCAGCTGCCTGGAGCTGCTGAGAGTAATAGCTAAGCAGGAATCTGGGACCTCAGTTCTACAACTACAAAGAAATGAATGCTTCCAACAACCTGTAGGCTTGGAAGAGGGCCTTATGAGAAACGAACTGCAGCCCCAGCCAACACCTTGGTTTCAGCCTCATGAGACCCTAAGCAGAGTATCTAGTCATGCTGTGAGACCATGAAATAAATTTGTGCCGTTTTAAGTCTCCAGGTTCCTGGCAATTTGTTACACAATAGAAAACTAATACAACGAATCAGGAATATTTTATGGTGTCACAGTTATGGTAGATGGCATGCCAAACCAATTATGCACCCCCTTTCTGGATATTCAGGAATTAGCAAGAAGAAGCCATCTGAATAGCATTTGTCTTTACAGTTACTGTCTTCACTTGTTTTTACTGGTGGCTTTTCTGGACAGTTTTTATCTTCTATTTTCTAGCAAAATTGTTCCACTGCTGAATATATATTTCAAAAAAAATTACAGCACCCTTTTGATGTGCCAAACATGCTAAGTGCTTTGTAGGAATTGTCAAATTCTCCAGCAGCCCTGTTTTACAGTTGAGGTAACTGAGCCCTGGAACAGAGAAGAGTTTTTCCAAAGCCTCAAGTGATGAAGCAGTAGTGGCTTGGTGAAGAGCATGATCTGGGAAGTGCAGATTCATGTTGCTATAGTCTTTTTCTTAGCATTCATTCTCAAAATGTTCAGATGTCAAAATTAGAAATTTTGAATTCTGATTTTCCATTTTTCTTGGTTATCCCTTAGTTTAACATGTATCATTTTTTTTTTTTTGGTTTCCTCTTTATAATTGAGGTTATATCACTTATCACTCTGACAAGCAATTTACATATTAATCCAGGACAAGAAATTCATATCTCCCTTAGCAGGCTCATACCCTTCCATGACTTTACCCCAATCTCTCCTGACCATTCTCCTGAACTTAAACCCTATTTCCCAGCCACAGTAGGGCATCCTACCTACCTCTCTGAAGAAACCAGCATCCCAACTTGTCCAAGATGAACTGATTTCACTCCAACCTACTTCTATTTGCTGTATCTGTTCATAGCATTTCCAATTCATCAGCGGACCAAGCTAGAAACAATAGAATTATCTATGGCTCTCTTTACTCTTATTTACCTCTGATCTGTTAGCAAGTCCTAGTTATTTTAACCCTGTAATACTCTTTCCTGTCCATTTCCATTGCTATTGTTTTGGATAAGTTATCATTTCTTTTTTTTTAATTTTTTTTAACATTTATTTATTACTGAGAGACAGAGAGACACTGAGTATGAGCAAGGAAGGGGCAGAGAGAGGGGGAGACACAGAATGCAAAGCAGCTCCAGGCTCTGAGCTGTCAACACAGACCCTGACACAGGGCTCGAACTCACAAACTGTGAGATCATGATCTGAGCTGAAGTCGGACACTCAACTGACCGAGCCACCCAGGCGTCCCCAGTTACCTTCATTTCTAATGTAGATAGCTGTAATAGATTCTTCTATTTGCTTCAAAGAAACCCCTCTCATGTGTCCTCCACACTCTAGCCACAGTAACCTTAAAGCATGTCCCAGCTGAAAAGCTTTCAGTATCCCTGCGACATACAAGGTGATCTACAGACTCCTTGGCAGAATAGGGAATGCCCTTCACCCTCAATATCTTTCCATCCTTATCTTTCACTCCCTGACTTCTGTTCCACACACCCCATGTTTCTGCCACTCTTACTTAGCCAATTCTTCCTAAAAATGTCACTCTCCATGCCTTTGCACCTGCTTTTCCTTCAGCCTAAAAGGATATTCTTTTGTCTGCTCCATCTGGGAAAATCCCACTTGTCCTTCAAAGCCCAGCCCAAATGTCACCTCTCTAGCAAAACCTTCCCTGAAAAGTCTTGGTGTCATTACTTTCAGGGCTGGGCAACCATTACACTTTGTATGAACCTCTATCACTACACTTAACAGTTAGGTTGCTCAGTAATTATTTATGTATCTGTCCCTCCCCACTGATTGTGAACTCTTCAAAAAGAGGATTGTGCTTTTGTCATCTTCATGTTTCTGGTCCTTAGCACCAAACATGCCAGGTATCTGGTTCATGTTCAGTACATATTGATGAATAAGAAAATTTTATTCAACCTTTTAGGTTGAACAAATTAAGAGGAAAGAAAGGGCAATTTTTGTTCTGTTAGATAACTTTAGTGTATCTCAGGTATGGTCCTTGGTCCAGCAGCAAACATGCCAGGTATCTGGTTCATGTTCAGTACATATTGATGAGTAAGAAAATTTTATTCAACCTTTTAGGTTGAACAAATTAAGAGGAAAGAAAGGGCAATTTTTGTTCTGTTAGATAACTTTAGTGTATCTCAGGTATGGTCCTTGGTCCAGCAGCATGAGCATCACCTGCAAACTTATTAGAAATGTATATTCTTAGCCCCATGCCAGACCTGCTACTGAGTCTGAAGCCCTGGGGGTGGAGTCCACCAATCTATTTTAACAAGCCATCTGGGTGATTCAAATGAACGTTTAAGCTTGAGAACTATGGATGTGTTTGAACCTGACTGACCTGTGTACAGCAGATTTCAGCTGTAATGTCATGGAAAAAAAATATGACTGAAGCCATGAGGCCTAGGTTCTTAGCTCGTAATAAGCTCTTAAGCAAGCCGCTTAAACTTTTAGAACATGTTACCTTCTGTAAAGTCAGAAGACTAGGCAATCTAAATTCCTTTTTAGCACGGAGATTCCCTCTATGTATGAAAGAGATGTATTGTCTAATGCCAGAGGACAGAGATAGTAGTGGAGAACAGGGAAAATTGAAACAGCACTCTGTGCAGTGATTGTGTGAAGCTTCCTTAACATTGCTCCTACAAGTTCACTCTCTAGCATTGTGAAATGGCAACTGCTTGATACTTCACAGGAATTTCATAATCTCTTACCCCAATTAGTGCACCTGACCAACCAAACAATTCTGTAGGGGAGAACAGAGTCCTTTCTGACCCTCTTGTGATCAGATCATTCTTGGAAGCATGAAATGTGATTACCCTGTCCTGGTATGCATAACTTCCCAGACATTCAAAATAAATATGGGAAGTCAAGAAGGATTAGGATTGGTGGTGGTGTATGTGTGTCGGATCCCTATTTCCCAAGAACACAAATAGGAAAACCTTTCCTTCAGTTTCACTTTGCATAATAATGTTTTACTGATGTGAATTAAATTAAACACATTCTGTTATCCAGGCTGTGTCTAGAATAATAACAAACCTCAGCAAAAGAGAATATTCTATCAGTGGGTGTGCAAATCAAACCAATAAAAATTACACATTCTGCCCTGTACCTAGAAGTATATTTCAAGTATATATATATATATATATATATATATATATATATATATACACATATATATATTTCAAAAGTACATAATATATAAAATAATACACATTTAATCTGAATATATATTTTAAATAAACATTATATATAAATCATTGAAATATATTTTATAAATATGTATTATATATCTATCCTATCATATCATATAGGTATGTGTATATATATGTCTTAAATGATATCCACCTATATGTGAAGGTGAGTCTAACAAGTGATTTTGTTACTGTAACAGCCAACTACAAAAATAGCCTTTAGGCCTACGACCAAAAGCCAGTACTGGTGAAATCCCTAAATTCTAGTGGTATTATCACCAAAAAAGTTTCAATAACTAGAAGAAATATGGCCTCATTTCCTTCAGAGGGATTTTCATTTTCAAGTATCTCAATTGCATTGAATTAAGATTCAGTCCAATATGCATTTATTAGCCTTTGTTATATACCAGACACTCTACTTGGGGTGTTAGGAATATTACAGGGCTCCTTCTCCTAGAAGCTGGGAGTGTAGTGGGAGAGACAGATGCTTTAAAAAGTGATTATGATATAAGTAAGGTTATACACTACGTACATGGGAGCAAGGCAAAGGGACATTTTAGATCTTACTAAACAAGTGCACAAATCAAGTCTGATACCTTACCTGGAGCAAACAAAGCCCAATCACCAGTAGGACAAACTCTGGACCCCCATGAGGATGAACAAAGCAGACACATGTCAAGAGAAAGGGCTACCAACGCTCATATCTAGGCAAGTCATCAAACAGAAACTCTAAGGGAGAATTCTCAGAGTTCCTTGACTTGGGGTTGCTTTCAGCAGCATGCTGTGCAGCCGTGCTTAGAACTGTGACAAGAAACTGCAAAATGCCTGTCAAAACCCTTGACAAGTGAAAGACAGGCAAACTGGGATGGGGAAAGCAGGTTTCTCTCCATCCTCACCAGCCTGTGAACACCTGTTACTGATGGAGCAAGCTGAGAGACACATTTGGCACATGTTGGCAGCACCAGCAGAATCAGCCCTTCCTCAAGATTTACTGAAGATGTGATCCTTTTTCTGTGGCTTCTGCTGCACAAAACCCATTTCAGTTTTCTTTGCTGTATAGTTATTAGAAGTGAGGGGGAGAGATAAGAAAACTCAAGCTGGTTTTACCATGGCTGAATATAACCATGCCAAAGATGTTGACAGCATTCTTTCTGAGGTGAGAAAAATCACACTAATGCCATTTGTGGGGAGTTTTTCAATTGGCAAACACCTTCATGAATTTATACAGTTGGCTATACAGCAACCTGAGAGAATGGGCAAGGCATCTCACATAGTCCCCATTTTACAGATAAAGAAATGAAGGTGGATTCAGGCAGTTGAGGGACTATACAATCACGAGTAAGAAGCAGATTTGATCATGTGAGTAAAGGTATCTGGCTTTGTTGCAGGACATTGGTTGTCAAAGAATTCAAGAAGGTGTGTCTACTTGAATTCTAACCTCCCATGTAGAAAGTAGTCAAAGCAACAGAAATTCAATTTGTCTCCCTTAGTTGAAGTACATCAATTGTTTTTGGAAGCCTGAGATTCACAAGGACTAGAATGATGCAGGCAGAAGGTGTGCTGTTAAAGTCAGCCAGTTGGAAGTGTCTGTCCCTAAACAAGCTACCTTCTCTGAGCCTCAGCTCCCTAAAGTCATAAAATGTGGAAAGTCATACCCACCAAGTTTTATGGAGACTGAAAGTGTGGGGAATGACTTTGATATAGTAAGCAGTCAGTTATTGGTGATCATTAACATAGTTTTTTTTTTATATGAAATTTATTGTCAAACTGGTTTCCATACAACACCCAGTGCTCATCCCAAAAGGTGCCCTCCTCAATACCCATTACCCACCCATCCCTCCCTCCCACGCCCCATCAACCCTCAGTTTGTTCTCAGTTCTAGGAATTTACCCAAGGGATATAGGAGTGCTGATGCATAGGGGCACTTGTACCCCAATGTTTATAACAGCACTTTCAACAATAGTCAAATTATGGAAAGAGCCTAAATGTCCATCGACTGACAAATGGATAAAGAAATTGTGGTTCATTAACATAGTTTTTAAAAATACAAATAATGTACCACCACTCCCCTTGCCTGCTGATTGAAGACTCAGCATCTGGACATGGGGAAGGGACTTCTCTGTTACTATTTGTGGAATTGAGTGTTTTTGATCACATCATGTATCACAAGCAGGAATTCTGCCCAAGAAGGCAGAAATTTTCAAAATTAAAAGCCTGCACATTGCTCAAGGCATGTCTGTACTTGCTATTTGGCTCAGTTCATTCCAATTTTTTTATTTTAAAATGTTTCATTTAGTTAGAAATGTAACTTTAAAATAAACAGCAAATGAAAAATAAAAAAAGAGAAATGACAAACTCTATCTAAAAAAAAAAAAAAAGTTCTCTTCTGAGGGGGCTCCAGAGTTGGATCTACAGAAGTACCAGCTGCTAGTTTGTTTTATTATTACTTGATTTAAATATATCCATGGCTGAGGGGGAGGAGGGCAACTGACAGCAGCTTTGGCTTCCTGCAATGCTTCCTGCAATTTCACCAAGTTGCTTGTGGGACTGACATGCTTTTCCTTGACATGAGCTCTAAAGATCCCCTAGGCTGAAACCTTTCTCCACTATTTATTGACTGTCTCAGTTCCATTTGGCAAACAAGGACGATCTTCCCTGTCCTCCCTGTCTATGGCTTTTTCACATAGATCAAGTACGGTAAGTGGATATGTAAGTCTTTGAAACTGTACATGGCAACCTACCAGTTTTACTCACTTCTCTCATTCAGTAGTACTTTTCCAAAAATATGCAGTGCAACTCTTCAGAAATGGAATGGTGTTACCAGGCATTCTGAATCCAAAACTCTCCAAGCTATCCTGTTTGCTGTGCAATATTAGCCATTTTTCTTTGCAACTAGTTTAGCTCTTCAAAAACACCACTGACATCAATTCTTGAATAAATGTCATTATTTATTGGAACTTGCTTTCTAAGAGATAATTTTAATTAATGAAGACTTAGAGCTTTAAATCCCTCAAATTAGAGGATGAAACATCAGGTCTGCTCCTTCCTTCTCCTGATAGTTCACATACTGTCCTATGATTCCCCTTCCTTTCCTCTGATCTTTGATGTGAAATAGGGTAGCTCTTTCCACAGGGTTCCCGTTCAGAGTCCCAGCTGTTCAGGGGCATGGCCACTTCTTCCCTTAAAAAATGGAGTTAAATGAAACATCCCACCTGGGCTTGCTAAGCCACTCTATGTTCCAGGTGCACTTTCATGACATTTTACCTATGTAAGGCATATGCGATCTTGAAACCAGTTAACACAGATATCATTCCTCAAACTCAACTCTCTTCCAGGGTTAGAGTTGGCTAGGAAGCTCCAGGTGATACTCTCTCTCTGTTTAAACTTTAGTTGAAACATCATGTCTAGTTGAGGCCTTTCTTTTGCAGTTTAGAAAACTCTACTGGTTTTTAAAAACTTTTATGAGATCTTTTATATTCAGGATTTTCTCTTACTGAATGTGACTTTTACTTATTTTCTTGAATGCAGATTATATATGTGTGATAAATATGTTACATATATTTTATGTAAGATATGTATTTTTAACTAAGATAATACTCAAATAATATGCCAATATCTTACAAGTCTGTTTTGTTTTAGTAGTTATCTAGATACAGCCAATATAGATCAAAGGAGGTACAACTTATTTTTTTTTAATTTACATTCCAGTTACTTAACATACAGTGTAATTAGTTTCAGGTGTACAATATAGTGATTCAACACTTCCATACAACACCTAGTGCTCATCACTATTAGTACGCTCCCGAATCCCCATCACCTATTTAACCCATCCCCTCATTCACCTCCTCTCTGGTAACCATGAGTATGTTTTAAATAGTTAAGAGTCTGTTTCTTGTCTTGTCTCCTTCCTTTCTTTTTTTTTTTTCCTTTCCTTGTTTTGTTCCTTAAGTTCCACATATGACTCAAATCATATGGTATATGTCTTCCTCTGACTGACTTATTTTACTTACCATTATACTTTCATACTCCATCCACATCATTGCAAAAGGCAGGATTTCATTCTTTTCTATGGCTGAGTAATAGTCCATTGTATATATATGCCACTTCTTTATCCATTCATCAGTCAATGGACACTTAGGCTGTTTCCATAACTGGGCTATTGTACATAATGCTGCAATAAACATAGGGGGTGCATGTATCCTTTGAATTAGTATTTTTGTTATCTGGGTAAATACATAGTAGTGCAATTGCTAGATTGTAGGGTAGTTATATATTTTTAACTTTTCGAAGAAACTCCATACTGCTTTCCAGAGTGGCTGCACCAGTTTGAATTTCCACCAACATGCAAAGAGGGTTCCTCTTTCTCCCCATTTTTCACCAATACCTTTTGTTTCTTGTGTCATTAATTTTAGCTATTCTGACAGGTGTGAGGTTGTATTTCATTATGGTTTTGATATTTCTTTCCCTGATGATCAGTGATACTGAGCATCTTTTCATGTGTCTGTTGGCTTGTATGGTATTCTTTGGAAAGATGTCTGTTCATGTCTTCTGCCCATTTTTAATTGGATTATTCATTTTTGGGGGGTGTTGATTTTTGTAAATTCTTTGGATATTTACCCTTTATCAGATATGTCATTTGCAAATGTCTTCTCCCATTCCATAAGTTGCATGTTAGTTTTATTGATTGTTTCCTTCACTGTGCATACATTTTTTTTTATGAAGTTCCAATGATTTATTTGTGCTTTTGTTTCCCTTGCCTCAGGTGACATAAGTAGGAAGACATTCAAAGAGGTTATTGCTTGTGTTCTCCTCTAAGATTTCTATGGTTTCATGTCTTATATTTAGGTCTTTAATCCATTTTGAATTTGTTTTTGTGTGTGGTGTAAGAAAGTGGTTCAGTTTCATTCTTTTTCATGTTGCTGTCCAGTTTTCCCAACACCACTTTTTGAAGAGACTGTCTTTTTCCCGTTGGATGCTCTCTACTGCTTTGTTGAAGGTTAATTGACTATATACTTGTGGGTTTGTTTGTGGGTTTTCTATTCTGTTCTAACGATTTATGTGTTTATTTTTCTGCTAGTAGCATACTGTTTTGGTCACCACAGCTTTGTAATATAACTTGAAGTCCAGAATTGTGGCACCTCCAGCTTCGCTTTTTGTTTTCAAGGTCACCTTGGCTATTTGGGGTCTTTTGTGGTTCCATACAAATTTTAGGTTGTGTTTGTTCTACCTCTGTGAAAAATGCTGTAGGTATTTTGAGAGGGGTTGCATTAAATGTATATATTGCTTTGGGTAGTATAGACATTTTAACACTATTTGTTCTTCCAATCCATGAGCATGGAATGTCTTTCCATTTTTTGTGTCCTCTTCAATTTCTTTCATCAGTGTTTAATAGTTTTCAGAGGACAGGTCTTTCATTTCTTTGGTTAGGTTTATTCCTAGGTATTTTGTTGCTTTTGGTGCAACTGTAAATGGAATTGATTTCTTAATTTGTCTTTCTTCTGCTTCATTATTTGTGTATAGAAATGCAAGATTTCTGTATGTTGATTTTGTATCTTGTGACTTTACTGAATTTGTGTATCACTTCTAAACAAGTTTTTGGTGAAGTCTTTCAGGTTTTATATAGAGAGTATCATGTCGTCTGCAAGTAGTGAAAATTTTACTTCTTCCTTGATTATTTTTGTTGTTTTTGTCATTGTGTGATTGAGATGGCTAGGATTTCCAGTACTGTGTTAAATAGCAGTGGTAAGACTGGACATCCCTGTCTTGTTCCTGACTATGGAGGAAAAGCTCTCAGGTTTTCCCCATTGAAGATGTGATTAGCTGTGGGTTTTTTATATATGGCCTTTATTATGTTGAGATATGTTCTCTCTAAAACTACTTTGTTGAAGGTTTTTATCATGAATGGATGTTGTACTTTGTCAAATGCCTTTTCTGCATCTATTCAAATGATCAAACGGTTATTATCCTTTCTTTTATTAATGTAGTGTATCATGTTGATTGACTTGTGAATATGGAACCACACTTGCAAGCCAGGGATAAATCCCACTTGATCGTGGTGAATGATTTTTTTAATGTATTGTTGAATTCAGTTTGCTAGTATTTTTTTGAGAATTTTTGCATCCATGTTCATCAGGGATATTGGCCTGTAGTTCTCTTTTTTAGTAGATTCTTTATCTGGATGTGATATCAGGGTGATACCGACATCATAGAATGAGCTGGGAAGTTTTCCTTCCTTTTCTATCTTTTTGGGATGTTTTAAGAATATTCTTTAAATGCTTGGTAGAATTCACCTGTGAAGCCATCTGACCCTGGAGTTTTGTTTGATGGGAGTTATTTTATTACTGATTTAATATCTTTGCTGGTTATCAGTCTGTCCAAGTTTTCTATTTCTTCCTATTACAGTTTCAGTAGTTTATATGTTTCTAAGAATTTATATATTTCTTCCAGTTTGTCCAATTTGTTGGCATATGGTTTTTCATAATATTCTTTTACAATTATTTGTATTTCTATGGTGTTTGTTATTTCTCCTCTCTCATTTGTGACTTTATTTATTTGGGCCCTTTCTCTTTTTTTAATAAGTTTGCCTAGAAGCTTGTCAATATTATTAATCTTTCCAAAGAACCAGTTCATGATTTCATCAATTGGTTCTATTTCTTTTTTAACTCCTCTAGGTGTAAGATTAGGTTGTTTATTTGAGAGTTTTCCTGCTTTGTAACGTAGGCCCATATTGTGATATACTTCCCTCTTAGGACCACTGTTGCTGCCTCCCAAAGGTTTTGGACCATTGTATTTTCATTTTCATTTATTTCCATGTATTTTTTTTTTAAATTTCTTCTTTGATTTCCTGGTTGACCCATTCATTGTTAATAACATGTTACTTGACCCCTATGTATCTGTAGTCTTTCCAATTTTTCTTCTTGTGGTTGACTTCTAACTTCATAGTGTTGTGATCAGAAAACATGAATGGTATGACTTCAATTTTTTTTTTTTTTTGCATTTGTTGAGGCCTGATTTAGTACCTAATATGTGATCTATTCTGGAGAATATTCCATGTGCACTTGGAAAGAATGTGTATTCTGCTGTTTTAAGAAGGAATGTTTTAGGAAGGTCCTGAATATATCTGTTAAATCCATCTGGTCCAGCATGTCATTCAAAGCCACTGTTTCCTTATTGATGTTCAGTTTAGATGATCTATCCATTGATATAAGTGGAGTATTAAAGTCCCCCACTATTATTGAATTACTAGCGATTAGTTCCTTTATGTTTGTTATTGACTGTTTTATATATTTGAGTGCCTCCATGTTGGATGCATAAATATTTGCAATTGTTATATCTTCTTTTTGGATAGATTATTATTATATAGTTTCCTTCTTTATTTCTTGTTACAGTCTTTGTTTTAAAGTTGGATAGATTATTATGATATAGTTTCCTTCTGTATCTATTGTTACAGTCTTTGTTTGTTACAGTCTTCGTTTTAAAGTCTAGTTTGTCCAATATAAGTGTTGCTAATCTGGCTTTCTTGTGGCATTCATTTGAATGATAATTGTTTCTCCACCCACCCACCACTTTCAATCTACAGATGTCTTTAGGTCTAAAATAAGTCTTTTGTTGGCAGCATATATATGGGTCTTGTTTTTTTTTGTTTGTTTGTTTGTTTGTTTATCCATTCTGAAACCTTATGTCTTTTGATTGGAGCATTTAGTTCATTTACATTCAAAGTAATTCTTGATATACATATATATTGCCATTTTATTACTTGTTTGTCATTATTTCTGGAGATTTCCTCTGATCCTTTCTTGTATTTGTCACTTTTGGTCTTTCTTTTCCACTCAGATTCCTCTCTCTTATTTCTTGCCAGGCTGATTTAGTGGTAACAAACTCCTTTAGTTTTTGTTTGTCTGAGAAACTCTTTGTGCCTCCTTCTATTCTGAATGATAGCCTTCCTCGAGAGAGTAGTCTTGGCTGCAGATTTTTCCCATTCACAGCATTAAATTTGTCATTCCACCCTTTCTGGCCTGCAAAGATTCTGTTGAGAAATCTCCAGCTAGCCTCATGGGTCTTCCTTTGTAAATTAAATACTTTGTCTTTTCTTTCTGCTTAAGATTTTTTCTTTATCACTATATTTTGCAAATTTAATAACAATATGTCTTGGTGTTGGCCTGCTTTTGTTGATTTTGATGGGAATTCTCTGTGCATCGTGGATCTGGATATCTGTTCCTTCCCCAGATTAGGGAAGTTTTCAGCTATTATTTCCTCAAATAAATTTTCTGCCCCCTTTTTTCTCTCTTCTTCTTCTGGGACTCCTATGATATGAATCTTATTATGTTTGATGGAGTCACTGAGCTCCCCAAGTCTTTTCTCATGTTCCCCAATTCTTCTTTCTTTTTTTTTTTTTTTTTTTTTTTTTTTATTCAGCTTCATTGTATTCCACTGCTTGGTCACTAATTCATTTTTCTGGTTCTTCCAGCCTGCTGTTCATTGCATCAGGTCTGTTTCTAATCTCATTTATTGAACTGCCCTTATGATTGTTGCTTTAAATTCTTCATCAGGCATGTTACTTATAACTGTCTCACTTATATCTCTGGCTATGGCCTTATCTTGTATTTTTAATTTGGGACAGATTCCTCTATCTTGACATTTTGTATATGTCTCTGCCTTCTTCTCGGAATTAGTGAAGCTCCTGAAAGTAATGGCTATATGAAGAAGAGGTCATGTAGTACCCTGGGCCTGGAACTTCAGAGAGTGTCTCTGGTGTGTTCTGCATGTACTCTGCTATTGTGTTTTGGCTGCTGTATCCTTCAGGCCAATCGTCTATAGAGGCTCTCCTTGCCTGCTATAGGCAGCGTTTGGTCCAAGGCCTGAATGTGATGACTCTTAACAAGATGTGTTCTGGTCTACTTGTAAATTGAGACCTGACACCAACTCCACCAGAACTAGGGCTCTGCAGAACTCTGGTCAGGAGATGTGGTGCGTGTAGAGGTTTGCACTGGTCTTCTTGGGTATGGGCCCATCACACTGGGACTGAAGCAAGCTTGACTGAGAAGAGCATTCCCTACAGAGCACAGGGATGTGGGGCTTTGCATGTGCAAGTTAGGCAGCCAGTATTGACACTGGGCTGCTTCCTGCTGGTGGCTCTGTATTTATGCTGAGGGGTAGGGGAGGGAAATGGTGCCAGCCAGCTCCTTTGCTCCTGGAGAAACATCTCTGTGAACAGTGGCCTCTCAGGGATGAGCTCCAAGAAGAACACATAATCTCCACACTGTGTGCCCCAGGCATTCTTCAAATCACTATTTCCATGTCATCTGCCCCCAGGATCAGGGAAGTGCCCTCCAGGATCTATCCTAGCCCAGCCTGCTGACCTTTAAAACTCCAGACTTTAAGCCCTGCTGGTTGCAAGAACTCATGAAATTCAGCCCCTCTCATTTTCCAAGCCAATGGCTTTGGGGAAATGGTCTCCTTGTATGTCCCCCTGTGTAATCTCTCTCTCTACTCCTTCACAACCAGAGCTCCTTCCCCTCCACAGCACCTGTGATCTGTTTCTCCCCTAAACCATGTCTCTGCATTTCCTACTTTCTTCGATGTGGCCTCTTCTCTCTCTTTAGTGGTGGAGTTTGCTCTTTTATTCTTAAGGTCAACTTCTGGGTATTTAGGGTGATTTGATAGTTATCTAGTGGTGTTTGTGAGACAAAACAAACCTAGGATCCTACTACTCCATCATGATCCTCTGATCAACCAGGAGGTACAAGTTTAGATGTCAAGACTCAGGTCACCACCAGTGATCTTAGATAAATCTATGGTAATGATTCTCAAATTTACACCTTGGGACCCCAATTCTTCCTGACCTCCAGACTCATATGTTCAGTTTCCTTTTGACATTGCTATTTGGATGACTAATCAATGTCTGGAATTTAATATTCCCAAAATCAAAATCAAGAAACTTATGATTTCTCCTTTTATTTCCCCAATCTGCTTTATCTCTGTCCCTTTCCTAAGAAGTGGCATCTCCATCCTCTCGGGTGCTCATATCAAAAACCTGGAAATCATCTTTGACTTTTCCCTTCCTTTTATACTACATACCTGTTAAATTAATTAAACAAAGAGACCATTAGACTGAGGTTGCTTTAATGTCATGGTGGCTTACACAAACAAATGAAAATCTAAACTTGTAAAAGCCTCAAGGTTACGAAATCAAAACACAATGGGCAACAAATCACAAGGAGCCAAATATGCTTTAAGCTATAGTCAATCAATAATTTCTTCTTTGCTCGCACACTTTCTCCTATATGAATCTTTTCCCTGGCTTCTGTCCATGAGTGCTCCTATTTGCTTCTTAACACTGTCTGATTTGAATTAATTTTTATTCAAATAAACTCTTAAAAATTTTAATAAGCCTCAGTTTATCTTTTAATACACACAACCCCACAATAAGTCCTGTTAGTTTTATCTTCAGAATATTTCTAAAATCTGACCCCTATCACCACCTACATCATCCTGCTTCAAGCCACTGCAGCTGTTATGGACAATTATAATCCTCACCTGACTGATTTTCCTTCTTGTGTTATATCTTCTACACTTTCACCCCACATAGCAGCCACAATGACCAATTCAAATGTAAATTTGATCCTGTCTTCCTCCTTCCGAAAACCCACCAATCACCAATCGTTTCCTATCCACACTTAGAATAGATTCTAAGCTTCTTTTCTTGGCTTTCCAGATCTTATGTGATTGAGCCCTGGATAGTTGTGTGATCTCATTTCACACTTTCCCTCTTGCTCGCAGAGTTCTAAATATACACCTTGCTGTTTTTCAAACGCACACATAGCATCCTCTCATCTCAGAGTGTGCACTCACTGTTCCCTCTGCCTAGAACTCCTCCCCTCAAATAGTCACATAGCTTGTGCTTCACATCAGTCATATCTGCTCAAACTCCCTCAGAGTGTTTTCCATCCAATCCAGAAGAGCTCCCGCATTTGCTCCCAGTACTCTATCTCTCTTCTGCACTCTTTTTATTCCTAATACCCACCACTGCCTGGCATTCTGCTCAAACATATATGCACACTTGTTCACTCCTCAGTCAAATGTAAGTGACATGAGGACAGAAACTTGGACTGTTAAGTTTATAACCCTTTTCCTAATAACTAGAACAGTGCCAGGTATTCACTAAGAGCAAAAGGAATAATTGTCAATTAATGAAGATATGCAGACTCTTGGGCCTGTTTCTTTTCTGTAAAATAAGAGTTTCAATCAGAGATGCTTTATAAGAAAGCCACTAGCTTTTGCTCAGTCGGTTAAGCATTGGACTCAGCTCAGGTCATGATCTTGTGGTTCATGAGTTCAAGCCTTACTTTGGGCTCTGTGCTGACAGCTCAGAGCCCATGACCTGCTTCAGGTCTCCCTCTGTGTCTCCAAATTCCAAATTCCTCTTTATGCTGTTCTGTTTTTAATGTGTCTATTCCCCATGAAGGAGAAATAATGGAAGATGGAAATAAGTTTATCATATCACAATTAGCAAAATCAGATGGTGGAGGGTTTGGAGGAGCCTTGCTCAGAAGATGGATTTTAGAGAAAACCAAGGCAAAGGTGTTAAGCAACAGTAACAACAACTACAACAACAACAACAAACAACAAAAGTTACAGAAGCTAGAGACAAAGCTTTACAATCTAGCTTTTTCTTCTTATATTATGGTCAATGTAGTAGGTGTATAGATTTTGTACATTAGCTCAAAATCCCACCTGAGAATGTCCCAGAGATCTGGTTCTGCTTTAGCAAGTTATAAGTGAGAGAAAAGAAAAGCAAATGCAAGGGTTAGATCAGCTCTTGACTGGCAGCTCTGTTGCCATAATTACAGCCAAGTTTAAGCCCAAGGTTCATGAGGTGTATTGGCTGTGAACTGAAAAGAACAATCCACCAACACATCTGAGCACCTGAGATTAGAATGTGCAAACCATTGTGCTCAGCATTCCAACTATAGTACTGAAATATAACGTCAGGCAGAGTAGGGAGCCATAAAACGTGAAGTCAAAAGGCTGACTGAGTTGTCACTGGAAGGTTCATTACTAACTCTGATGTGCTCTTTGGCATTTACCCAGACAATCTGAGGCTATGACATTAACATGCAGTTCTTTATGTGAATCCAAGCCTTGCTGCTTCCCAGAAAAGAAATGTAAGAGGGAAAAACCCAAAATATTTTAATTCCTTCTGCAGTTTCTCTAAAAGCCCAGAAATAGTTTTAAGTATATATAAAAGGTATCATTAAAAATAAAAGTGTAAGCATTTTTATAATTTCATTCATATATTAGTAATATCAAATGTTATCATTGTTTCAGATACTTTTCCAATAAATGTGCATGTGCATCTTCAAAAAATTTTAAATGACTAGGGAAAAGTGAACTATTCCCTCACACCACTAAGTGTTATTAAATTTAAAGGAAAAGAAAGAGAAAATGGCTTTTCTGCTTTTTATAACAAAGCAATGCAAAGGTCTTTTCCAACTGAGAAGAGCAACTTCTAAACATATATCTAAACGTATATCTGTGTCCAAGGTTTGTACTGCTTTTTGACAACCCACGACATAAATCCTGCTTAGGGAATAATTGCCTGGGATAGTGCCGAGTTACCAGGTCATTTAAATCGATGCTGTGTGCTATTGCACACTTAAAATTATTTACACTGCTCTTATCCTAGCTACAATCTGTTCTCTCTCGCTAATGCAGTGGAGAGCAATTTACTCCAGAATACCAAAGTCCTTCTGATTTCATTTTTGCTCCCACATCTGCTGCTGCGAGCACAAGTCCTAGAAATAAAACCAAATAAAGAAGCACAAGGAAGCTTTGGGGGAAAGTAGGTTTTAGAGTAAACATCAATGAAACCCTCAAGTTCTGTTTCTGACACTTGGTTCTAATTAACTTTAATGGTTGGTTGCAGTTGTTCATTTGAGAGATATGGAAGAGTTCTTTCCTCTTATGTCCGTCCTTCCTTCCTTCCCTCCCTCCTTTTTTCTTTTTCTTTTTTTTTTTTAAATTGTTGTCGATACAAGCATTTGATGCAGGATTAATGTTGTTGATACAAGCATTTGATACAAGCATTTGATGCAGGTGCTTTGGCATTTTTCATTTGAAATGAGGCTGTGGTCTGTGACTCATGTTATTTGCACCATTAAAGTTGTTGGCTGTTTGTGAAAAGTGAGAGAGTTAGAGAGCTCTGATCAGCAGAATTTAAATGACTGGCAAACCTAAAAGATATCAAACATCAATGTTTCATTTATCTCAATTGTTTCATTATTAAACTCTCATGTTACTTATACCCACCTGCAAAGCTGTTGAAATTTCTTAGTTTTGTTTTCTACTGAAAGGAAAAAAAAGGCAGGAGCTGGTTAGAAATTGAAAAATCAGACAATGTAGATTGTGGATAACTAATCAAAAATCAAAACAGTAAAATTGAACTGAATTGAATTGAATTGAATTGAATTGAAACCTCATCATTGTAAGCCAAATTCAGATATGCTTCTGGCTGTTCTATGGTTCCAGAGTGGGAATCTAAGAGTTGTAGACATGCCAGAGATTAGAATATGAAAATTCCATTAGTCTTCCAGAGATTTTCATCATGGAGGGTGAGGAGTCTTTTAGCAGTTGGTTCCCTGTCCCAAACCCACCTCTTTCTTCTCTGCTAATAACTCCGACTTTATTTATGTGTCTAGCCCTGAGGGAGAAAGTATTGAATAGTCTAGCAACAAATAAATAAAAGCCTCACAAGGTTAATCTATTCCCCTTGATGGTGATTAGATTAGGAGTGAGCATGAGATCCACTTCTTGTCCAAGAGATTAAGGGTCAATTTGCTAAGAATCTTGTGAAAAAGGTTTCCTCAGTATTGATACAGACATACAGGAAGGGATGAACCCTTCTCTTCTTTTGATTCTTATGTCTGTATTTGATGCCTGACACTCTTGTAGCTGTCCTGTGACTATACAATGAAACAATGTGAGAACTAGCCAACAAACTGGTTGGCACAGCAGGAAGACAGAAATCTATATATTTGATAACATTGTTAACTCAATTAAAAACATCCAATTAAAACCTTCTATGGAAAAAAAAAACAAAAAACAATCTTAGACTACCAGAGAGCATGTTGAAGTCAATAAACTTGATATGAAGTTGAAGAAGTTTTATATATATATATATATATATATATATATATATATATATATATTTGAGTGTCATTAGCTCCCTAGCAACCTTCTAAACTCCATCATGAGTGACTTCTGATCAATTTCTGTGCATAGGAAGATATGACCAAATGAGAAGCATGTCACCTACTCTCCAGCAAGATAGTGCAGCTAGAAGTTGAATCCATTTAAAGCTTTGGATGCAGAGGACGACACAGGACTAGATGAACAAAGTATTGGTCACTGGGAGGGTAGCCTTTTGGAACTAAAAGCAGGAAAGCAGGACCAAACTGAGTTCCTGGTCTGGGAGGTTGAGAGAAGAAAACTACAGCAGCTCTGAGAGCTGCTTTCATCAGTAGCAGAGCCAGGACACATCCGAGATAGTTTCAGAGCAATATTAATGCAAACTTGAAGAGCAAGAAAGATGAGGCCATCTAGGGAGCCCATCTAGGGACCACATGAGAGCACATATCAAGTACCTTCTAGAGACTTACTGGTTGCATTGGGAGGCATTTGAAGTTGGGATTGCTGGGTGTCCAGCCAGAGGGCTATTCTTTTGTTAACTTTATTGCATCTCCAGATAATTGTGACAAGGAAAAAACAGGGTTCTCTGTTATCAAGCCAATAATCACTTTAATTTGGGTTAGAACAGAAAACTGATGTGTGGAGAGACACTCCTTCAGATCTACCAGGCAAAATTCTGATTAATGGTATGTTGGTGGCTTGTGGTTGCTGTTTTTTAATGGAGTTCATTAATGTTGCTTACTCCTAACACAATCAATGAATGAATTCCGGAGTAAGACTGGTTACCCATTTGAGATCTTATACAACTCAAGTTTCTGAAGTATTGTTTCTGAAGCATTAATGTGCCTAAGACTCACCTAGTGTTCTCATTTAAACTGCTGAATTCTGGAGTCTGCATATTCTCATCATGAGGCCTGAGTTGGGGCCCAGGGACTTGAATTTTTACTAGGTTCCCCATGTGACTCTAACACAGGTGATCTGTGGGTCCCACTTTAAGAAACTCTGCTCTAAGAATTCTGCATTAAAGTGCAGATGTTATAAATAAATGTAGCTTTCCCTTCCAAGTAGGCTTTGCGTTTGAAAAATTGTTCCACAGTTAGGAACGAGGTCGATCCTGAATAGTCCTCTTGGGATCTACAAATAGTCCATGGGTTGTGATTCAACCACCCAAGAGCTATTCTATTGCCATCATTTTTCTTCATAGAGGTTCCTTAACTTACAGAAGGAATTTTGTTGTTGTTGTTGTTGTTGTTGTTGTTGTTTTTGTTGTTGTTAGGAATGAGAAATATGGAAGACAACGTTCACTACATATTTCTTCCCTCAAGCAAGTGGAAGCATAAGAGGAGGTCAAAAGTCCATCATCCTTGCTTGAGACCAAGAAGCAAAGTATTTATTTGTGATTTTCTGAGAGCAGAGGAAGCTATCCATCTTTGCCTTTCCAGCACCCACTCGTGACATTGTACTACTTACTACTTATCACATTACAGGAACTTGCTAAATACCTGTCAAATGTTAGTGGACTTGGGCCACAGTCTTTGATCTGAGCTTATAGTAACCCTAAGATAGCAACACACTAAATCCTTAGCTCCAGAAGGGAAGATAAATGTTTTTCATTTATTTGCCCACCCTTCTCTATAGTGGGTACTAAATAAATGTTTGTTGAATAACTGAATGAATGTGTGAGGGTATAGCAACCCTAAAAATTTATAGTCATCTTTTACATGACATTAGGTTTACAAACTATTTTTCTAGTAACAGAACCGTCCTTTCAAATAAAAACTCATGCAGGATCCTTCCAGATAAGACAGACAAAAATAAAATTGAGAGATTGGAAGTTGAATATTCTTCCTGTCTGTATCGCCCATCAGCAATAAAGAGTCTAAACCAATTCCTTTTTTTTCAATATATGAAATTTATTGTCAAATTGGTTTCCATACAACACCCAGTGCTCATCCCAAAAGGTGCCCTCCTCAATACCCATCACCCACCCTCCCCTCCCTCCCACCCCCCATCAACCCTCAGTTTGTTCTCAGTTTTTAACAGTCTCTTATGCTTTGGCTCTCTCCCACTCTAACCTCTTTTTCTTTTTTTTTCCCCCTTCCCCTCCCCCATGGGTTTCTGTTAAGTGTCTCAGGATCCACATAAGAGTGAAACCATATGGTATCTGTCTTTCTCTGTATGGCTTATTTCACTTAGCATCACACTCTCCAGTTCCATCCACGTTGCTACAAAGGGCCATATTTCATTCTTTCTCATTGCCACGTAGTACTCCATTGTGTATATAAACCACAATTTCTTTATCCGTTCATCAGTTGATGGACATTTAGGCTCTTTCCATCATTTGGCTATTGTTGAGAGTGCTGCTATAAACATTGGGGTACAAGTGCCCCTATGCATCAGTACTCCTGTATCCCTTGGGTAAATTCCTAGCAGTGCTATTGCTGGGTCATAGGGTAGGTCTATTTTTAATTTTTTGAGGAACCTGCACACTGTTTTCCAGAGCAGCTGCACCAATTTGCATTCCCACCAAAAGTGCAAGAGGGTTCCCGTTTCTCCACATCCTCTCCAGCATCTATAGTCTCCTGATTTGTTCATTTTGGCCACTCTGACTGGCGTGAGGTGGTATCTGACTGTGGTTTTGATTTGTATTTCCCTGATGATGAGCGATGTTGAGCATCTTTTCATGTGCCTGTTGGCCATCCGGATGTCTTCTTTAGAGAAGTGTCTATTTATGTTTTCTGCCCATTTCTTCACTGGGTTATTTGTTTTTCGGGTGTGGAGTTTGGTGAGCTCTTTATAGATTTTGGATACTAGCCCTTTATCCGATATGTCATTTGCAAATATCTTTTCCCATTCCATTGGTTGCCTTTTATTTTTGTTGGTTATTTCCTTTGCTGTGCAGAAGCTTTTGATCTTCATAAGGTCCCAGTAGTTCATTTTTGCTTTTAATTCCCTTGCCTTTGGGGATGTGTCAAGTAAGAAATTGCTACGACTGAGGTCAGAGAGGTCTTTTCCTGCTTTCTCCTCTAGGGTTTTGATGGTTTCCTGTCTCACATTCAGGTCCTTTATCCATTTTGAGTATATTTTGGTGAATGGTGTGAGAAAGTGGTCTAGTTTCAACCTTCTGCATGTTGCTGTCCAGTTCTCCCAGCACCATTTGTTAAAGAGACTGTCTTTTGTCCATTGGATGTTCTTTCCTGCTTTGTCAAAGATTAGGTAGCCATATGTTTGTGGGTCTAGTTCTGGGGTTTCTATTCTATTCCACTGGTCTATGTGTCTGTTTTTGTGCCAATACCATGCTGTCTTGATGATGACAGCTTTGTAGTAGAGGCTAAAGTCTGGGAATGTGATGCCTCCTGCTTTGGTCTTCTTCTTCAAAATTACTTGGGCTATTCGAGGCCTTTTGTGGTTCCATATGAATTTTAGGATTGCTTGTTCTAGTTTCAAGAAGAATGCTGGTGCAATTTTGATTGGGATTGCATTGAATGTGTAGGTAGCTTTGGGTAGTATTGACATTTTGACAATATTTATTCTTCCAATCCATGAGCACGGAGTGTTTTTCCATTTCTTTATATCTTCTTCAATTTCCTTCATAAGCCTTCTATAGTTTTCAGCATACAGATCCTTTACATCTTTGGTTAGATTTATCCCTAGGTATTTATGCTTCTTGGTGCAATTGTGAATGGGATCAGTTTCTTTATTTGTCTTTCTGTTGTTTCATTATTAGTGTATAAGAATGCAACTGATTTCTGTACATTGATTTTGTATCCTGCAACTTTGCTGAATTCATGTATCAGTTCTAGCACACTTTTGGTGGAGTCTATCGGATTTTCAATGTATAATATCATGTCATCTGCAAAAAGTAAAAGCTTGACTTCATCTTTGCCAATTTTGATGCCTTTGATTTCCTTTTGTTATCTGATTGCTGATGCTAGAACTTCCAACACGATGTTAAACAACAGCCGTGAGAGTGGACATCCCTGTCGTGTTCCTGATCTCAGGGAAAAAGCTCTCAGTTTTTTCCCATTGAGGATGATGTTAGCTGTGGGCTTTTCATAAATGGCTTTTATGATCTTTAAGTATGTTCCTTCTATCCTGACTTTCTCGAGGTCTTTTATTAAGAAACGTTGCTGAATTTTGTCAAATGCCTTTTCTGCATCGATTGATAGGATCATATGGTTCTTATCTTTTCTTTTATTAATGTGATGTATCATGTTTGTTGATTTGCGAATGTTGGACCAGCCCTGCATCCCAGGAATGAATCCCACTTGATCATGGTGAATAATTCTTTTTATATGTTGTTGAATTCGATTTGCTAGTGTCTTATTGAGAATTTTTGCATCCATATTCATCTGGGATATTGGCCTGTGGTTCTCTTTTTTTACTGGGTCTCTGTCTGGTTTATGAATCAAAGTAATACTGGCTTCATAGAATGAGTCTGGAACTTTTCCTTCCCTTTCTATTTTTTGGAATAGCTTGAGAAGGATAGGTATTAAGTCTCCTTTAAACGTCTGGTAGAACTCCCCTGGGAAGCCATCTGGTCCTGGACTCTTATTTATTGGGAGATTTTTGATGGCTGATTCAATTTCTTTGGTGGTTATGGTCTGTTCAAGCTTTCTACTTCCTCCTGATTGAGTTTTGGAAGAGTGTGGGTGTTTAGGAATTTATCCATTTCTTCCAAGTTGCCAGTTTGTTGGCATATAATTTTTCATAGTATTCCCTGATAATTGCTTGTATCTCTGAGGGATTGGTTGTAATAATTCCATTTTCATTCTTGATTTTATCTATTTCGGTCATCTCCCTTTTCTTTTTGAGAAGCCTGGCTAGAGGTTTGTCAATTTTGTTTATTTTTTCAAAAAAAACAACTCTTGGTTTCATTGATCTGCTCTACAGTTTTTTTAGATTCTATATTGTTTATTTCTGCTCTGATCTTTATTATTTCTCTTCTTCTGCTGGGTTTAGGCTGCCTTTGCTGTTCTGCTTCTATTTCCTTTAGGTGTGCTGTTAGATTTTGTATTTGGGATTTTTCTTGTTTCTTGAGATAGGCCTGGATTGCAATGTATTTTCCTCTCAGGACTGCCTTCGCTGCATCCCAAAGCGTTGGCTTGTTGTATTTTCATTTTCGTTTGTTTCCATATATTTTTTGATTTCTTCTCTAATTGCCTGGTTGACCCACTCATTCGTTAGTAGGGTGTTCTTTAACCTCCATGCTTTTGGAGGTTTTCCAGACTTTTTCCTGTGGTTGATTTCAAGCTTCATAGCATTGTGGTCTGAAAGTATGCATGGTATGATTTCCATTCTTGTATACTTATGAAGGGCTGTTTTGTGACCCAGTATGTGATCTATCTTGGAGAATGTTTCATGTGCACTCGAGAAGAAAGTATATTCTGTTGCTTTGGGATGCAGAGTTCTAAATATATCTGTCAAGTCCATCTGATCCAATATATCATTCAGGGCCCTTGTTTCTTTATTGACCATGTGTCTAGATGATCTGTCCATTTCTGTAAGTGGAGTGTTAAAGTTCCCTGCAATTACCACATTCTTATCAATAAGGTTGCTTATGTTTGTGAGTAATTGTTTTATATATTTGGGGGCTCCTGTATTCGGCGCATAGACATTTATAATTGTTAGCTCTTCCTGATGGGTAGACCCTGTGATTATTATATAATGTCCTTCTTCATCTCTTGTTACAGCCTTTAATTTAAAGTCTAGTTTGTCTGATATAAGTATGGCTACTCCAGCTTTCTTTTGACTTCCAGTGGCATGATAAATAGTTCTCCATCCCCTCACTCTCAATCTGAAGGTGTCCTCAGGTCTAAAATGAGTCTCTTGTAGACAGCAAATAGATGGGTCTTGGTTTTTTATCCATTCCAATACCCTATGTCTTTTGGTTGGTGCATTTAGTCCATTTACATTCAGCGTTATTATAGAAAGATACGGGTTTAGAGTCATTGTGATGTCTGTAGGTTTCATGCTTGTAGTGATTTCTCTGGTACTTTGTCTCACAGGTCCCCCTTAGGATTTCTTGTAGGGCTGGTTTAGTGGTGACGAATTCCTTCAATTTTTGTTTGTTTGGGAAGACCTTTATCTCTCCTTCTATTCTAAATGACAGACTTGCTGGATAAAGGATTCTCAGCTGCATATTTTTTCTGTTCATCACATTGAAGATCTCCTGCCATTCCTTTCTGGTCTGCCAAGTTTCAGTAGAGAGATCGGTCACGAGTCTTATAGGTCTCCCTTTATATGTTAGAGAACGTTTATCCCTAGCTGCTTTCAGAATTTTCTCTTTATCCTTGTAGTTTGCCAGTTTCACTATGATATGTCGTGCAGAAGATCAATTCAAGTTACATCTGAGGGGAGTTCTCTGTGCCTCTTGGATTTCAATGCCTTTTTCCTTCCCCAGATCCGGGAAGTTCTCAGCTATTATTTCTTCAAGTACCCCTTCAGCACCTTTCCCTCTCTCTTCCTCCTCTGGAATACCAATTATGCGTAGATTATTTCTCTTTAGTGCATCACTTAGTTCTCTGATTTTCCCCTCATACTCCTGGATTTTTTTATCTCTCTTTTTCTCAGCTTCTTCTTTTTCCATAATTTTATCTTCTAGTTCACCTATTCTCTCCTCTGCCTCTTCAATCCAAGCCGTGGTTGTCTCCATTTTATTTTGCAGATCATTAATAGCATTTTTTAGCTCCCCCTGGCTGTTCCTTGGTCCCTTGATCTCTGTAGCAATAGATTCTCTGCTGTCCTTGATACTGTTTTCAAGCCCAGTGATTAGTTTTATGACTATTTTTCTAAATTCACTTTCTGTTATATTGTTTAAATCCTTTTTGATCATTTCATTAGCTGTCGTTATTTCCGGGACGTTTTTTGAGGGGAATTCTTCCGTTTCGTCATTTTGGATAGTCCCTGGAGTGGTGCGGGACTGCGGGGCACTTCCCCTGTGCTGTCTTGAATAACTCGTGTTGGTGGGCGGGGCCGCAGTCAGACCTGATATCTGCCACCAGCCCACCGCTGGGGCCACAGTCAGACTGGTGTGTGCCTTCTCTTCCCCTCTTCTAGGGGCGAGATTCACTGTGGGGTGGCCTGGCCCATCTGAGCTACTTGCACACTGCCAGGCTTGTGTGTTGGGGATCTGGCATATTTCTGGGGTGGATCGGCAAAGTACAGGGGAAGGAAGGGCAGGTTCAGCTTGCATTTCCTTTGGACATCCGATTTGGGAAGGGCTCTGAGGCACCGGGAGGGAGTCAGACCCACCGGAGGGATGGATCTGCAGAAGCACAGCATTGGGTGTTTGCACATGAACCAATTCCTTTTAACCTACTTTAAAACTATTGGTCTGTAGAATCTTCACAAGATACTTTGGCAGCTTTTTATACTTTTGTATTTTATACTTTAGTATCATGGATTATTAATAAACTAACTTTTAGGGACACCTGTGTGTCTCAGTCAGTTAAGTGTCTGACCTCAGATCAGGTCATGATCAAGGCTCAGGAGTTCAGACCCTCCATCATGCTCTGTGCTGACAGCTCAGAACATGGAACCTGCTGCAGATTCTGTCTGTCTCTCTCTCTATATATATATATATGTCCTCCCCCCCACTCACATTCTTTCTCTCTCAAAATTAAATAAACATTAAAAAAAACTAACTTTTGTGTAGCCTATTTTTTTCCCTCACAGGTGAGAAATATTTAAATCTTCTGTCTATAGAATGTACACCCTGTGCTTTCTTCCTTTATAAAATCCAAAATAAAATATTATAATAGGAAACAAAGCCATTCTAAACATTTAATTTTAATTTAATTTTTACAGAGTGGTTCTATCATAAATTTTACTTATTCATAGTAGACTATACTAGCTATAATTTTCCTTTTCTTTACACACTTTCCCACCAGATGTTTTCTGGATCCTATGGTGAGCTGATGGGACTAAAATTCGTGGTGTTTCCTGACTCCAACCCCACCCACTCTACTGCCTACCACTGTCAATACTGTCATCTCAGGGTACAGACATCAATCAGGCAGGCCAATCAAAGTACTCATCTTCCTAAATATAGTGATTGGCTCAGGAGTGAGCATGTGACTTGGGATTGATAGGGAGGTGTTGGGAGGGAATGATCTTTCTTCTATTTTAATGCTATGTTATAAATGTAGGGGGTTGGGTACACTGGTGACCATGCTGCTTACCACATGGGGGAAAGCAAGACAAGATGAAAAATGACCTGAAGATATCATTTGAACTCCCGGGTCTATGTCACACACTATTCCACTCCACACTTATTAGTTTGAGCTTAAACCTTCCCTTTTGTATTAAAAGAGACTGAGTTCATTTCTGTCACTTAGAACAAAAAGATACCTTTTAAACAAACTCTAATTGTTTTCAGAACATGAGGAATTTATAAAATAATAGACCAATGAAAAGCATGTACTATATTGAAAAGAACTTGTTCCTAATTTCTTCCTTATTGATTTATACTCTCAAAAGAACCATGTAAACTAGATATGAGATTATACTGTAGGTTGTCTACAAACTTTGTAGTTAATAAAACTTTTTTCAAATAGCCACATAACTACATATGGAGCTACAAGGATTCTAATATTTTATTTTATTTTGACAAACCTCACTGCATGTTTTGTGTTATATGCAGTATTCTAGATGAGAAGTTTAAAAACAAGTAAGAAGTGGGTATTTCTATTTACTTAAAATTTCTTCTCTGTGCTTTTTTTTTTTTTTTTTGCATTTGCCAAACTTTAACCAGGAATTATGCATTACCTTTTAAGTTGCTTTTATTTGTTTTTAAGTTTATTCTCTATTTTTGAGAGGGGGGGAGGAACAGCGAGAGAGGAAGACAGAATCCCAAACAGGCTCAGCACTGTTACCACAGAACCCGGCTTGGGGCTTCAATTCATGAGCTGTGAGATCATGACCTAAGCCAAAGTTGGACGCCTAATCAACTGAGCTACCCAGGTGCCCCACTTTTAAATTGCTTTTAATAAATTAATATTAATAATAAGTAATTGGAACTTAAATTGTGCTTGATACATGCCAGGCTAAGTACTTATGTACATTAGTCATTCCTCACAACAGCCCAGTAGGATTGGTGTGGTAGCCAGACACCAACATGACCTCAGTGATCCTTGTCTTCTGGTATTCTCACTCTTGTATAGTCACTGCCCACACTGAATAGAACTGACCTATGAAACCAACAGTACATTTTAGAAAGGTTGATGTATGACTTCTGAGGCTAAGCCATAAAATATACTGCAGGTTCTACCTTGCCCTCTCCTGGATTCCTCACTCCCGAGGACACTGGCTGCATGTTGTAAGAGCACTTATGTAGCCCTGCAGAGAAGTCTACACAGTGGAAGGCTGAGATGTCCTGTTAACAGCCAGCACCAATTCATCATGTATAAAAGTGAACAGATCTTTCAGCCTCAGTCTAGCCTCTAGATGACTAAAACTCCAGGGGCGCCTGGGTGGCTCAGTCGGTTGAGCGTCCAACTTCAGCTCAGGTCATGATCTCTCAGTTGATGAGTTCGAGCCCAGCGTCGGGCTCTGTTCTGACAGCTCAGAGCCTGGAGCCTGCTTCAGATTCTGTGTCTCCCTCTCTCTCTGCCTCTCCACCACTCATGTTCTGTTTCTCTCTGTCTCCAAAATAAAGATAAACATTAACAAAAATTTGGATAACTAAAACTCTAGCCAACACCTTGACCGCAGCCTCATGAGAGAACATGAACCAGAACCATCCAGTTAAGCTGATTCCAAATTCCTGACCAACAGAAACTATGAAATAATTTTTGTGGGTTTTTTTTAACACACTTGATTCTTGGGAAATTTGTTATGCAGCAAAAGAGAAATAATACAGTTGTTTCTACTGCTATCCCCAATTTATAGGTGAATTTTAAGTTTTATGGAGGTTATAAAACGAGCTCAAGACCACAAAGAAAATAAGTGTGAGCGCTTGGATTAAAACGGAACTCTTTTAGATTTCAAAGCCCTATGCTGCTTACTATACATGCATATTCTGGAAAGGGGACAATAAAAATAAAAGTCACTTTTAAATGGCTTCCCACACAGCAACCACTGCAGGTATTGTCTATCCCACTAACCTTGGAGAAATAAAGGGAAAATGATATGATATTGTCATTTTTATAGTTTAAAAAAGTTGGATATTGATCATTTTATATATTATGACCTTATAGAAAATATACCCACAGCAAATGCCTCTTTTTCCTGTAATATCATATGGAGTCTGTGACATCTTTTACAGTGTTTACAAGGTTTTAACGTAGGGGAAAAGAGTCTCACATGTAACAATGCTCAGAAAGGTTTAAATTAATAAACACCACTTCTTAAGTCAAAAATAGTAGTGGAATTTTAAAAATAGGGTAGACAGAAGAATAACACAACTAATAAATCCAATTGCCTTTTCAGCTCTCCCTGTCCTCTGCTACCTTTTCTGTCATTGCACTTCCCAAGTCTTTGCCTTAAATGCTACTGACAGACTGAGCCCCAGATGCCATCCTCAGGGTCTCCACCTTTCTCTATGCCAGCCACACATGCCCACATGTCTCAGCTGTCCTATACACACACACTTCCTACCACAGAAGAACCACCACCCTCCATTGCAATAAGAATGAGTATATGTGTGCAATTGTGCACTGTCTGTGACCTGACACTCTTCATCCAGCTGTGTTTTCAGCAGCCACAATTAATTCTGCCACAACTCATCCTTCCTTTTACTAACCCTGAACAGAACTCACTTAAGATTATCCCTGCATTTTCTTGCCAGAATGTTGAAAGCAGAACCCTACTGGCTAAAGCACAACCATGTAAGCTACACAAAACATGAAGGTGAAATCAAAATGAACCAGCAGGACAGACAACAAACAGAAATAGGCACTGGGACAACACTATTTATGTGGTATTTATGTGGGAAAACTCCAAGGAGACTAGAAGCCCCCAACAGTTCTTCCTAGAGAGCAAAGAGACATGGTGTCTTCAGAAAGCAAATTTTATATATATATATATATATATATATATATATATATATAATTTAGGTAATCTCTACACTCAATGTGGGCTTGAACTCATGACCCTGAGATCAAGAGTTACAGTCTTCCAACTGAACCAGCCAGGTGCCTTAGGGAAGCAAATATTTTGTAATGGGCACAAGACATGAATAGACACTTTTCCAAAGAAGACATCCAGATTGCCAACGGACACAAGAAAAGATGCTCAATGTCACTCCTCATCAGGGAAATACAAATCAAAACCACACTGAAATACCACCTCATGCTGGTCAGAGTGGCTAAAATGAGCAAATCAGGAGACTATAGATGCTGGCGAGGATGTGGAGGAATGGGAACCCTCTTGCACTGTTGGTGGGAATGCAAACTGGTACAGCCGCTCTGGAAAAGAGTGTGGAGGTCCCTCAAAAAATTAAAAATAGAACTACCCTATGACTCAGCAATAGTACTGCTAGGAATTTACCCAAGGGATACAGGAGTGCTGATGCATAGAGGCACATGTACCCCAATGTTTATAAAAGCACTTTCAACAATAGCCAAATTATGGAAAGAGTCTAAAATGTCCATCAGCTGATGAATGGATAAAGAAGATGTGGTTTATATATACAATGGAATACTACATGGCAATTGGAAAGAATGAAATCTGACCATTTGCAGCAATATGAATGGAACTGGAGGGTATTATGCTAAGTGAAATAAGTCAGTCAGAGACAGACAGCTACCATATGTTTTCACTCATATGTGAATTTTGAGAAACTTAACAGAAGACCATGGGGGAGGGGAAGAGGGAAAAAAGTTACAAAGAGGGAGGGAGGCAAACCATAAGAGACTCTTGGATACTGAGAACAAACTGAGGCTTGATGGAGAGTTGGGGAGAGGGGAAAGTAGGTGATGAGCATTGAGGAGGGCACTTGGTGGGAGAAGCACTGGGTGTTGTATGCAAACCAATTTGACAATAAATTATGTTAAAATAAAATAAAATATGTATGGCTTGCGATAGTAAAAAAAAAAAAAAGAGACTGATTTAAAGTAATATTTTCTTAATTTTTCTAACTACCACAGTCCTAAAATGAAAGTAGATGACAAAAGCAGAAATAACACTAAATTGAGTATTCAAGAAGCATGAATTTTGGTATTAGCTCTGCCAATAGCTTAGTTATGTAATTTTGGCAAATTTTTCCATTTTTGAGTTTTATTTTTTTCCTGTATGAACGATAACATTTGACTATAAGATTTTTGGAGTCATTTCTGCTTTAACATTTTTTAAACATTTATTGAGGAAGGAGCCTCAATTTTAATGGAAGTTGGAGAAAATGAGCTCATTAGGGAAAACTCAAAGTAGTTAGATTATAGAAATGGTTAAGTGAGCAAATAATGGTCTTTATTTTAATAAAGTGATTTTTTTTAAAGATGAAGATCATCTGGACTTAATCTTAACTTTAGCATGAGAGCAAATGTTCTCTGCTGAAATTAGTTTTAACAGGGACTGCACTGGATGTCAAAGCTGCAATAGGTAATGGGAAAGAATGTACAACTCTTCTTATGACAACTTTCAATATGTAATTATCTCTTAAATGGTCTATTCCAAACAGAAGAAAAAAAAAACTGCAGTTTGCTTTTCATTGATCCTTTGATTTCACTCATTGTGTGAATGGAGTATTTGATGTAAGACATTAAAATCCTTACTTTGAGTCCTTATTCCCTTCTTTTTCCAGCTTCCATCTGCCATCTGTCTGCCCCACCGAAGTTCACAGTGCTTGAAAGCAGAAGACAGATGATCAAAATACAAGTGCCATAGGCTGTGGTTTGCCAGTAAATGTTTAATAACTCTGGGGGTTAGGTAGGTGCCCTGATTTGTAGTGCTTGCCAATTTTCATGGTGTAAATACTCCCATTTGGTTGATTTCAAGTAACCAATATTGCACCAACTAGCTACAAAATTTCTAAACACTTAAAAAATCAGCCCTTAGGAGGTAGCATAAGTCACCTCTAGCACACCATTGAAAAGGTACTAACAAAATGATTTAGAAGCTCACTACTAACTGTGTCCAGAGGAGGTAGGTTGTCAGGCGCTGGTATAACAGCTGCAGAAGTTGTGAGGTCATGGTAAATTAGGACACAAGTAGTTTGCTAGGGTGAGTCCTAGGTTTGTGGTGGGAATTCAAACAAAAAGCAGAATGGGAAATGTTAAGGGCCGGGAAAATCATACTAAGGAGTTAGGGTTTCATCTCGAGAACAAAGGGAAACCTAGGACACACCAAGGTGGTGGTTCAATGCAGAGTAATGAATGATAAAAAATTATTTTAGGAAAATAACTCTAGTGTGAATTATGGACACATTCTGAATCTAACTTGATTTTTTTTAAGGAAAAATGGGAAAATTATTATAATGATTACAACTTTATAACAATGCGAGTCAATGAAATCCAAAAGCCACTTGGACTATACCAAGCACGGGAAGGCTGCCAGGAATCCAACACATGTTCTCTCTCTCTGTCTCCTGAGTTTACTTTGCTCTGTGCCTCTGTTCACTTCTCTCTCTTTTTCAAAAGAGTGGCTTTCTCTGACACTTCACTTATTTGGTAAGAGGACAAGTGTTCCACACTGATCCAATTTAAAAAGATGAAGGAGGAGAAGAAGGAGAAAGAGAATGAAGAGAAGGAGAAGAAGGAAAGAAGAATCTGGTTTACCTGGCTCTGATCAGGCATATTCTTCTTATCCAATAACCTATGTAATGGATGTGGCATGGGAAAAGAAAGCCAAATATGAACTATAACTTTAGGAAGATAAAAGAGTGGGTGTATGGGGAGAGGTAAGAAGTTCTCACAAAAAGAGGTCACTAGAAGTTGAGTAGATATTCTCTAAAAGTATCTACTAGAGATTGGAAGTGAAAGAGAATATTAAGGAAGATCCATGTTTGAATCCAGGCTCGTTAACATATTTTCTATGTGACCTTTTAGCAAGTTAAGTTACTTCTTCCAGGAATAATTTCTTCATGAATAACATGAAGATAACAGTTGCACCAATATTAGTAGGTTACTATGAAGAATTAATGAGTTATAAACCACTTAAAGGAATCTAGTCACAGTACCTGATATTTACTAAGTCCTAATTAAATATTTATTGTCATTATAAATGCTATTAATTTTAAATAGAGTAATAAATATAGCAAATAACTAAAATATTTGTAAAACACAAAAAGAACATATAAGTAAATCAAACTACCTACATCCCCAGTATCCAGAATGTAACACTGTTAACATTTTAGTAGAGAGTCTTCTAATAAAAGCCATTTTTGCATTTCTGAGTTAGTACTGAAAAGCCTTTCCAACTGTTAGAATGTAGTCAGTATAAAGGTGGAAAAACCCAACATAAAGTTTATAAGCTTAATAGGCTAAAGCTCATAAATCCCAATAGATAAGCTATTTTGGACCTACTTTTCTCCTTGACACAATCTAACAAGCTCTAATTTTTCAGTTCAAAGTTGATAAGAAGCAACAAATTGGGAAAAGAGACACTGGAGGAGATAGTCTTTTAATTATTCAGTCAATAATTAAATAGTCATACCATAGTGATTTAACAAGTGATAACCAACAGCCTCAGTGGATGGGAAGACTTCTAATATTTTGGGAGAAAAAAAGTAAGTAAAACTTAAAAGGTAAGATTTTGGAGTCATTTAGCATAGGTGTAATAGATATCAGTCATAGTGTAAGACTTGGCTGAATGATAATCTTTGCAGTGATTAATGATAGTGACCTTGAATCATCAAGGACATTTTATTATGATCCCTAGAGTATAATAGAATTCCTAAAATTCCAAAAGTCAATGTAATTAAATGATGACATGTTAGAAGAGTTTTTTCACATGTCATAGGAAATAATTTTCATCTGTGATGCCAGCTCTAATAGATTGGCATAAACTGTGGCGAGTACTGTGTTAAGTACTGTGTTAAGGCTTACTCTATATTCTATACTCTAAGAAAAGAGAGTGTTAATGCATATCAATAATGTACACTTCAAGTTTCAGAGCTAGTAGGGGCTGCCTCTGTATATTTATCTATCCTGGGCTTGACCATAGCTCAATTAGTGATATCAATACACATACAAAAACTGTCAAGGGAGGTAGGGATTACTATAATGGAACCCGTCCAAGATTGGCCAACTTTATCAGTAGATAACATTTTCAAAGGATATCCTAAATTTTAAAGATGAGACAAATTTCTTCAGAGAAATGTTCTGTCATTAGTGTTATTTTGGAGGTTTAGAGTTTAGGCTTAAATAATCCCTGCATAGTTATTCTTTCATACAACAATAAATTTCTCAATTAGGATTTGAGACATCTCAGACACCTTAATAATCAAGGAGGAATGTCCTCTTTAGGGGGCATGAAGATTCTGATCACTAAAAATTAATATCTAATATAAATAATTAAGAAATATATATTTACAATTAATGTAAATGAGTCACAATTTCCCCACTGACCCCAAATCTATAGCCTTGGTCAACTCCAAAGAAAGAATCATCACTGAATATATAAGATCTTCAAAGAAAAATGACTGAATTTAGACCTAATTTTATATAAAAATATTATAATTTTAAAATTATGTAATTTTATGATTTTTTTCTATTAAGTAAGACCTCCTTAAGTAAGTAAGACCTCTGCTCCATCACACCCCTCAACACAAACAGAGTAGGGATCAATATTCACATGATAAATATTTATTATTTATATAATAAATATAATAAATATTTATTATAACTACGGCTGTAGAACGTAAAAAAATTATCATCATAGTTAACATAGCTTAATATATGAAGGTTTTATGTTGAAGACTTGCTAAATGATCTTATATAATCCTCACAGTAACCCCTGGAAATGAGAATTATTGTTATCTCCATCTTCCAGGAAAGAATCCAAGGTTTGAAAAAGTTAAGTGTCTTAAGGTCATACAACTAGTAAATGATAGAGCCAAGATCTGAAACATGGTTGTCCGATTCCAAACAAAAAGATACAAAGGTCTGATTCATTTAGTTCCCAACTTGAGCCTGACTTTAGGCCTTTATTCAGGGAGCAATCGGATTCAGTTGAGAATCATTGCAATACAAACATTCAATTTCTTACCTGCAAGGGGAAGGACCAGACTCTGTACTGTGGTGACCAACACTCACAGCACAGGTTGGCCTTTATACTAGTGACTTTCAAATGCCTTTGTCACCCACAGTAAGAATTCTATTTTACATTACATCCAAGGTCACACACACACACACACACACACACATACACAACACCCCTAACAAACAAAACTTCACAGAAAAGTACTTATTCACATTATATGTGATATACTCCGATTTTTCTATTCTACTCTATGCCATTATATTTCATTACTGGTCAAGACTCACCAAATTGACTTCCTGCCTGCACATTTAAATAATGCTCCTTTGTATGATTCCTCAAATGGTATGTCTCCCACTCCATTTCTCCTTGTTTTTATCCCAACTTAGAGTGCAATATGATCAATGTATTTTGCCAGAGACACATGTTTTTTAGAAATGCTTTTATTTAACATGTTTTAATAAAATTTTGTCATGTTCCAGTGAAGAGGAACATTCATTGTTTGGCAATAAATACCTCATTCCTTTATGATGCCAGATAAATAAGTTTGTATAAACAAAATAGGAATATAAAAAAAAACATGCAACAGAATTAAATAACAATTTTTTAAATTCTAGTATTTACACATTAATATATACAAATATAAATATAATAGTTAAATTTCCAACTATGTCTGTATCATCTTAAAAAACTTGGATAGACTTTCACCAAGTTGAAAAAGTAAATTTGGGATTGTGTCTAGCCTAAAATATATGTGACTCATATAAAATTCAATGTGAAGGCCCCTGGGGAACATGTTAAATAATTAGTCTCCAAACTAAAACTGCTTCTAGGTACAGACAGAGCTTCCATATTGACATGTCAGAGGCAATGGGTTCAAATATGAAGCCCAAGATGAAAATACAAATGTAAGGGACAAATGCTATAATCAAGGGTTGGTTTCTAACTTGAAGCTGCTCACATAGGACCCTTTAAGTAGTGCAAATGACAATAGGAATTTACTTATCATCCTGAACAATAGGGAAAACACCTAATATTTACTAGGATATTTTGAGGGCATAGGGACTTTTGTTTCTCCTTTGCTTCTGAGGGAAAAATAACAGAGAGAATGAGAGAGTAAACCATGAAAGCACAGAATTCAGCCATATGGAGGAAGCCTGAAGCCCTATTTTGCAGAAATAGCTATAAGACTTTAAGAAAAAATTTCCTACCTTAATTTTTATATAGCTTACATTTCTGAAATGTAATCCTCTCCTTTTCCCTAAATATTCATTTATATCCATAAAAGCTTCATAACAAATTTTGTTTTTAATTTTTATTTGTTGTTTATATTCTGAAAATCAAGTAAAGGGATTGCATTTTACATCTGGATTGATACAGTGAGTCTTAAGAACAGCACATTTGGCATGACAGAAAAATGTGTAACTGAACTACGTTAGCAGAAGAAGAACCTAAGTGGCCATGAAAGGCAAATCTTTCTAGGAATTCACCAAAGCATTTTCTGATGGCACTGAATCTTCCACAGAATGCACAGTGGGGTTTTGAATTGATCTTACTTAGATCTCAAGAAACAGTGACTCCAACTGATGAGTATTCAATTTTAAATAAATAAACCTACATTTGGTTTTTAAACTTATGTTTAAACCCAAAATATACACATATTACTTAACTTCAAAAAAAGGGGGTATGTATCACACAAGAAGACAGTGTCTGGTAATTTAGGCTGGAAACATTGTTGGGGACCTAGGCTTTTTATGACACTAACAAGCAGAGCTTCCACTAAATGTTTAAGACCAAATGAATGAATCCAGGATTCCATACAGTTCATATTCTTTTTTTTTTTTAAGTTTATTTATCCACATTGAGAGAGACAGAGAGAGAGCATGCAAGCAGAGGAGAGACAGAGAGAGAGGAAGACAGAGGATCTGGAGTGGGCTCTGTGCTGACAGAAGAGAGCCTGATGTGGGGCTTGAACTCACAATCTGTGAGACCATGACCTGAGCCAAAGTCAGATGCTTAACCAACTGAGCCACCTAGGCACCCCCATAGAGTTCATATTCTTATTTTAGTTTAGGGATTTCTAATTGTAACGTTAAAAAACAAAGAAAAAAAAAGAGAGAGAGAAAGAAAACTGTATAAAATTAAAGAAATCCCTACTTTAAAGAGTTTCTATAGACCAAAGTCTTTTTTTGTGTGTTGAAAACCTGATTAAAGCAACACATACAAAGGTGGTTCACTTAAAAAAAAATAATGGTTTATTTTATTATTTTTGAGAGATGGAGAGCATGAGTAAGGGAGGGGCAGAGAGAAAGGGAGACAGAGTCTGAAGCAGGCCCCAAGCTCTGAGCTGTCAGCACAGAGCCTGACACAGGGCTCAAACTCATAAACTGTGAGATCATGACCTGAGCCGAAGTCAGATGCTTAACCAACTGAGCCACGCAGGCATTCCTAGGGTGGTTCACTTTTTATGCCACTCCTTTCTTCTGTTTCATCTGCACCCCTCTGTGTCTTAGCCTTACTGGAAATGTGTGTCATAGTCTAAGAAAAAAAGTCTTCTCATTTTCTAGTGATCATATTTTAGCAATATTCACATCCTTTCTACAAGAGTTTGCTTAATAACAAAGAGAAAGAAGTAAGGGCAGAAGAACAGAAAAGAATAGAATTAATGTCAGTTGAGTTCCTATGTGCCTCTTCTAGACCCATTATGGAGGTCTTTCCTTCATATATTATTTCTTTAAATTAATTTAGTCTTTATATATTATCCCCATTTCATAAAGAAAGCTTAAGAAAATTAAGTTACTTGACAAAGATCACATAAATGATAAGAGAGGTCCAGTTATAACCACACCATAGGTTTCCAAAGTGTGCTTAGATGTGTCAATTAAGTCTGTCCCAAAGAATTAGTTGCTTTATCACATAAGCTTGGTAAATGCTGGGTTAAACAACACCAAGAAGGTTTCTTCACTATAGGACTTTCTGAGTTTTTAATATGATGAGGTTGACTTTCATTGTCCAAGAATATAGTAAGCAGAAACTTTTGTTAGTTTTTTGTTTTTTGTTTTTTTTAAGAGTAACTTCTATAATTAGTGTTCAGTGAATTACTCACTTTGGGAAATAAATACTACACCAAACTACGTTGCCTCAAAAAGATAAAAAAAAGAAAAAAAAGAGGGATTTGATCTATCTAGAATCAGTGCAATGACATGATCACAATCTGCCAGAATATGGTTCAAGCCAGGTGGCTGATAACACATAAAACATGCCCTGCAATTCAGAGTACAAGTAAGGAGTCTTTATTGATTTTCTGTGGTTGCTTGACAGCCAAGCCCATGGGTGATGTAGAGCTACAAATCCCATCAAATTCACAGGAACTTTTCAACAGACTATGTCTGCCTCCTACACTGCAGTGATATGGTTGAACCCTATCTGGGTTTATATTGATTATAACCTTTGATAATATGCCACTGCAATTTCCAAGTTTCTGGCTGAAGAATGGGACCTGCTGAGAAAAATAAAAAGTAAATAACCAATGGAATCTTCCTCCTCTCTGGTGCATATTTATATTTTTTATTTGATAATTACCTTTGCTAAAAATTTAATTCTATTATATTGTAGTAATTTTGATTGAAAAACCAACTTTTATCACTGTTGTTGAAAATTCTGGTAAACATTTCAAACACTATGAAATCATACATAATTAAAAAAATTTTTCTTCCAATCCATCATGCTTGTCTTCTTTGCCAAGTTGACTACTGAGACCAGTTGCTTGAAATTTTTTTCAGATGTTCTCTATGTATATATAAGCAATATATGCATGAGTGTATTTAAGGGTCTTTTTGCAGGGAGGTACATATATTCAGAATTACTATGCACAGTGTTTTGTTACTGACCTTTAGATTTCCTGAATGAAAATATTTTTCATATAACTTAACTTGAGACAGAACAGACTAATATAATCCTAGAATGGACTCATATAACCCGTTTGACGTAAAATGCCAAGTTTGACCAGCTAAATCAATCTTTTTTAAGAAGTACAGTCACATTAACTGATGCACCTTACAACCCAAGGATGCTATAAGACTATGACACCATTCTATGATCTGATTGTTTTTTTTTTAATGTTTATTTATTTTTGAAAGAGAGATTGACAGACTGTGAGCAGGGGAGGGGCAGAGAGAGAGAGGGAGACGCAGAATATGAAGCAGGCTCCAGGCTTCAAGCTGTCAGCACAGAGCCTGATGCGGGGCTCAAACTCAGAAACTGCGAGATCATGACCTGAGCCAAAGTCGGACGTTCAACCAACTGAGCCACCCAGGCGCCCCAACTTTGATCTGATTAATCCTCAGGGAAATAGTGAGCAAAGGACTATGGCATGAATGTGAAGACGGATAGGAAAGCAGGAACTGGTAGGCCATATACACAATGCGGCTTTTACTGTAAAGGTTAATGTGAAAACATTTAAAAGTTTGACTGGTAATTGGGTGATTATACTGGTTGTACATCCTGTGTCATCCAATACAGTAGCCAAGAGTCACATTTAGCTAGTGAATATTTAAACTGTGGCTAGGCTGAATTGAGATATCCTAGAAGTGTAAAATGCCTGTTGGGTTTTTATATTTTAATTAAAAAATTTAATATAATTTATTGTCAAGTTAGCTAACATACAGTGTATACAGTATGCTTTTGGTTTCAGGGGTAGATTCCCGTGATTCACCGCTTATATAAACCACATTGGATTTTTAAAACTTAGATTTGGAATTAGGGGCACCTGAGTGGCTCAGTCAGTTAAACGTCTTGGTTTCAGCTCAGGTCATGATCTCAAGACTTCTGAGCAGATCCTGCTTGGGATTTTCTGTCTCCTCTCTTTCCGGATTCTCTATTTCCTTCTCTTTCTGTCTCTCCCCCACTCACTCTGTCTTTCTGTCTCAAAAATAAATAAATAAACATTAAAAAAAAGATTTAGAATGAAAAAAAAGATTGTAAAATACATCAATAATGATTAAATTGGTTACATAGTTAAGTGTTTATATTTTGGAAGTGTAAGATTAAATGAAATATAAAAGCAAAATTAATTTCACCTCTCTTTTTAACTTTTTAATGTGGCTACTAGAAAATCTTAAAATGTTATATTTCAATTGGACAACATAATAGAGACAAGAAGATTTAAGTAAGTGCACACTGGAATTGCTGTCTATTGGATTTCTCATGGCTCTGAAATCCCATTTGAATTATTTTCTAGAATGGATATTAAGCCTAGGATGACTCAACATTTTTAAGACGTTGGTTTGAAAGATAATACAGTTCTTAGAAATAAATTCTCCATGTAAGCATCTGAGGATTACTACTTACTCTGAGAAGCCATGTGGTATGGTGGGAAAATGATCATAGTCAGTGTTATGAGGTCTGCATTCAAGTAATGACCATGGACATGTCATTTAAACTCAATTTTCTCACCTGTTAAACAAGAGTTATATCATCTGAACTATTGTTTATTTGAGTGTTATTGTGAGCATCAAATGAGAAAGCAGATGAAAATGAATTATTAAGCACATATGTGCATTAAAACAAAGAACTAAAATATTATTAGAAGTTTTTACACTTAGAAGCTCCTTAAGAAACAACACTAATGAAAACAATAGCTAACATTCATTGATTTTACACTAGCATTGGACGCATTATATAATTTATCTTATTTCATCTAATAACCCTTGAGATAGGTATTATTAGAGCCTATTTACAAAGTGCTACATAGTGCTGCAACCCAGGCTCTATGAGGTCAAGTAACTGGGTCAAGGTCACACAGTGAGTGAGTGACAGACCAAAGATTTGACCCCTGTTCTCTTCCATTCAGAAGTCCATGTTATCAATCCTTGTGCTTCTTGCCCAAAAGAATGGAAAAGCTGGCAGAGAAGGCAGTCATGCAGACAACAAGCCAAAGCATAATTTAGTTCATTCTATAACAAAGATATGTACAAGGTTCTCAAGGAGCCCAGAGGAACTTTGAATTGTCTTTCTGCTTCTCCTAGTCTTTCCCAACCCAGTAAATGGCACCACCACACATCCATTCCATTAAACCATTTCTTAACTTAGTAAGTTATGCTTAATCACCCTTCATACCATCCAAGTCAATTCTACCTCTAGTGTGCATCCCTCACTGTTCTGTTTTTCACCTGCACTGTCATAACTTTCCCATCTCTTCTCTATCCCCACCATAATTCCACATCTGAAATATAAAACAGCTAGTATTTTTCTATGAATCATTTTGTACTCTCCTTGCACAAGATTTCTTCTACCAAGGAACCAAAACAATCTTTTAAATTGTAATCTCATTATGCTCTTCCTCTTAGTCAAAACTTTAAATGACTTCACAGTAACTTTACAATAAAAAACATATTCTCTACATGGTCTACCAGCCCCCTGCTTTCCTCCCCAACTTCTCATTCATGCCACCTTCCCCTGCTTGTTTTGCTTTAGCCATATTTCCTTCCTTTTAGTTCCCAGAACAAGCCAAGCTCTTCCCCTCCCAGAGACTTTATACATTCTTCTGATGGGGTGTCCTGTTCTTGGCATTTTATGTGGCTGGGTCCTCCTCATCTTGTAGTCTCAGCTTAAATGGCTCCTGGCACCTCTAAACAGGTTTCCACTATCTACTATCTTCATAGCACTTTCATCTAATTGAAAATACATATTTATTTATTTATTTAGTGACATGTTTATTGGATTCTCTAGGTTGCAAGCCCCATGAAAGGCAGGGATCATGGTAATCTAGCTGCCCTCTGAATACCCAAGACTTAATCTGGTACCTGCTACATAGTAGATGTTTAGCAAATGTTTGTAGGATAAATGAGTAACAATTATCTTATTGGAAGGATAATGAAGTTGCACTAAAAGAGCAAATCACTGACTTTCACTTCTCTCTCTCTCTCTCTCTCTCTTTCCCTCTCTCTCTCTTTTGTTTGAATAGTTACATTTCTTTTTGCTTTCATTCTCCTGCTAGAAAAATTGTAAGTAGCTCATCATGCAGTTTCCAAGAATTGGAAAAGTCAATGTGCAATGCTTGTAATGCTCACAGTTTGGGTGATTTGCCTTCAATATAGTCCTGCAGCCATGCATTATGGATGGTTCTCTTAGGTAAAAACTGCCAGAGAAATGAATCAGCAAGAGCTAGAAGTTGCTGTCCCCATCCAGACACAGCTGTTTTCCTGACTTTATTCAATTCTTACTTCCTGGCCATCTAATTCAACCAATGATTTTCCAGAGAGAATAGCACGGTAGTTGGTATGTAATAAGATACACAATTCTGTCTCAGAAACAAACAATCTGAGTCTCTGAGTTGGATTTTTACTTCACCGAAATTTATTCCTAATCTGGGCATTAATGTTAGCCATACAGCAAAATCTAGCACAGTAAAAATTTAAAGTCATTGTTACTGTCTTAAAAACATTTTTTTAAATGTTTACTTATTTGAGAGAAAGAGAGATAGAGGGTGAGCCAGTAAGGGTCAGAGAGAGAGGGAGACATAGAATCTGAAGCAGGCTCCAGGCTCTGAGCTGTCAGCACAGAGCCTGACACATGGCTTGAACTTATGAACTTATGACATGAGCTGACGTTGGATGCTTAACTGAGCCACCCAGGCACCCCTTAAAAACACGTTCTTAAAAATCTATTACCTACTTCATCAGGATAAGGGGCAAAGATTAAAGGGAGCAGAATGGAAGCTAACTTTTTTGAGTATCTGTTGGCGACAGGAAACTGGCCGAATACACATCGCTTCCTTTATCTTCAGAAAGAAGCACTTTCAAGTAAATATGAACATTACCATTTTATCCTCGCCTTATGTTGACAAAGCAGAAAACTTAATTAATTTACCCAAAGTTATGCAACAGGTCATAGGCAGAGCTAGGATTTGAAATCATGATTAACTTTGTCTGAAGCCCACTCTCTCTGAAAAGAAGAAAGTGAAATTCAAGCTTATTTGGGGTTTTCTGGTTAGCCAACTCAGTTCAAGTTTTGGCCAAGGAGAAATTGAAATCAGGGCCCTAAATGGTATTTCTGGACCATCTGAGAAGCATCTGAGAGACACCCATGTCTCTCTACATCTCGGAATAAAAATAAATCAGGTAAGTTTTAATATAGAAGCTAGTTTGAAAGGAATATGACAGATTTTGCCATTATTTACTCAGGAGTTCCTTTCCCTTTAGATTTTTGAAAAGCACTGATGTGACAAGAAGTATTTGACCCTTGACTAGCCCAGACAGAAGAAAGATACAGATGAGGACAACCAGCACAGAGCAGGAGTGCAGTGGTTAGTGTGCAAAATTCATACTTGGGACAAGTTCCACAAAGTATTAAAAAAGCTGACCTATGAACTAATTGTATACTAAAAACACATCTCGGTTCCAATGATACCCAAACAGCTGCCCAGTAAGCACCCTCCAACAAACTCCATGGTTGCTTTCTTTACTCCCTCCTTCTCGATTTTTGGGATCACCTGCTAAATCCTTGTCTGAAGTTCTGAATTTTGGACAAAACCAAACCAAGGCAATTTGCAACATCCTAACTGATAAATCCAAACTATTACACTGAACACCTTCCAGGGATTTGATATAATTATTGTAAATTTGTTTACTATAATATAGCAAGATGATTTCAATACATCAGTTTCCCTATCTACAAATTGGAGATAATAATAATTTCTACCTCACAGGGGTTTCCAAACATCTGAGGAGACATTGTATATTAATATGCTTTTATAATGTCTGCCACATAAAAAGCAATTTAAAATGTTACTAATTACGGATTACTATCATCATTTTTATTATGAGATTAAGAGTAATGTAGCATATGAGTCTCTATTGACCTTGTTGGTGACAATAATCTTTGGCCTTTCAGCCAGTCTTTAGCCCATACTGCCCTCTCCACACCACCAAACCCCATACTGTCTGTTACAGACAAAATATATGATAACACCATATGTATGCTATATCATGTTACTGGGTTTAATTTCACTTTCATTATTTTAGCCAACCTATTATTTCCATTTATTTTTACAGAAAAAGAGAAAGAAGAGGGCTGAGCAATCTTTGTGAGTACTGAACATCAAGAGGTTTAACAGAAAAAGAATTAAGTGTTGAGAAAAGATTTAAAAGAAAATCAGGTACTGAGCGAGTAAAAGATCAAGAAGAGAGTGTTCATCTCAACTTAATGGACGGCAGTTAAAGAAGGAACAAAAGTAAGACCTAGATAAGAAGATTAAGGAATAGCCAAAATTGGATAAAGGGAAGGAAATTAAATCAGAAATACAGGAAATCAGAGAAGATTTGTAGGAAACTCAGAATGTCAAAAAGGCTGAAATTGAGCCCATGAAGCCATTTCCTGGAGAAAAGTAAGAAGCAGTCATGATGGTATAAAATACTAGAGCTTAAAGGCATTTTAAAAATTATCTAGCCCAACCATTCCATTCAAAAGCAAAGAAACTGAGGCTCAGGGTACAATAGCCTATTGCTTTCCCAAGGCTACATCACTAGTAAAATGCCAACTTGAGCTGGAACCCAGGATTTATTACTTTTAGCTTAGTGACTAGTTCTACTCAATTATTTCTGATAAAAGACTTTAATGAAAAAAAGTGATTTGATCTGACAAATGAGGCATATGACTAGCAAATTAAATCATCTGAGTATTTAAAATGATAATCATTAATGAATCCTATTATTAAAAAACCTTTATGTGGAGTTGTTTATAATCACACAAAATTTAGAAACAATCTAATTATCTAATCATGATAGTATGGTTAAAAAATAATATTGTAACTTTATGACAGTCCTTTAAAAATAAGTTTCCTAAAGGATTTTGTTGACCTCAAAACTTGCCATGATACTGAGGTAGAAAAAAAAATACAAGATACAAGTATAGCAGCAATATGATCTCAATTATGTATAAAATATGAATGGAGAAAGGAACATACCAGAATATGCTAACAGTGGCAATCATTTTCTGTGTTGTGCTCATAGATGAATTTTATTGTCATATTTAGTATACATTTTCCACATTAAATATCATTACTATACTAATTAGAACAAAACATTTAACTTTTTTTGGTTTGTTTGAAAAGCTTGGTTAGAAATTCTAATACATCTGATGTTACAATTTGAGAGCATATTTTGCCCTACCTTCAGAATGAAGATGGGATCGTAATACTCTTTTATTCTTTCCAAACACTGCAGACTTACCTCCTTTTTAAATGACTATTCATTCTGGGACACTTGGATGGCTCAGTCAGTTAAGCAACCAACTTCAGTTCAGGTCATGATCTCACAGTTTCTGGGTTTGAGCCCCAATGGGTCTCTATGCTAACAGTTCAGGCCTGGAGCCTGCTTCACATTCTGTGTTTCCCTCTCTCTCTACCCCTCCCCTGCTCACGCCCTTTTTTCTCTGTCTCTCAAAAATGAATAAAAACGTTAAAAAAAAGATTTAAATGACCATTCATTCTATGCAGTAACTTTGGATATCCTAATTACTGCAGCAAGCTTATGTTATCAATTTGCATCATTTATTCACATCTTCATTTATTCAATCAGTATTTACTAAGTACTTTTATTTGTACACATTATCAACTACACATTGTTCTACCACAGACAATATCTTACCCTTAAGAGGTGTCCTTACCTGAGGGAAGAAGGCAGAAAATTAACAAAAGAACAAATTAATTTTAAAATTTATGGTGTAATAGAATAGAGATGAACAATGTGGCTTGGTAGAATGCTATGTACAAGCATAATTATAAGAATTGGTATAGTGTGGTTAGTCAAGTCCTCTGCAGTGTACAGTGGATGCTCACACCCCCTTCCAGGACCTGAGCTCTCATTTCCCCAGCTGTGGGGATGTTCTGCCATGGGTTCATTGCTGAGTCACTCTAGGAACTGTCTTTGGCTGAAAGGAGCTGCCTCACCCACATTACTCCCCCTTCCCAGGATCATTCTGCATCCAAAACCTGACTGATGTGGGGTACAGAGGTCCAGATCTGTTCCTTAATATAGGACAATTCTGAAGGGCCACTCTGGCTCTTGAGCTCCCTCAGAGATTGGCTGTGGCCTCTGTCATGACTGTATCGCAGCTCAGTTTTTACCTCTGTCCAACCTGATTTTCATCACACTTCACGGGTATTATTCCCAAGGACATTCCCCAATCATCATTCTGTACATGCACCTACATGTCAGAATCTGCTGCCCAAGGAACATGGCTATAAACAGCCTCTCCTCAGAGAGAATAGATGATTTGAAATCTGAAAGATGAGAAGAAGCCAGCTACTTACAAGAGAAGAAAGGCAAAAAGGCTGGAAGCCAAGGGGGAGATTTCAAATTTCAAGGAAAAGAAAGGAAGCCAATATAGCTGTCTTGCCCAAATTTATACAGCCAGAAGGTAATGGAACCAGGATTCAAATCTGGGTGTGTCTCACACTGAAGTCTGTCTTTCTAACAAATTATGAGTTTCTCCCAGGTATTATAGGTCTTTGTTGTGTGAAATACACATATTCTATTTTAGTCATGAAGCATTAGCTCTGCCAATATAATCACCAAGTTGTAATTTCTTTGAATTGGCTCCTCAGATACCTCTGTGCCTTTATTCTTAAAGTATCATGACTTTAAGTATCTTAGTAGTTTAATTATATCCAATTAAATGTTCTTTCATTTTGTCTGCATGTACCTGTAGGAAGCATTTGAAAATCATGAACACACCATTAATTCTATCTGCACACTTTTTGCATATATTTATATGTAGATAATAACTATATTAGGTCCTTGCTTTAGTCATGATATTAATTCAAAAATTAACCTGAGTTTTATTTTCTCATCCTGGAAAATACATTTCATAAATGTTTTCATGGTGCAACTACAATAACTAAGCAAATTTGCTTTCAGTGCTCATCAAAGGTCAGTTATCTGGATTTAGCAAAATGATATGGTGAAACCCAGTGTATTCTGAGCTCTAATCATTCTGTCTGCCTTCAGATGCCTAGTATACTCCATCTGAATTTAATTCATTCATTCACCCATTCATCAAACATATCATATTGCACAGTAATAATTTGACATATTCTGTATGCCAGGCACTGTGCTGAACACTTAGCATATACTATGAAATTCTCTCTTCTTGGGGAATTACAATTGAATGGGGTGGGGGGGGTAACAGGTGGATCTATCACAAAAGCATACCAGTAAGTGCAGTGTTACAAAGTGAGTGCTTAGAAGGAAAAGAACATAGTTCTCTGACTCTCATCACAAAGAAACTTAATTTTGGATCAGAAATGAAGGGAAACAAATTTGGATCAGAAATGAAGGGAAATGAGGGGAAACAAAATATGCCACTCTTCTTTGACATGTTCATTATTTTGAATTAAAGTTTTTAAAGAAACAGTGCAAGAAAAACACTGCAGCCCTCCTCTGGCCCCTTGGAAACAGGAAATATATCTCCCATGCGGAAGGTACCCTCCCCGTACGAGGACGGTAAAGGCAGAGGTAGGGAATTCAGGGATGAAATGCTATATAAACAAAACTGTTACTTCACTAATTTATTAACCCAAGCCCAAACCCCTTTGTCTTGTTAATTCTTCACAAATTTATTGTTTTTTTGTTTTGTTTTGTTTTGTTTTTGTTGTTGTTATTGTTGTCCTCATCATGGATGTTATTGTTGGCTAAAAGGTGTAAAAGCTACCAGCTTTGGTCACTTCTTTGAGTTTCATATCTCTTTATAGGCTCCCCTACATACAAAATTGAATTTGCTATTCTCTGTTGTCTCTGTCAATTTACTTATAAGACCAGCCAAAGAACCAAGAAGGGAAGAAGAAGAAAGTTTTCTTCCACTCTAGGAGACAAGAGGCAATAAGGTTGTATGGGTTGGAATGAGGTGGGGTCAGAGAAGGCTTTCTCATGAAAGTAAAACATCATCTGAGATCTTAGCTGATGGAGACAAAAATGGAAAAAAATTCTTTGTCAGGAGGGCCCAGGGCATAATCAAGGATCTGAAGGAAGACAATATAACTGAGCTTTGAAAAAATGAGCAAAGAGGAAGATGAAGGTGGAGGAGCAGGCAAGAATAAGAATATAGGTAATTTATAATCCAGATTGGGGGCTTTAATTTTAATTTCTTGTAAAATCAATGAAAGCCAAAATCCTCAAGTGGTAAGTCTTACATAAGTTTCTGCACTGACAAAGGCAAGTAGATCCTTTCCTTAATGACAAGGGCTCACAGTCCAATGGGAGATAATGGGTGCTTAAACAATAATCATGGCACAGAACTATAAGTACTATGATGGAGACAAGTAAAGATTACAGTGGGAATGCTGTGAAGGTCTCCTAACTTATACTGGAAGGTCATGCCAGGCTTGGAGAAAGTACTACCTGAACAGGGTGTCAAGTGTACACATCTAAAGTTGTCCAGATCCCAATTCCAATCACATAGGGGAGCAGGTTCCCCACAAGTGTAAGCAATTCTTGGTACACTACCTAGGTGTCCTACAGTTTAACTCAATCCTGACTCTATCTATCCACAGATAGCATCAGATCCCATGGGTTAAGTCTCAGTCCCACAAGACTGTACCGTCCCCTCACTTCAGATACCAGTCCTAAACCCAGTTTGTAACCTGTGCTTCTGATGGACCAACTACAAATTATAAATTCTAATGACCTCTGGGACCCAGGATGCCAGTTGCAAGTCCAAGCTGTTACCTGTACTTCTGACCAACTGGCTATAAATCAGAGGTTTCCACTACCTTCCTCCTGGGTTCAATTAAGTTTCTAGAATGGCTCACAAAGCTCAGAGAAACATTTTACTTACTAGATTATGAATTTGTTATAAAAGTATACAACTCAGGGGGGATTCTGGGAAGATGGCGGCATAGGAGGACGCTGGGCTCACCGCGCGTCCTGCTGATAACTTAGATTCCACCTACACCTGCCTAAATAACCCAGAAAACCGCCAGAGGATTAGCAGAACAGAGTCACCAGACCCAAGTGCAGACGAGAGGCCCACGGAAGAGGGTAGGAAGGGCGGCGAGGCGGTGCGCGCTCCACGGACTGGCGGGAGGGAGCTGGGGCGGAGGGGCGGCTCGCCGGCCAAGCAGAGCCCCCGAGTCCGGCTTGCAAAAGCGGAGGGGCCTGACGGACTGTGTTCCGACAGCAAGCGCGACTTAGCGTCTGGGAGGTCATAAGTTAACAGCTCTGCTCGGAAAGCGGGAAGGCTGGAGGACAAAGGGAGGGTGAGCTGCGGAGCCCCCGGACGACAGAGCTCAGTTTGGCGGGGAACAAAGGCGCTCGCCAGCGCCATCTCCCCCGCCCATCCCCCAGCCAAAATCCCAAAGGGAACCGTCTCCGGCCAGGGAAATTGCTCGTTCCGCGCGAACACCCAACTCTGTGCTTCTGCGGAGCCAAACCTCCGGCAGCGGATCTGACTCCCTCCGGCTGCCACAGGGCCCCTCCTGAAGTGGATCACCTAAGGAGAAGCGAGCTAAGCCTGCCCCCCCTGCCGCCGTGCACCTTGCCTTCCCACCCCAGCTAATACGCCAGATCCCCAGCTTCACAAGCCTGGCAGTGTGCAAGTAGCCCAGACGGGCCACGCCACCCCACAGTGAATCCCGCCCCTAGGAGAGGGGAAGAGAAGGCACACACCAGTCTGACTGTGGCCCCAGCGGTGGGCTGGGGGCAGACATCAGGACTGACTGCGGCCCCGCCCACCAACTCCAGTTATACACCACAGCACAGGGGAAGTGCCCTGCAGGCCCTCACCACACCAGGGACTATCCAAAATGACCAAGCGGAAGAATTCCCCTCAGAAGAATCTCCAGGAAATAACAACAGCTAATGAACTGATCAAAAAGGATTTAAATAATATAACAGAAAGTGAATTTAGAATAATAGTCATAAAATTAATCGCTGGGCTTGAAAACAGTATACAGGACAGCAGAGAATCTCTTGCTACAGAGATCAAGGGACAAAGGAACAGTCACGAGGAGCTGAAAAACGCTTTAAAGGAAATGCAAAACAAAATGCAAACCACCACGGCTCGGATGGAAGAGGCAGAGGAGAGAATAGGTGAACTAGAAGATAAAGTTATGGAAAAAGAGGAAGCTGAGAAAAAGAGAGATAAAAAAAATCCAGGAGTATGAGGGGAAAATTAGAGAACTAAGTGATACACTAAAAAGAAATAATATACGCATAATTGGTATCCCAGAGGAGGAAGAGAGAGGGAAAGGTGCTGAAGGGGTACTTGAAGAAATAATAGCTGAGAACTTCCCTGAACTGGGGAAGGAAGAAGGCATTGAAATCCAAGAGGCACAGAGAACTCCCTTCAGACGTAACTTGAATCGATCTTCTGCACGACATATCATAGTGAAACTGGCAAAATACAAGGATAAAGAGAAAATTCTGAAAGCAGCAAGGGGTAAACGTGCCCTCACATATAAAGGGAGACCTATAAGACTCGTGACTGATCTCTCTTTTGAAACTTGGCAGGCCAGAAAGAATTGGCACGAGATTTTCAGGGTGCTAGACAGCAAAAATATGCAGCCGAGAATCCTTTATCCAGCAAGTCTGTCATTTAGAATAGAAGGAGAGATAAAGGTCTTCCCAAACAAACAAAAACTGAAGGAATTTGTCACCACTAAACCAGCCCTACAAGAGATCCTAAGGGGGACCCTGTGAGACAAAGTACCAGAGACATCACTACAAGCATAAAACATACAGACATCACAATGACTCTAAACCCGTATCTTTCTATAATAACACTGAATGTAAATGGATTAAATGCGCCAACCAAAAGACATAGGGTATCAGAATGGATAAAAAAACAAGACCCATCTATTTGCTGTCTACAAGAGACTCATTTTAGACCTGAGGACACCTTTAGATTCAGAGTGAGGGGATGGAGAACTATTTATCATGCTACTGGAAGCCAGAAGAAAGCTGGAGTAGCCATACTTCTATCAGACAAACTAGACTTTAAATTAAAGGCTGTAACAAGAGATGAAGAAGGACATTATATAATAGTTACAGGGTCTATCCATCAGGAAGAGCTAACAATTATAAATGTCTATGCGCCAAATACCGGAGCCCCCAAATATATAAAACAATTACTCATAAACATAAACAACCTTATTGAGAAGAATGTGGTAATTGCAGGGGACTTTAACACCCCACTTACAGAAATGGATAGATCATCTAGACACACGGTCAATAAAGAAACAAGGGCCCTGAATGAGACACTGGATCAGATGGACTTGACAGATATATTTAGAACTCTGCATCCCAAAGCAACAGAATATACTTTCTTCTCGAGTGCACATGGAACATTCTCCAAGATAGATCATATACTGGGTCACAAAACAGCCCTTCATAAGTTTACAAGAATTGAAATCATACCATGCATACTTTCAGACCACAATGCTATGAAGCTTGAAATCAACCACAGGAAAAAGTCTGGAAAACCTCCAAAAGCATGGAGGTTAAAGAACACCCTACTAACGAATGAGTGGGTCAACCAGGCAATTAGAGAAGAAATCAAAAAATATATGGAAACAAACGAAAATGAAAATACAACAATCCAAACGCTTTGGGATGCAGTGAAGGCAGTCCTGAGAGGAAAATACATTGCAATCCAGGCCTATCTCAAGAAACAAGAAAAATCCCAAATACAAAATCTAACAGCACACCTAAAGGAACTAGAAGCAGAACAGCAAAGGCAGCCTAAACCCAGCAGAAGAAGAGAAATAATAAAGATCAGAGCAGAAATAAACAATATAGATCTAAAAAAACTGTAGAGCAGATCAACGAAACCAAGAGTTGGTTTTTTGAAAAAATAAACAAAATTGACAAACCTCTAGCCAGGCTTCTCAAAAAGAAAAGGGAGATGACCCAAATAGATAAAATCATGAATGAAAATGGAATTATTACAACCAATCCCTCAGAGATACAAACAATTATCAGGGAATACTATGAAAAATTATATGCCAACAAATTGGACAACCTGGAAGAAATGGACAAATTCCTGAACACCCACACTCTTCCAAAACTCAATCAGGAGGAAATAGAAAGCTTGAACAGACCCATAACCAGCGAAGAAATTGAATCGGTTATCAAAAATCTCCCAACAAATAAGAGTCCAGGACCAGATGGCTTCCCAGGGGAGTTCTACCAGACGTTTAAAGCAGAGATAATACCTATCCTTCTCAAGCTATTCCAAGAAATAGAAAGGGAAGGAAAACTTCCAGACTCATTCTATGAAGCCAGTATTACTTTGATTCCTAAACCAGACAGAGACCCAGTAAAAAAAGAGAACTACAGGCCAATATCCCTGATGAATATGGATGCCAAAATTCTCAATAAGATACTAGCAAATCGAATTCAACAGCATATAAAAAGAACTATTCACCATGATCAAGTGGGATTCATTCCTGGGATGCAGGGCTGGTTCAACATTCGCAAATCAATCAACGTGATACATCACATTAACAAAAAAAAAGAGAAGAACCATATGATCCTGTCAATCGATGCAGAAAAGGCCTTTGACAAAATCCAGCACCCTTTCTTAATAAAAACCCTTGAGAAAGTCGGGATAGAAGGAACATACTTAAAGATCATAAAAGCCATTTATGAAAAGCCCACAGCTAACATCATCCTCAACGGGGAAAAACTGAGAGCTTTTTCCCTGAGATCAGGAACATGACAGGGATGCCCACTCTCACCGCTGTTGTTTAACATAGTGCTGGAAGTTCTAGCATCAGCAATCAGACAACAAAAGGAAATCAAAGGCATCAAAATTGGCAAAGATGAAGTCAAGCTTTCGCTTTTTGCAGATGACATGATATTATACATGGAAAATCCGATAGACTCCACCAAAAGTGTGCTAGAACTGATACATGAATTCAGCAAAGTTGCAGGATACAAAATCAATGTACAGAAATCAGTTGCATTCTTATACACTAACAATGAAGCAACAGAAAGACAAATAAAGAAACTGATCCCATTCACAATTGCACCAAGAAGCATAAAATACCTAGGAATCAATCTAACCAAAGATGTAAAGGATCTGTATGCTGAAAACTATAGAAAGCTTATGAAGGTAATTGAAGAAGATTTAAAGAAATGGAAAGACATTCCCTGCTCATGGATTGGAAAAATAAATATTGTCAAAATGTCAATACTACCCAAAGCTATCTACACATTCAATGCAATCCCAATCAAAATTGCACCAGCATTCTTCTTGAAACTAGAACAAGCAATCCTAAAATTCATATGGAACCACAAAAGGCCCCGAATAGCCAAAGGAATTTTGAAGAAGAAGACCAAAGCAGGAGGCATCACATTCCCAGACTTTAGCCTCTACTACAAAGCTGTCATCATCAAGACAGCATGGTATTGGCACAAAAACAGACACACAGACCAATGGAATAGAATAGAAACCCCAGAACTAGACCCACAAACGTATGGCCAACTCATCTTTGACAAAGCAGGAAAGAACATCCAATGGAAAAAAGACAGTCTCTTTAACAAATGGTGCTGGGAGAACTGGACAGCAACATGCAGAAGGTTGAAACTAGACCACTTTCTCACACCATTTACAAAAATAAACTCAAAATGGATAAAGGACCTAAATGTGAGACAGGAAACCATCAAAACCTTAGAGGAGAAAGCAGGAAAAGACCTCTCTGACCTCAGCCGTAGCAATCTCTTACTCGACACATCCCCAAAGGCAAGGGAATTAAAAGCAAAAGTGAATTACTGGGACCTTATGAAGATAAAAAGCTTCTGCACAGCAAAGGAAACAACCAACAAAACTAAAAGGCAACCAACGGAATGGGAAAAGATATTTGCAAATGACATATCGGACAAAGGGCTAGTATCTAAAATCTATAAAGAGCTCACCAAACTCCACACCCGAAAAACAAATAACCCAGTGAAGAAATGGGCAGAAAACATGAATAGACACTTCTCTAAAGAAGACATCCAGATGGCCAACAGGCACATGAAAAGATGTTCAGCGTCGCTCCTTATCAGGGAAATACAAATCAAAACCACACTCAGGTATCACCTCACGCCAGTCAGAGTGGCCAAAATGAACAAATCAGGAGACTATAGATGCTGGCGAGGATGTGGAGAAACGGGAACCCTCTTGCACTGTTGGTGGGAATGCAAATTGGTGCAGCCGCTCTGGAAAGCAGTGTGGAGGTTCCTCAGAAAATTAAAAATAGACCTACCCTATGAGCCAGCAATAGCACTGCTAGGAATTTACCCAAGGGATACAGGAGTACTGATGCATAGGGGCACTTGTACCCCAATGTTCATAGCAGCACTCTCAACAATAGCCAAATGATGGAAAGAGCCTAAATGTCCATCAACTGATGAATGGATAAAGAAATTGTGGTTTATATACACAATGGAATACTACGTGGCAATGAGAAAAAATGAAATATGGCCTCTTGTAGCAACGTGGATGGAACTGGAGAGTGTGATGCTAAGTGAAATAAGCCATACAGAGAAAGACAGATACCATATGGTTTCACTCTTATGTGGATCCTGAGAAACTTAACAGGAACCCATGGGGGAGGGGAAGGAAAAAAAAAAAAAAAGGACGTTAGAGTGGGAGAGAGCCAAAGCATAAGAGACTGTTAAAAACTGAGAACAAACTGAGGGTTGATGGGGGGTGGGAGGGAGGGGAGGGTGGGTGATGGGTATTGAGGAGGGCACCTTTTGGGATGAGCACTGGGTGTTGTATGGAAACCAATTTGTCAATAAACTTCATATATAAAAAAAAATAAAATAAAATCACTGCACTAAACTAAAAAAAAAAAAGTATACAACTCAGGTATAGACAGATGGAAGAGATACATAGAACAAATTATATGGTAAGGGGCAGGGAGTTTCCATGCCCCTTCCAGACATACAGGAAATAACCACATGTTCACCAACTCAGAAGCTCTTAAACTCATTCCTTTTGAGTTTTTGTGGAGGCTTCAATACATAGGCATGATTAATTAAATCATTGGCCATTGGTGTTGAACTCCATCTTCAGTCCTCTCTAGAGGTCATGGAGTAGGGACTGAAAGTTCCAAATCTCTAATACACGGTTGGCTCCACTGGCAGCCAATTCCCATCCTTAGGTGCTTTCCAAAAGTCACCTCATTAACAAAAGACACTTTTATCACAATCTCAATATTTAGGAAATTCTAAGAGTTTTAGGAACTCTGTGCCAGAAACAGGGATGAGGACAAAATATATATTTCTTATTATAGGTCACAATATCACAACACTTCACATATATAATTGTCCATCCCAACAGGCCTACTCAAATACTTTGGTAAAAGTGTGGGATCTGGCTTCCGACTCATGGTTTTCTATTGTCTACATGATTGGTCTCTATGGAACTAAAATACCAAAGATAATGATATTCCTTTGCAAGACATGGTACCACTAGGAGACCTTTTCTCAGAGGCAAGTCTTTGTTGAGCTTTTACTATGTGTAGGGCAGGAACTGGGCTTAGCATTGGGAAAGAATAGCAAATACTAACCCATGATCATGCATCTTTGCTTTCACACCAAAGTTTTGCAACATGATAAGGAATCCTGGCTGAGCTGGAGCTGAGAATCTAAATGTGTCTGAAGAGGGAGTTGGGGACACCTCTCTGCTCAAGTATGTATCTGGAAAAAAGGAAAAATAACTTGTTTGTTTTGAAGAACATGGAGGAGAGATGGTGCCAATGGGATATGTGGTATCTGTTCTTCCTTGAGGACTGGCATTTGTTTATTTGATAGATTGCTTATTTGTTTCAATTGGAAGACAGGGAGGAGAGACTAGAGCCATAATCTGGAAGTTTCTTGGAAAACATGTAAGATCTTAGGCACAGTCATCTTAGTTCAGGGCTGAGGAAAGCTAGTGTGAAATTGAGCTGGAGAAAAGGGAATTTCTCCCACCATCCATACTCCACTTCAGGTTTCATTGCAGACATGGAATCCCAAAGGCTCAGGAAGGCAAGAGCAGGATGGAATGCAGTACCCAGCAGTGACAGAAAGGCCATGACTTCCTGAAATGCCTGGTAGGCAGTTTAATGAAGTCTGACACAGGCATGAATGGATTTGCCTCTGCACATTTGTAAGCTGACTCTTTCTCCTTAGTCCTCTTGGAGATAACCAGTAAAGCCTTCTGGGGCTGTCAGCAAAGCCTCTACAAATTGTTTAGGTTGGGGATATCACTCATTCAAATTTGGGCATTAATGTTCATATATACTCAGAAATTGATGACATCAATTTATTGTAGATTGGCTTGCAGTGAGCAAAACTCTGACGAGAGAAGAAACAGGGCAACCAAAGCATTATTGGCTGACCTACTAGATAACTTTGGACAGGGCATTTTACTTCCTGGAGCTTCAGCATTCTCAATTTTTTTTTTTATTTTTTTTAATGTTTATTTATTTTTGAGAGAGACAGATACAGAATGCGAGTGGGTTGGGGCAGAGAGAGAGGGAGAAACAGAATCTGAAACAGGCTCCAGGCTCTGAGCTGTCAGCACAGAGCCCGACACGGGGCTCGAACTCACAAGCTGCAAGATCATGACCCGAGCTGAAGTTGGATGCTCAACCGACTGAGCCACCCAGGCGCCCCAGCATTCTCAAATATTAAATGGGGTGGAAGGTGGAAATAAATTAATAATCCTTAACCCAGTAGGCAAAAGGCTCAGAACAAAGGGTGGAGTGCAACTTTACCAAAAAGTATCTGAGAACCATTGGATTAATCAGAATCTGAAGCCCATCCAACCCCTTAACTTCCAGTAAAACAGAAAATCTCCTAATATTGATGCCCCATTTGCCTGGTTTTGTTTCTGTGGGATTCTCTCAACTCTACCCTCTTCCACTTCTGATCTTCCTCTGTTTAGCAGTTTGAAGCCACATCCCTAACAGCAGTGCAATAAAAAGAAATATTTAAATACTGATTTCTCCTCGTCAGGATTCTATGCTAAACACTTCAGTGATTTCTATGGTATTTGTGATGTTCTTATAACTTTAAAATTATGGATTTGCAAGGTATAATGAGGCTGTTTTAGATACCAGAGAGAAAAACCCAACAGATCTTGGTGACTGAAGAAGGAGAGTCAAAGAAGTGAGTCTAGTTAATTGAGAAACTGGTGGTGCTATTTGTGAGTGGATGCTGAGAGGGAGAGCTGATTTATAACTAAACAAAATGATGTTGCTTTCAGACCTATTGAATCTAAAATACCAACAAGACAGAGATTTGGGAATTTCCCACAGCTGGACGATTAGAGGAAGCCAAAGGTTTACTTGAAAAGCAAAAGAGCAGAGTATTATTCATGAACACTTACTAGTGTTCATGCCATGTCTGAAGCAGGCATGTTTCATCAGCATTCTCAGTAAATGCTATAGTGAAGTAAGTATTCTTACTGCCATTTCATAGACAGGAAATCAAAATGGAGGAAAATTCAGTCACAGATCAAAAGACCTGGATTTGGATATACATCACCTTGACATCAAGACGTGTGTCTTTCCCACGATACTCTGTCTGCCTTGTCAGGGGGAAAAAAAAGGTCTTGAGGTCTGCACATGTGTTGTGTTTTAAGCATCAAGTCTTATAATCCTCATTCTCTACAAACATACTATTTATATTTTATTTTAATACAGAGCTGAGAATCAGCATTACAGGTTTTGAAACACAAAAAGTTTGAGCACTCCTCAGCAGTCAGGATCTTGGCTTTCCACGTGGAAACCAGTGGGATTGGGAAATGAAAGCCTGAGCAAAAAGTTTGAGGCTGGTTTGCTCCTTTCTGTTCGTTAAAATATCTTTATACCTAGCAATCAGCCAAGTGACCAAGGACAAAAGATCTAGAAATAAGCTCAAAACCAGTGGTTTGGGAGATTGTCTGGTAGTAAGCTTAATAGCTGGCTGCTAGTAAGACCACCCTAGCATGGGTACAACACTTGCTTTGGTCTCTTGTCTGAGGGCTTGAGCATAATAGACTTCTGGGTTTGTACCAAGACTGGGCAGAGCTTCTGTGGGCCCTAGGTTTTTCTCTTGGGGTTTGGTGACAGTCACAGTGTACTTTCTGTCATCACTTTGAGGTCCTCCCGCCAAACCTTGAATCTGAGATAAGTGCAGACTCCTCTGCTTTCAGATGCTTTTTTTCCTCAAAGATGTGATGGCTTGTCTTTAATTTTTCTATAATTTTTTAATGTTTATTTATTTTGAGAAAGAAAGCATGAGTGGGGAAGGGACAGACAGAAAGAAAAAGAATCCCAAGCAGGCTCTGCAATGTCAGCTCAGAGCCTGACACCGGGCTCAATCTCACGAACTGCAAGACCATGATCTTTGCTGAAATCAAGAATCAGCTGCTTAACTGACCAAGCCACCAAAGTGCCCTGATATGATGGCTTTCAACTGAGATGCAAATAACATCTGTTGCTTCTCCTTGGGGAGTGGGAATTAAAATGCATCTGACTTAAATGAAACACAATGGTGGGTTTGTATCAAGTTGCCTTCACAGCTTTGGCTGATAGAACAGCAGCTACTGAAACCTACAAGGCAAGGTTTTGGGAGAAGTTACATGACACTTTATAAGGTAAGATGCAGCACAAAAAGGGACTAATTTCTTGTGTCTGTCTCCAAAAGGAGCTCTGTAAACTGGCTCATGGAACAGAAGAGGATGCCCCCTGCCTATTCAAGCAGACATGTGTTTCAAATGCCAGGTTTTACATGATCCCCAAGGGAGGCATCCAAACCCCCTGGCAGGCTGCCAGTTCTCTCTAGGCTCAGAGTCCCTCCACATTCCTTCTCATTCTTTTTCTTTCCTTCACATTTTTTAAGTGTGTGTGTGTGTGTGTGTGTGTGTGTGTGTGTGTGTGTGTTTTAACACCCTCTCCTGTTTTCCTGATTGACCCCTATTCATTATTTCAAACTCATCTTCAGAGACTCTACACAGGCCATTATCTCCTTTGGATATCTTCTTTGACCACTCTGGCTCAGGCTGCTTCAGTGGTCCTTCATGGTGTTTTATAGCACCTTCTATATATCTCGAATACTGATTTTATTTTTTATGTTGTTTTACAAGTGTCTTTTTATATGTCTGTCTTTCCCTGTTTGTAGCAGGGATTGGCTAGTTGCTGCCCAGATTTTCACTTAGGCACACAGCACTATTGCAGTTAGATATGACCATAGAGTGATATTAACCAAACAGAAGGAGGCATAGTCCTCCATGTGCTCTCTCTTCCATTGTCTGCTGGCCAGATGCAGAAACAGTGGAGAACTCCAAGGTTCTAGAGATGGTAAAGCTTAGATCCCTGGAAGCCTACTTGAAAAAGTGTCTCTCACTACTGACCCACATTGTTCTGGGGCTTCAGCAAGACACAAACCACAAAGATCTGGGGGAGGATTTTGCAGTAGCTAGCTTGCTGTATGCTCCTGGGGTGACCACAATATCTTCATGTGATCACCAGCTAGCCTAGCAAATAGCAGGCACTCAATTGACATGCAAGGAGTGAAAGCATCTTGACCTTGACCACATTTTTCACAAGAAAGGTTATCAAACTAAATCGTTCCCATTTGTAACTTCACTAATAGTTTTTTGATCAACTAAGCTAAAAATTTTCTTTTTATTCTTCCAAAGTTCTCTTACTAGAATTCTATACTCTTTGGATTTAAATTTAAATAAGTTGAACTGGAAGAAGCAATCCAATAGGGCCCTAGAATGTGATCATTGAGGTCTCCTTCCAGACTGGTACACATCCATTAATCAATCCTTTGGATATTCAGCAAACAATTAAACTAGCAATTATTCAACCAGCAATCAAACCAGTTAACCCTATTATCCCAATCCACAGTTTTCTATTTTATTAGCAAGATAAGTCTCTATTTAATGCCTTCATAAATCTAGCTTCCTCATTTTTATAGCATCCCCTAATTTCCTAGCCTGGTAACTACATGCAAAATGTGAATTATGGTTTGACTTGTTATCTCTATGTAGGGAGTCTATGTTGGTTCCTTCATGTCACCTTGTATAAACTGCTCATATAATATCTGTTGGAAAATTCTGTTGGGAAACACCATCTAGTTTAGCAGCCTCAAATCCAGGGACAATTTTCCCCCTCTGAAAACTTTGTAGTTGTCTGTCCCCACTGTCCCAGCACCTTTCTCATTGTCCATGATTTCTCAGAGACAACCAACAGTGGTCCCATATCACATCAGGCAATTCTTTTGGTTACTTGGGAGGTAATTCTTGAGTTTGACAACTTGAACTAACTTTAAGAAACTAGGCAATATCTTATGATCAGTTTCCATTTCTCTCTTAAACAAAAAAGAAAAAAAAAGAAACCTCAGTTTTATGCTTTACAATTGAACAGGCCTGACATCTCTCCACCTCTCCACTCCTTGTTAATTTGATACTATTTACTTTCAGGTAGCTGTCCTTTCCCTTCCTCCTTCCCTCTTATATTTAGGTTGTTGATCCATGTTGAGTTAATTTTTGTAAATGAAGTAATGTCCAAATTCATTCTTTTGAATGTCTTTATCCAGTTGCCCCAGTACCAGTTTCAAAGGGACAGACTATTCTCCCCCTATTGAATGGTATTGGTGCCCATATAAAAAATGAATTGGCCATAAATATTTAAGTTGATTTTTTAATTCTCAATTCTATTTCATTGGTCTATATGTCTATCCTTATGCGAGTACCACACTCTTTTAGCTTTGTGGTAAGTTTTGAAATTGAAAAGTCTGAATCCTACAACTTTGTTTTTCTTTTTCAGTATTGTTTTAGCTATTCTGGGCTACTTGCAATTCCATATAAATTTGAGGATTGGCTTTTCCATTTCAGGGGGGAAAAAACCACCATTGGAATCTTGGTAGGGATTGCACTGAATCTGTGGATTATTTGGAGGAGTACTGTCATCTTAACAATAATATGTCTTCCAATCCATGAGCATGGGATGTCTTACAATTTAATTAGGTCTTTTTTAATTTCTTTCATCCGATGTATTATAGTTCTCATTGTGCAAATTTTATACTTCCTTGTTTAAAGTTATTCCTACATATTTTATTATTTTGGATGCTATTGTAAATTGAATTATTTTCTTAATTTCCTTTTTGAATTGCTCATTGCTGGGGTATAGAAACACAACTGATTTTTGTCTGTTGACTTTCTACCCTACGACTTTGTTAAATGTATTTATTAGTTCTAGTAGTGTGTGTGTGTGTGTATTCTTTGGAATTTTCATATACAGAATCATGTCATCTGAAAATAGTTGTACTTCCTCCTTCCAATTTGAATTTCTTTTGCTTCATCTCTTGTTTCTTTTTCCTGCCTAATTACTCTTGCTAGGACTTTCAGTGCAATGTTGAATAAGTGGTGAAAATGGTCATACTTTTCTTGTTCCTGATCTTAAGGGAAAAGCTTTCAGTCTTTCACTATTTTATATGACATCAACTATGGGTTTTCATAAATGCCCTTTATCATGTTAAAGAAATTACCTTTTATTTTTAGTTTGGTAAGTGTTTTTATCATGAAAATGTGTTGAGTTTTTTTTCAAATGTTTTCTCCATGTTTATTGAGATGATCACATGTGTTTTTTTTTTTCCTTTTACAGTTTATTACATTGCTTGATTTTCTTATGGTGCACCACACTTGCATTCTTGGAATAAATCCTACTTAATAATGGTGTATAATATCCTTTTTAAAAAAAAATGTTTATTCATTTTGAGATAGAGAAGGGGGGAAGGGCAGAGAGAGAGGGAGGGAGAGAAAAACCTAAGCAGCTTCTGCACTGTCAGCATACCCTGACATGGAACTAGATCCCGTGAACCATAAGATCATGACCTGAGTTCAAATCAAGAGTTGGATGTTTAATCAGTTGAGGCACCCAGGCACCCTTATATAATATCCTTTTAATTTGTTGCTGGATTTCATTTCCTAGTTTTTTTGTTGGGGATTTTTGTATCTGTATTCATAGGATATTTGTCTGTAGTTTTCTTTTCTTGTAGAATCTTTGTCTGGCTTTGGTATTTGTTCTATACTGTATTTAGTGAGTTGCTTTGCTCTGAAAATGTTACTAAGGGTCCTTTCAGTTGTCTTTGCAAGTTTTGCAACTCTTACCTTATTCTGGACTTTAGCTTCTTTGACTATTTCCTTTATGCATCTGCCTCTATTATGTGTACTCCTCTCCCTCTATACATGCATCTTTATATATCTTAAAACATACACTTCTTCCTCTTCAGAATCAATCATCATTCCTCTCAAACTTCTATGAGGGAAATAAATGTGCTTTGTTTAGCACTGTGCATAGGCTCTTCTTGTACAGTGCCTAGTACATGGTAAACACTAAATAAATATTCCTCTCACAAGTAGTGACTAATTGAGCACTTACTATATGCAGGGGAATGTTCTAAGCACATTGCATAAATTAGCTCATTTTTTTCTCCCAGTAATTTAGAAAACAGTTACTATACTTTTCCCATTTGAAAGATATGAAAATTGAGGTAAAGAAACTGTAAGTAGTTTATACAGTGTCACAAAGCTAGGAAGTGGCAAAGATAGTACTTAAACCCAAGCAGTCTGACTCTGGAACTATTCTTTTAGCCACTGTGTTTTGCTGAATAGACAATAAATAAAGGGGTCTCAGTCATGTGCTTATTCATATCTTTACTCTGAGCATGTTAGTATCCCCATTCCTAAATATCACTCAACCAGGCATAGCTGGTTATGCCTACTGTTCTATACTTTCATTGTTACAAAACCCTGTTCTTGTTGCATTTTCCATTTCTATTAATTATATATTATGCATCTAGGTGCTCAGATTTGCATCAACTCCTTTCTTCTGCCCATACTTTTTTCCCAAACCCCACTCAGGGTTAGTTACAAGTTCTGGAATTCAGTGGTGCCAATTGAATTAACATGTTAAACTGTCCTGTCAATCAGCTGCAAAATAATTCACTATTGATAATGATACAATGCCAAAGTTTATAAGTAATTTACTTCTTAACTAGTATATACAATAGAGGGGGTACAAATCAACTCTATAGAAGTCATCACTCTCACTCATATGAATTCTGATTTTTTTTTTCCTTTAATGATAGAGAAATAGATGGAAGTGAAGTTAACACACTTGGAATTGTATATATCACTAAATATGCCCACAGGATTAAGTAGTACAGTTGAACTTTATTTATAATGTATGAGAGCTGGACAGAAAGGGTAGAGAGAACCGTGGCTATAGAATGAATCTCCATGAAGTCTCTCATAATTATATATTTTCCCTTCCATTCTCTTCATCACTATGCCTGGTTTGGATTTAGACAATTTTGCTTCCTAGTTGATCTCTCTGCCTCTTTTCTCTATTCTCTGTCCCATCTGCAACCCACTGTTGACCTGGCTGTAGATTAATCTTCCTAGAGCGTAATTCTGATGATCCATCACTTCCTTGTTCATTTTATAATGTCCTTCCAGGGTATTTGCAGCACCTGTGAGGTATTCCCACTAGCTTTATCTAAAATAACTTTCCTTCCCCTACTCTGTATGACCACTAAACAGGATGACATTGCTTTCTCCCAACCTCCAAGGCTCCAAGCCATTCCTCTGAAATGACTTTCCCCTGCTTTTTATTTTTTTTTAATTATTTTTTAACGTTTATTTATTTTTGAGACAGAGAGAGACAGAGCATGAACGGGGGAGGGGCAGAGAGAGAGGGAGACACAGAATCGGAAACAGGCTCCAGGCTCTGAGCAGTCAGCACAGAGCCCAACGCCGGGCTCGAACTCACATACTGCAAGATCATGACCTGAGCCGAAGCCGAACGCTTAACCGACTGAGCCACCCAGGCGCCCCATTCCCCTGCTTTTTATAAGACTCCTTATTTTACAAGAGTCGGCTTGAAAGCAAACTCTAAAGTTCTATGTGTACTGAAATGCAAAGATTTCTAAGATACACTGTTCCTTGCAAACAGCACTATGAAGAAAATTATATATAATATGCCACTTTTGAGCAAGAAAGGGGAAAAATAAGAATACATGTATTTGCATTTTTTTCTTGGATTTGCAGAAAGAAACTCTAGAAGGACATGAGACTACCTTGTTTAGTTTTGGGGGATGGTAAGGAAAAGAGGGAAGAGTGAGACTTTTTGTTGCACACCGTATATCAGCCTGATCCATGACAAGATAGTACATCATCAGAATAAGGATTAATAAACAATCATCAAAACTAAAGCAACCTCGGGGCGCCTGGGTGGCTCAGTCGGTTAAGTGTCCGACTTCGGCTCAGGTCACGATCTCACAGTTCGTGGGTTCGGGCCCCGCGTCGGGCTCTGTGCTGACAGCTCAGAGCCTGGAGCCTGTTTCAGATTCTGTGTCTCCCTCTCTCTGACCCTCCCCCGTTCATGCTCTGTCTCTCTCTGTCTCAAAAATAAATAAACGTTAAAAAAAAATTAAAAAAAAAAAAAACTAAAGCAACCTCAGGAAAGCATTTCTCAACGCCCTATTCTATGTTTCATATTATGCCTTGGGTTTAAGCTATTTTCAGTTTCTTTCTTGACTCTTGAGATACATTTAAAAAAACCTGAGCATATATCCTGACTTATTGATTGTTTTATTCCCCACCTTCAGGCCTGGGAACAATGCCTTACAAATGCCTGGTGCTTATGATATTTCTGAACTTGTAGAAAGTTGCTCCCCAGCCTCAAGGGTTTGAAGGATGAAGGATTCAAAGGGAACATCTCCTCACTAGCTTTGAGCAGTGATTGACTGCTTCTCAGTATGTTCAGAAGTGAGAGGGATCTTGACAAAAGATAAATGAGTCTTCTAATTCATTAACCCTTCAAGCTCACTGGTTTCATTCATTAATGTACTCATTTATTCATTCAATAAATATATATTTAGCTACTAATTTGTGTCCAGGCACTGTGTAAGGCATTGAGCATCCACTGGTGAGGGAGATGAGGAATAAGTAAATGTAAAATAAACTTGCATGATATTTACAAAGTGTGAAAAGTCCCATGAAGCAAATAATGAGTAAAAGTAGAGACTAAAGTTTTATTTACAGGCCTCCTAATCCCACCAAAGGGCCCAGTATTCCCAGATTACTATTTTTTTTCTGCTTAAACAATGGAAATTTATTTCTCATAGTTCTGGAGACTGGGAAGTCCAAGATCAAAGCACCAGCAGATCCAGTGTCTGATTAGGGCACTCTTTCTGGTTTGCAGACAGTTGCCTTCTCATTTCCTCACAGGGCAAAGAGAGAGACAGACTTGTAAGGGCACCAACTCCCTTCATGAGGGCCTTACCCACATGGCCTAATTACCTCCCAAAGGGAGAGTATTGGGGATTAGGATTTCAACATATGAATTTTGGAGAGACACATTTGGTCTAACTTTCTTCCCCTTCCTTTTCAAATGCAAACTACATTAATTCCAACCCAACAGTTCTCAAATTCTTAACTTGTTCCAGTATCAACTATAAAGTCTAAAGCCCAAAGTATCATCCAAAATATCCTCTAAATGAGATATAGGTGAGAGTGAGGTAGACTCATCCTGAGGCAAACTGCTCAGCTGTGAACCTGTGGAACCAGACAATTTATGTGCTTCCACAAAAATACAGTGCTGAGACAGGCAGAGGACATTCCCATTCCAAAAGAGAGAAGTAGAATAGAAGGAAGGGGTAATGGATCCCAAGTAAGTCTAAAACCCCCAAGGCCAATTACCTGAACTCTTAAGAATAATCCTGTTTGGCTCAATGCTCTGCTTTCCAGACCCACTGGGGTGGCAGGCCAGTCTCCACCTCAGAAAGGTGTGGTGGAGGAGGGGGTATCCAGCATGCCTGAGGCTCCAGGCAGCCCTACCCCATGTAAGATCACTCTCAGTCCTTTTCATAAGCCCATCTTAAATCATTCATATTTTTTTTTAGGGTATAGATTTTTTTTGTTGTTGTTGTTAATTTAAAAACACCTCTTAATGGTAGAATCTTATTTACTGGAAAAGCATTGCAAATAAGGAAATCTTGAGATCTAGAGGAATCTATTGTGGCAAAGATTCAGCTTAAACAAGTCCTCAGGATGGCTTCCATTCCTTCTGGTTCTTGAGCTAATCCCAGGGGTGTTTAGTATTTTTTTTTTTAAACTTTGACAGGAGTTATACTTAGTATATATGTCTTAATTTATGCATTTATTTATCTTTTAATAGGTCCAGAACTGCTGAAGACTCACATCTTGGATAATGAGAGAGCTATGGCTTTACAAGTAGGTGGTAGGAATGACAGACATGTCTATAAAGCAGAGATTTTTCAACCTGGCTTGCACAGTAGAGTCATCTGGGGAGATTTTAAAAAGTATGATGCTTGAGACCCACCCTTTATTTATTTTTCTTTAATAGCTCTGGAGTGAAAGAAAAGAGTGGATAACTTCAGAAGGCTACCCAGCTGACTCTAAGGTTCAGTTAAGGTTGAGAACCACTCTTTAAAGCAATTTATAAGGGGAAGCCTGTGTCCTCGAGGGGGTTATCATCAACAACAATACAGAGTAAAATGAGAAAATTGGATAAATTATGTTGATTAGAAATAGCTGAATGAAGAGTGGGAAGATTCTTAATGGCAACAATTACCATTTGTTACATTTGTTATAAGTAATCACAACCCAAAACATGGCTTAATTTCCCCTTTTAACAAGTGAGAAAACTGAAGCTTGTCCAAGTTCAGTGGCATGCCCTTCATCACCAGACTACTAAGTGACAAGGTCAGAATAAAGAGTGGGCAAAATCAGACAAAGACATTTTTTTTTTCTCACTTGACTTAAAGAGGTTATGAAATGACCCAAGGTTAAATGCAGAGAGGAAGCCAGACTCATTGGAATATATTTGTAATTAAGACTTATGGGTTCTAACTTTGGTCCTTGTGTGTAACTTTGAACATGACTTCCTTTTAGGTTCCCCATCCATAAAAAAAGAATAAAACAGCAATATATCAGGCCAAACTGTTTCAAGGATTCTGTGATGATTAAGGAATAAACTGTAAGGTACTTAGTGAATACAAAGTCATGGAAGATGCTAAACAATAAAGTATTTTGGAAAGGTATGAAATTGTGTTTGTTTTTAGCAAACTTAAAACCTGTAGAACCATTCTGTATGATTCATATTTTTGTGTAAGGGACTCAACACGTGATCACACAAAGAAGCACATGGGTTTTCTGTGCATAATATCTGAAACTTGCCAAATATATATATATATATATTTTTTTTTCTCACTGAGGATATGCTTCTTTTTCAAGGAATTTTTGAGGTGGGGAAGACTTGAATAATTCTCTTGTCACTGTTGTTCACAAAGAAGAGTGTTACTTTATGACCCAACACTCTCTGTCCCCTAAAGAGAGAATTCCTCAAGCCTTAAAATGACAGTTCTAGGAATCACATCTCAGGTCTCCGTATCCCTGCAACCTTGTGCTGTGCTCTATGAATTCAGGTGATGGGCCCATGGTCAGAAGTGTGATGGGGATACTCACAGTCACAGAATAAGCTAGGGTCAGGGTTACTCAAAGACAGAGGCAAAAAGTCTTTAGCACTAAAAGAAGTACAGTTATATTATGGAATAGAAAACAACTGCACATAGCTAGCTAGACTTTTTATGACAGGCCACTTTGGCTTGTGCTTGTGATTACCCAGGAACTTCCACTGCAAGGAACTTCTGAGAGTAGACCCACCTGAGACCAGAGGAAAAGTTACATCCAGGACTGAAATACCCTTCTCATCTGTTAACCTCTATTTTGGAATTTGGTGCCCCTTCCTGTCTCAGTTGTCTCCTGTGGAAAATGTAGGTCATGAAAATATATTCCCCGACAAACTGACAAGGATGATTTTAAAATCAACTGAGAAAGAACACAAAAAAATGCTTTTAAAACACAAAATACAGGACAAATAGAAGTTGTCTTTTTTAATTATTATAGTAGAACATAATGTCTTCATGCCTTATTTAGCACTTAAACATTTAAATTCTAATGTATCATGTTATACATATATTGGAACTTCTTAGATTGTTTAGTTGAGCATATTTAATGTTTAAAATAGACCCCAAGATCCTTGGCTCTTATTTATTGGGTAATAAACTAAAAACTGATATTTTGTATATTAGGGTTCTCCAGAGAAACAGGATGAGTAGAGTATACATTAATAACTAGAAAGAGGTTTAGTATGAAGGACTGGCTCAATGATTGCAGGGGCTGAGAAATCCCATGATCTGCTGTCTGTAAGCTGAAGGTCAAGGAAGGCCAGTGGTATAATTCTAATTCAAACTCAAAAGCATGAGAACCAGAAATCGATGGTGTACAAAGTCCTGGTCCATATCTGAAGACCTGAAAACAAGGAGCACTGATGTCCCAAGGCAAGAAAAGGTGTGCACCCCAACCCAAGCAGAGAACAAATTTGCCCTTCTTCTTTATTTTTGTACTATTCAGGTCCTCAACAGATTTGATGATGCTCATCCACATTAGTGAGGGTATTAATTTACAAATTAGCCCTGCTGCATGGAGGGCAAGGAGATGAATAAAGAGGCAGGCCACTCCAGATTGGTAGGTAGCAGTTTTAACAAGCCAGAGAGGGAACTTACTGGAACAACTTCAAGATGAATAGATCTCTGCACCCACATGCCAGAATATTAAAAGTTAAATAGAGGGCTTAACTGGGTTTACTCACATACACTGTCCACATGGTGTCAACAACATGGCACTCACTCAAGACAGCTCTGGTGCAGTCCTTAAGGCAGTTTCTGGTGCAGGGAAGACAAGCAGAATGCACATTTCGAGAACTGGGGAAGGATGAGGACCTCCAATTGCCCAGGTGCAGGTGCAGCTGTCAAGTCCTCTCAGTAACCTCCTCCAGAGGAGGACCATCTTCTTTTCTTGGTCTTCTGATTCAAATGCTAATCTCTTCCAGAAACAGTCTCACATACACACCCAAAAATAATGTTTTACCAGCTGTCTGGGCATCCTTTAGCCCACCCAAGTTGACACATAAATTTAACCACTACACACTATAAGAGGTGCTCAAAATACCTTTTAAAATTATTTTAATATAACCATATTTGAAAAGATGCTTCATATGAGAAAGAGGAGAGAGCATGGAGAATGACCTTTTTTTTTTTTTTTTTTTTTGCCATCATAAGATTTGTGGTAGATGTCCATCATTTTTGCCTGCCTAGGACTTCATCCAAATTTTCCTTATGAAATCATCCCTTCTTTTCTCATTTCATATGATTTGATTGGAGTTTATCCTGCCCTAGTGCAAGGTGAGCCTTGGCCTGAGCCAATAAACATATGCATCCTGTTAGCTACAATGATTGATTCAGGAATGAGCAACTGAACCAATTTTGAACAACACAAATTAGGTTCAAGATTTCTGTGGAACTGCAGGGAAAGAAATAAGCCTTTTTTTATATATATATAAGGACACTAAGAAGATAAAAGCCATGAATGGAGCTACTAGCAGCCATTCTGTCAACACAAGGAGAAAGTCTGTCTGAGTTTGAAACCATTACAGAAGAATAATGGAAAGAATGAGATCAAGTCAGAATATATACTCTAAACCCTCTGCTTTTAGCCATGACCAACAGATTGGGCCATTTTGATCTGTGAACAAATTATTCTCTAATTTAGCCAAGGTTTTGGGGTTTTGTTTTGTTTGGTCTCTTATAACTAAAAGAATTTGACTAAAGCAACATTTATAATTTTTCTTTCAGATAACTCAATGGATATCTGTCTTCTCCATGAGGCTGAAGACTTAAGGAATCACATCTGTCTTTTGATTTTTAAATCCCCAGTGTCTAGCAGAGTGCTTGATATGTGGTAGAAGCTCATTATATATTGGTTGAGTAAATGCATGAAAAAAAAATAGAATACCCATACTCAAGGATGTTTTGGCTTAGAATTGATTCACTATCTCAAATGCAGCTGGATTGTTGCCATTGATTTCTAGGAATATTTTAGCCTGATGAGTGAAAAAGCTTGAGGGGGCACTTGTTTCCAAAAAAGATCTAATTTATCCTCTTCCCTTCCATTCCTGACCAGTTTGCAACTTCTTTTTACCATATGCAATCCTTATTAAATTTAAAAAGTCTCAGAATTTCCTAGTAGCTTGATACTTTCAAATATAACTCCTATCATAGGAAATATTGGAAAAATTATAGAATGTACCCCTGCCCTCCCCCTACCACCTTCTTTTGAGACCTACTACCTTTCTTCTTTAAGTTGCAATCTGGATTTCTCAAAAGTCTGCTAAAGTTTTATTTGGCCTATAGTTTGCATGGATCCTCCCCACATGTTTTCTACCCCACCCTTAAATAAGGCCAACACAGGTTGACTTTTGCTTAAGCTAATTTTCATCTCTGTGCAACAATTAAAATTTATTCACCAGAGATTATGACCAATAAACACCACTAACTTTAAACCATATCCTTACTCCTGTCCAATACATCCCAAAGTTTGTTGAGTTGATGAGTATTAATTTATTCATTCATGTTCCCACCTGTGCATCTAAATTTAGACACATTTATTTGGTCATAAGAAAATTATAGTGAGAGAAAGGTTAGGGTGTAATGGATTAAACATGCAACATTTAGGTTTTAAGGAAATTCTTCAAATACTAACCCAACCAAGAACTCAAGCACAGGATCAGTGTCATTAGTTAGAATGAGTGAATAGACAATGAGCTGACCAATTATAAAGATTATTCTTGAATTTTATAATGAAATACTCTTTGCTTCTTGTCCATATCCTTAGTAAAATTGTACAGAGACTGCAGAGCAGGTGCTCAACAGGTATGCTCTTAAAAAGTGTTGATTGCCATATCGATCACTATAACTATTTAGGCTTAGTCCTGAAAGCTATTCATTCCTTTGTTTATTAGTTGTAATCAGCATCATTCTGAGTGCTATTATACTGCCTTGTAAACAATATTGTTTTGCAACCTTAAAGTCAGTAATTCTGTAGAAATTAAATTGGGTTTACAGTAAATCCATGATTACCATATAATCTGTGGAGTCTAAATAATGATGTACTTAGCTGTAGAATTGCATGTAAAACACAGAGCGATGATTACATGGCTATTTGGGGCCTAGGAAAGAAAGTGATGCCAAATGTTTTGATGGTTGAAGAGCTGAGAAATCTTTTTGTTTTTAATGTTTCAATTTAAATATTATCTTTAAACATCTTGATACTACCCTAGATGCCTTAAAAATGGCTTTAAAATCTACTACTAAATATTATGCCTTACATTGTATGTTGCGAGCTGTTTAATAAATTAAGACTTGTTTCAAATAGAAAATCCATCTGATTTAAGGTGACAATAGAAAAAACTAAGCAGGCTTGCCTTTAGCAAATAATTCATCTCTGTTTTAAGGGGATCTTTCATGAAAGTGTTCAGTTTAAGCTTTAAGCAATGTTTTTAGACAAAAGAACAATTAGTCAAATGAGCATTTCATCCAAGGGCTCTTGCCTTGCAGTTTTTCTAAAGGTCTCAGTCATGACTAGACATGCTCTTAATTAAGTTAAATCAATGTATATTGCTCTCCTAATACAGCCCAAGCTCTGAGCCATGGTAATTACTGAATCTTGCAGAGTGGCCCACAGAGATATCTACAGAGGTGATATGATTGGTCAAAGTCATACCATTGCTTCATGACAGAGTTTCGTCTAAAACTGATATCTTACCTCCTAATCCAGAGTCTTCCACACTACATCAAGCCCTGTAGAGAAACCACCATAAATTAGATGTAGACCCCACTCTTAAGGGGCTGAAAATTTAGTAGAGAATATGAGACAAGAAGAGCCAAAATATCACAATAACTAAAGAGCAAGAAAGCTATCACAGAGGTGTTATTGAGTAATAATGAGCAGCATGGGACTGGCATTTCAGTGGCCCAGAGATTAAGCCAACTACAGGAAGATGTGATCTCCACTAAGACACTTACTAATTCTAACCTTAATTCTTTTTTCTGTAAAATTAACAAGTAAGATTGTTGTGAGGATGAAGTGTAATAATCTGTGTAAGTTAAATTCTTAGCACAGTGGTTGGTACATGGGAAGAATTCAGTAAATTTTAATTATTATTAATGGAGGGGGAAATTATGAGAGTGTCATTAGTGGGAAAAGACCACCAAATTAGTACAACTGGGAAAGGCTATGAGGAAATAGCATTTGTGAAGCAGGAAGGACAACCATGGGCCTCAGAGTTGAAAGAGAAGGAGACGGTGACATCTTCAGCAAGATTGTAGTATGTAAATATGGGAAAGTAACAAGGAAGAAAAATGAGAGGCATAGAAACAGTATGCAAGGGGCACCTGGGTGGCTCAGTTGGTTAAGCGTCCAACTTCAGCTCAGGTCATGATCTCGCAGTCCGTGAGTTCAAGCCCCGCGTCCGGCTCTGGGCTGATGGCTCAGAGCCTGGAGCCTGCTTCCGATTCTGTGTCTCCCTCTCTCTCTGCCCCTCCCCCATTCATGCTCTGTCTCTCTCTGTCTCAAAAATAAATAAAACGTTAAAAGAAACAGCATGCAAAACTTCCATTTGGGCTGAATTCATATTTAAGAAATAATAGTAACTGTGAGTATTAACCATCGATTCATAGGACTGAGATGACAAAGACATGGGAGACCACAATAATATGCAGGTGAGTTAGACCCTTCTCACAGGGAGTTTTGAGTCCACAGATGGGCATGTCAAATGTTGAGGGATGACTGAAAACTTGGAACAGTAGAGGTATGGCATAGTTGGACCTGGATTTCTGAAAAATGATTTTGGCAGTGGTGGGAAGGATACACTGCAAAAGGAAAGAATACTTTGCAGCCACAGCAGAGAAAAGCCCACCACAACAGTTCAAGTGATGGAGACAAAAGTCTGAAATAGATGGTGGCTATACAGAGGATATAATGGAGAGGGACAAGAAATGTGGTAGATTATCTTCCCAAGGGCTACCATAACAAATACCGCAAACCAAGTAGTTTAAACCAATAGAAATTTATTCTCTCCTAGCTCTGAGGGTAGAAATCCAAAATCAAGGTGTCAGTAGGTCTGTGCTTCCTCTGAATGTTCTAGAGAAGCATCCTTCCTTGACTGTCTCCTAGTTTCTGGTTGTTGTCAGCAATCCTTGGTATTCTGTAGCTTATATCTTGCATCACTAATAATCCCTGACTCCATCTTCATGTAGTCTCTCCCTGTGTCCAAATCTCCATCTTCTTCCTTTTATAAAAGTTCCAGTCATTGGATTTAGGGCTCACTCTACTCCAGCATGAACCCATCTTAGTTAACTATATAAACAATTCTGTTTCCAAATAAGACCACAGTCACAGGTACTGGAGTTAGAACTTGTACAGTTCAACCTACTATATGTGGTAACCACAAACTTGAAACATGCTAAGATGTGGGAAACCAGAAAGGGGTCACTTCCATTCTCCTGCTTCCATGATTTTTTTCTAGTAAAAAGAATAAAAGAAGAAGTAGTCTTTTTGGTCCTTTGACTGGATTAGTTGAGCTCATTGAATAGGCCACATATGAGCAGACTTCTATAAACTGCCCTTCACTGAGGTTAAGCTAATGTGTACTTTCCTGTTCTGACAGCTTCCCTGGTTCTCAGCTGAAGGAGAGAAGATCTCCTCAGGAAGAAGTTTAACACCTGGGGAAAAAAGAGGATGTGGATCCAAACTGAATACCAGGCTTTATATACCTGTCTGAGCCTCAGTGTCATAACCTATAAAATGAACATATTGAGTTGATGTAACAAATAAATGCTCTTATCTCAGTACTTACTGTATATTTAAACACTATGACTTGGTGCCATTATAATGATTATTATTCCTTTTGTTAATAATAGCCTGGGGCACCAGGTTCTCTCAGTCTATTGGGTGTCCAAGTCTTGATTTTTGGCTCCGGTCATGATCTCACAGGTTTGTGGGATCAAGCCACATGTCAGGATCTGTGCTGACAGTGTGGAGCCTGCTTGGGATTCTCTCTCTCTCTCTCTCTCTCTCCCTCCCTCTCTCTCTCTCCCTCTCTCTGCTACTCCTTCCCCATCCCTCACTCTCTCAAAATAAATAAACTTAAAAAAAAATAGCCATCTTTTGATTGTTTCTTTCATCAGACTGCCTCTCAGCTTATATGACTTAACTTGCACTCCTGAATTGATCTCTGTGGGGGACTGTGCCACATTTGTCACTGGTATGCCAATTTTGAATGATTGTCTTTTTAAAAAAAAAATTAATGTTTTTTATTTATTTATTTATTTCTGAGACAGAGAGAAACAGAGCATGAGTGGGGGAGGGACAGATAGAGAGGGAGACACAGAATCCGAAGCAGGCTCCAGGCTCAGAGGTGTCAGCATACAGCCCGGTGGGGACTCAAACTCAGAAACCATGAGATCATGACCTGAGTCAAGGTTGGTCGTTCAAATGACTGAGCCACCCAGGAGCCCCTTGAATGATTGTCTTAAGGCCACAGTCCAAAGGTAAATAGAGAAGATGTATGTCCCTTAACCCCTAGGTCATTTTATGCTTCCAACATAGCTTATATTTCCCTTTTCCATTCTCTCTAAGAAATTATTTATAAGTAAAATATCTAAACCACTGGGCATATTTTTTAAATTCATAGATCAAATCCTATTATGACAAACTCCAGGGGACATTTGAAACACATTTATTGTACTGAAATTTTGTTGTACTAAATATTGTTTGAAACCTAAACTGTGGCTGAGAAATATTTTCCTGAATCGATTTTTATAAAAACAGTTGCTGTAATGGAGGATTGTTCCATAAACATCACATGAAAAAATTATCATTGCTTCCTCCTCCCACCTAGTATATTTCTTAATGTGATTCATATGCCTTTAGTTTTAAAAGCCACCCAAAGACAGTGTCCTTGACACTATGAAAAGCTTCAGGTAGCTCAGTAGGTTGGTTGGTACTCCTCAAGGACAGGGGATGCTTGTCATTCATTCTTGTACCCCCAGGTCCCTGCCTGGTACTTGGAGAGTAACCAAAATAGTATTTGATAAATGGATGAATAACTAAATAACTGAATTCATTAGCATCAAATTAGAAGAACCCTCTTGAGGCTGTGCCCCTTATCAGTTTATTTATAAACATTTACCAAAAATATTTTACATGTATTTAGTATCAAAGCAAAATTGGGGGTCTCGCAAGAACAGAATGAGCTCCAAAGAATCATCTGAGTACCACCTGCAGGCCAATCAAAATATTGTTTCTAATTGGCATTCCTACAAGTGGTTAATTTTTCCCCTATGCCTGACTTGAAAGCACTCAGGTGCAAAATTTGTTCCTCTCTTTGAGACTATCTTAATAATCACTCCCTGTCTGAATCTTGGAACCAGAATCCCCCACTGATGGGTACAAATGAGGGAGAAATATTGTCAGCACACATGGGCACTGGCTCGTGGCAATGAAGATTTATTTGATCCAGTCAGCCAAGTGATCACCAGAAGCAAGTAATCAAGAGAATGAAATTCTAGGATGGGTTCCGCCAGTACCTCTTTTGTTCAACAATATGCCTCTGCCCATCTACACAGAGCTCAGTCCAGGGAATAGTGCATTTGTTAACTCAAATCTTGTTTGAAGATATTGACCCTAAAAATATTGAGACTTTGGAGCTCAATTTTTGTTCTTAAATGACTTTAAACTTTTGTTTGTAGCTCAGTCGATGTCACTGGGATTTATTTGGCTGCTGGCTCTGAGTCGGTATTTGAAAAGAGCAGCACCATATGCAGCACATGCATATTCAATGGTGCAGTTCTTTTTCTAGGGGGAGGGGGGAGTGCCAGGACTCATAGCTCACAATATGAATTTGCATTCCACTTTGCATAAATTTGCATGTAGACTTCATAAGCCTCTAATTTCAAGTATGTAAAATGAAACAAATCAATGCAATCTATGGCAATTGTTTTCCAAGGCATTAATCACATGAAATACATACCAGCTTTCCTTAACCAATTAATTTAATCATACCCAAGGTTAGGAGAGACAGGGAAGTGGTGAATAATGGCTGTTAAGTGCTTGGCCTAAGGCTGGAAGGATATGCAGACTAAACATTGCTCCAATATGTCTTCTTTCTAACCCCTATGTCTCCTGTGGAGATTATGTTATTGTTTGCCCAGTATTTCACTTCTTCTCTCTTCAGTGAGTGGCCATAAGACTTTGAGCAATGAAATGTGGGCAAAAGCAATGCATGTCCCCTCAAAGCAGCAGCTTTAAGACCCCACACGTGGTTCAATATCTCTCATTTTCTGCCATGATATAAGCACTATGCCATCTAGAGAATGCTGTATTTACTTGAATCCCAGGGTGTTATAAGTTGATGATATTTTCACTTGTTGTTGCTGCAGCATATTCTAGTCTATTCTGACTGATGATGCTTTTGTAGAATTATTACAATGAACTTTAGCTTCAGAGGTTTGTGTCAGTTTTGAGTACATAAGAATATGTGTGCAGTGTTGGGGTGGAGACAAAATATTAAATGATATGGTTCATGTGGTTAATAAACATATGAAGCAACTGGAGAAATAATCCATAAATTCAAGATCAACTAAATGTCACCACAATGAAGAATAATAGAAGACATATTTTATCCTCCCTAATTAAGTGAGATGGAATAGACTATTTATAATACTTAAGATTGGCAAATTCATAAAATTTGGTCTGTATTTGAGACACATGCCAACTTTCTCTGTGGAAGTGCTTTGGAATTCTTCAGGTTCCATTTGGGGAAAAGTCTCAATTAAATGTCAATTTTTAAACACCTTTTGTTAGTATCTTTCAATCCACTATTAATTTAAGAGTAGAGGAATTTGAAACCAAAGGAAAGTACATAGTGAATTTTCAAACATGAAATCTTAAATCTTGAATCTGGAAAACTAGATCTTTATGTTTTTCCAAAGTGCAAAAGTTTGTGTGGCAGGAACTGAAAATAATATAGGAATACAGATTATAGAAATACATGGTAAAACTTGCCTTCCAGCCAACTAAATCTAGTGGCTTTTCTTCTACTTCCACAATGTTGTCCTACAAACTCCAGGGTTAAGCAGTCCAACACTGACCCAAGGATGCAGAATGTCAAGGGAAGAAGAAACATGCAATACCAAAGATTATTTTTATTCTCATAAGGAAAAGATTAGAAATGTAAATAAGATAGCTCCTAACAGAAATGAAGGAATCATAAATCACAAGTGTGTGGGTTCTTCTTCTTTCCCCAGGCCACATAGCCAAAAAATGGTTGTGCATTTTGCAAACTCTTCTGCACTAAGTACATTACTATTTATGCTGTCTGGATTACATGGTAATCACCCTTGAAGAGAATCTGCTTCCTTCCCAGTATAATCTCTACATAATTAGTCGTTTGAAGGTTGCCTAAGAACTTTAACAGACCTCCAGAAGAATGAATTTTCTCTAAAGAAAGAAAAAAATATTTACACAAATTTTATGCTATATGAAACAAACCTCAAGGAAAAAAAGTAAACACTTAAAGTGCTAAAACACGGGGAAAACAAAACAAAAAGAGAGAGAGATGGCAGTCTATCAAAGGATGGGAAGGTTATTTTACTTCCCCCCAGTTGCCCAGAAGTGTACTTGCATCTTTGATACTTTTTGGACAAAGAGATCTTCCAGCAGAGTGAGACTCTCCTGGTAGTTCTTATATTACAAATGCCACAGAATGGTTTTTCTTCACCAAATCAGTTTCTTGCCCATAGCCAGAAACAGTATGTATGATTAGACGACTGGTTTTGAAAATCATTTTCTGAGCTCTTTCCCATCTCAAATGTTTCAGAATTAGCCAGAAGTGGACTTGAACTTTTAAAAGTGGATTGATTCCTAGAGTAATAAACACCTGTTAACTCAGCTTTTGAATGAAAACTGATCTTCCAGTTTAAGAGGCATTTAAATCAAGCCCAGCGGGGGCGCCTGGGTGGCGCAGTCGGTTAAGCGTCCGACTTCAGCCAGGTCACGATCTCGCGGTCCGTAAGTTCGAGCCCCGCGTCGGGCTCTGGGCTGATGGCTCAGAGCCTGGAGCCTGTTTCCGATTCTGTGTCTCCCTCTCTCTCTGCCCCTCCCCCGTTCATGCTCTGTCTCTCTCTGTCCCAAAAATAAATAAACGTGGAAAAAAAAATTAAAAAAAAATAAATAAATCAAGCCCAGCGATTAATTTTATGACTATTATTCTAAATTCACTTTCTGTTATATTATTTAAATCTTTTTTGATCAGTTCATTAGCTGTTGTTATTTCCTGGAGATTCTTCTGAGGGGAATTCTTCCGCTTGGTCATTTTGGATAGTCCCTGGAGTGGTGAGGACCTGCAGGGCACTTCCCCTGTGCTGTGGTGTATAACTGGAGTTGGTGGGCGGGGCCGCAGTCCGACCTGATGTCTGCCCCCAGCCCACCGCTGGGGCCACAGTCAGACTGGTGTGTGCCTTCTCTTCCCCTCTCCTAGGGGCGGGATTCACTGTGGGGTGGCGTGGCCCGTCTGGGCTACTTGCACACTGCCAGGCTTGTGATGCTGGGGATCTGGCGTATTAGCTGGGGTGGGTAGGCAAGGTGCACATGGGCAGGAGGGGCAGGCTTAGCTCACTTCTCCTTAGGTGATCCACTTCAGGAGGGGCCCCTCTTCCATGGGCCTCTCGTCTGCACTTGGCTCCAGAGACTCCGTTCTGCTAATCCTCTGGTGGTTTTCTGGGTTATTTAGGCAGGTGTAGGTGGAATCTAAGTGATCAGCAGGACGAGCGGTGAGCCCAGCGTCCTCCTACGCCGCCATCTTCCCTCTCTCCTCGCCAAAATAATTTCATTGAAAGGAGGATTATTTTCAGTTCCCCATACAGGGCGATCTGGAGAGGAGAGCTTGATCCAGCAAGACCAGATAGAATGTTCTAACAAAACCTCCAGAGTAATTAACAGGCGTTATCTACCCAAGGAATGGAACAAATAGGAAGTTCAGGTTCTAAGGAGCTGCCTTGTTTGTGCCAGTGGCCCCAGGCTAGCTCTTTATTAATTGCACCACCTGGGATGCTGATAGCGAACTGAGCTTTGGAACATTTCAGGCCTGGCATGGAATGCAGTTTTTACACAAGTGTCTTGTGGTTCAGAAATCCGATTTCACAGCTTATCTTCCGTTAGATGAAAGTGTTTACGGTGTGTCTGGAGCTGGAGTAAGTTCCTGCGGGTGCCCAAGAGCAGGGGCCTCCTCTCTCCTCTCATTAATTTGCTGATGCCTAACTGCACTGATGCAGCGGTGAGATACCGGGAAGAGAGGAGGAAGCATTTAAATCAGAGAAGGGGTGAGGTAGGGACATCATATAGAATACAGTCTTTCAAAAATGAGTGTTAATTAAAAAAAAAAAGTCACAGGTCTTGTGATAAGATTGTGTTCACCGGCAATCAAGTGGACCCTATCTCCATAGGGATAGTTCCTGAGAGTGCTCCAACAATTCTAAAACTTTCCTTCAAGAGAATGAGACTTTCCTATAGCTGTCTCTTAAATTTGTCAATTGTCTGAGCCTTGGCCATGCAGTGGTTTGAACAGGGAACTACAGGGTTGTCTGATCTTTTATGGGAGGGGTGGAGGGGCTTGGGGATTAAGGTCTGATTCATGATTTGTGATTAACCTGACATGTTCTCTTTTGAGAGAGTAGAAGACACAGTATCCAATCTCATCCTCTCGCAGGAGTTTCTTCAGCTGCATATTTCTATTTGAAAGCAGGACTTTAGTCAGATTCAGAGGAAAAAATAAGTTAGGCAGAAACGTTGAGACTGAGCAAGAATGCTGGATCATTCAAGTCTTCCAGCCCCCTTGGATCCACCTAGTCTTCCTCATTTCTCCCCCTAGTTAAATGTATAGAAATTTCCCCACTGCTCTCTATGTCTTTCAAGACTTTCCTATAGCTTTGCAGTCAAATTGGTAGTAATTTTCCACTGGTATGAAAGGAAGCTTCAGATGTGACCTATGGTCTCAATGTCACCATAATTTAGCCATCCCTAATATGCCCATTCTTTGGAACACCAACTTTTATTGCTATAATAATTCTCACATTATTTATAAATAATATAGTGCTATAAATACTGACCTTCAGGGCCAGCACAAGATCTTTTTAATCAGGCTTTTGCCTGGTTGAGGTAAGACTCCAACTCTTCATAACATTTTATTGCAGATAGCTATGTTAAATTTTCTAAAAATGTCTAGAACATATAGGGAGATAGATATTGTGCACCCATAGAGTGACATTGTAGGGTTCAGAAACAAGCACAGTGGAACCCCATTGTGACTCCAATGTTCTATGATAAGGAAAACATTGTCAGATTTTACACTAAGGAAATAAAGTGGGGTCTTGTTTCAACAGTGGATTTTATTTCTAGGGAGGCACTAATTTGATCCTCCAAAGGAACAAACCCATGCTACTTTTAAGGAGGTACTACTTTACTTTATTTCCCCCTGTGAAACAGGTGGATTATTTCCCTATATACAAAGGAAAACAAGTAAACAAATGATCTTGAGATTTAAAAACATGGGTGACTCTGGTACTGGAACAAAATGAAAAATGAAATAATCATGGTTTCAGGGAAGCTCTCTATTCAGGAGGTCGTGAAAAGGAAATTGTCCTCAGTTAGGATAACATCAGGAAATAGACTTATACACAGATGGTTGAGTTGAAGAGGTTTTGATGAGGGGACTATTCATATTAAGAGTGGGTGATTTATTTTTTTATTTTTTTTTAAATTTTTTTTTTCTTCTTCTTTTTCCTTTTCTTTTCAACGTTTTTATTTATTTTTGGGACAGAGAGAGACAGAGCATGAACAGGGGAGGGGCAGAGAGAGAGGGAGACACAGAATCGGAAACAGGCTCCAGGCTCTGAGCCATCAGCCCAGAGCCCGACGCGGGGCTTGAACTCACGGACCGCGAGATCGTGACCTGGCTGAAGTCGGACGCTTAACCGACTGTGCCACCCAGGCGCCCCAAGAGTGGGTGATTTAAACTGACCAGTGAAGAGGTTGAGGCACCCAGAAGTTAGCAAGAGTGGAGAGTCATTATGGCTCCTACATATGATGGGGCAAAGGAAGAAAAGTGTGTTACTGAAGTCCAGTGAGACTTCATATACCGGTCCCTATCTATAGTATCTATAGTAATGAAATAGTATAGACCTTACCAGAACCATAGCATGGAACAGGAAGCAGCAAGAAAGAAATGCCCCAACTTCTTTGCCCTCCAAAGCTAAAATCTCCTGCTGGTGCCTTCAATGGCTGAACCCAATGAGAAGAGAGTTCAAAGGAGCCTGGATGATGTGCCCCATAGGTTCAGTCTGCAGGAGCTCAGGTTATAGCAGAACATGAATCAGGGGGATGTGGGAGGACAAAAAAGGAAACAGTACGCTGAGGCAGGCTATTGTCCACCAAATGTTCTTTTTCCTGTCTTCAGCAGGATCATATTTTGGTTTTAAGCAACACTGAGGCCTACACCAGCAAACTGCAGTGGAAATGTAAAACCCCATGCTTGGCAAGGGACTATTTGCCACAACTCCAAGTGTCTCAGTCTTAACTTATCTAGCTTTGCTTAACATAAAATCATGGAAGCTTTTCTTTTTCCAAGGTGCCTATTTATGATCTTTCTTCATCCCACTATTCTGTTTCTCTCCCCTTATACTTGATTATCCAAATTTATATTCTGCCTCTTTGTATATTACCTATATCAGATAACATTACAAAAGTGTCATCTTTACCAGATTTATTTGTAACAGACACCAGCATTTGAAATTAATGGCCAAGGGAACAATCCAGTTTTCCAAGTGTATGGGAGACCATGATATTTTGGGGTGAAGTGTGTTGTGGATAGACTAGGTTTGCCATAGTAATATTGCAAAGGCCTTCTCTGCCAAACATTCTGTCTCTATCAAACATTACAAGCTCATGAAAAACAAAGAATGAAAGCAAGGATTTGAGTCAATGAGGAACTCAGAGAACAGGAGGATGACTTTGAAGTGGAGGGGATACTGAAGGCAGACAGGAAACTTCCAAGTAGGAGGAAAATGGCATGAACAGAAGAAGTAGGACCCATAGTTGTACATCTGCTCCCAGGTATCAGGAAATTCTCTGAAAGCTACTTGATGGTGACCCATGAGGGAAATGCACTCTTTGCCTTGGAGGCAGCACAGAAAGGAAAACCATTCTTTGTGGGGTTTATAATAGTCTAGGCCTCATGTAATATCTGGCTCTTCTCTTTCAAATCTGTGAGACTTTGTGTAAATTATTTTGCTCTTCCACATCCAAAATATGGGGAAAATACCTAACCTTTACAAATTATTAGAAGTAAATATGATGGCATGCATAAGGCATTAGACATATAGTAGGTATCCAAAGGATATTAATGTCCTTCTCTTCTTTTTAAAGTTTAAAATAATCCTGCTTTCTTTACCACATAATTTTGATATACTCAAATAGAGACCAACAATGGTTTCCCCTAAGTCAGAGGGGAAATTAATTTAGACTCTGCATTCCTCATGTTTATGTTTTCCATTTCAAAGCTCCCTTTTGTTGCTAACCCAACACATGTCATAAAAATAATTAAAAGAGAAAAATATGCTCACTTAGAAAGAAAAACAAAGCTCACAATATATGTCAGTGTAAGGAAACCTTATGCTAAGAGGCTAAATTTCTTAGCAGAGAGGGAAAAGAAAGATCTAGAAAAAAGGGAGGGAGCAAAGCAAAACTGAGATTTTTACAAATCTTGTAAGCATGTCATTTTATAAGTCAAAGTGAGGACAAGAATAAGCGCTATTATGGCAATTTTCAGTCTGTTTGCTATTTTGATTGCTGTGAATATGCTGGGGAATGGCATCCACTTTCTGAAATGGCATGTATTTATGTACTGATAAATAAAGCAGCAAGCAAATCTGGGAGCCTCAAAACCAAGAGGGCATTTCACTCCAGAGTAAGGTCTATGGAGCAGTTAAGCAGATTTGAGGCCTTGTGTAGGTATCTTCCTAACAAGGGCAGGGTGTAACTATCATCAGGTTACATCAGCTGTGTATTAGTTCCTATGACTGCTGTAACAAATTGCCAAAACTAAATATTTGCTAATAATTACCACTTAGTGGTTTAAAACAATGTAAATTTATTATCTCACAGCTCTGGAGGTCACAAGTCCAAAATACGTTGACGGGACTTCATTTATCCTGGAGACTCTAGGAGAGAAATCTGTTCCCTTGCTTTTTCCAGCTTCTCAAGACTGCTTTTATTCCTCAGCTCATGGCCCCTCTGCTCATCACTCTGACCTCTGCTTCTGTTATCCATAACCTTTTCTTACTCTGATCCTCCTGCCTCCAGCTTATAAAAACCTTTGTGATTATTTTAAGACCATCTGTATAATCCAAGGTAATCTCCCCATCTCAATATCTAATTTAATTACCATTGTAAAGTCCCTTTTGCCATGTAAGGTAATTCATTCACAGGTTTAAGGCATTAGGATATAGAGATCTTTGGGGGGCCATTATTTGGTCTGCCACAAGCTGTTTCCCCACAGGCTCATTTATCATAAATGCTACTAGTATGGTGCAACAGTGAGAAGCATGGCACTGTGGTCAAACTTCCTTGGCAAAAATCCTGCCTCCCCCCATCAATGGCTAGATGCCCTTGAGTAAGTTATACAGTCTTTCTGAGGATAATTCTAGTGACTACTTCTCAGATTGCTATGACTTTTAAACAAAAAAGAAGGCTTGCACAATGCCCAGTTAGGGTTAACTCATTATTTTTGTTGTTATTATTGTTACAAATGAAGAGACATACACTGTGGCTGGCCTGAGACTTTGGGGTGTTTCAGGCGCGTTGGTCTGTAAGGACGTGAGCTGAGCTGTATCCCGAATCAGGGAAGCCGGCTGGGAAATAGCCAACTCTGAACCTGCGCGGGCCGCTCTGTTGCGCTAGTTCTTCCCTCCGGACAGGCTGTCAGGTGGGCTTCCCTGAGGTTAGCCCTGCAGCGGTGCGCTTGCGCCCTTGTCCCGGGCCCGCGCACTTATTACAGGGACTCAGTGGCCACACTGGGTACCCAGCCGGACTCAGGTTCTGCCATCTACCAGGAAAACTATGAACAGATGAAACTACTTGTAAATCAGCTCCATGAACAAGCACAGAAAATAAGATTAGGAGGCAGTGAGAAAGCCCGAGAACGCCACATATCAAGAGGAAAACCTTTAGCCAGAGAAAGAGTGGACAGTCTTATAGTCCCAGCGTCTCCATTTCTGGAATTATCCCAGTTTGCAGGTTACCAGTTATATGCTAATGAGGAGGTGCGTGCCAGTGGCATTATTACAGGCATTGGGAGAGTATCAGGAGTAGAATTATAATTGTTGCCAATGATGCCACCATCAAAGGAGGGACCCACTATCCCGTGACTGTGAAGAAGCATTTGTGGGCACAAGAAATTGCAATGCAAAACAGGCTCCCCTGCATCTACTTGGTTGATTCAGGAGGCGCAAACTTACATTGGCAAGCAGAAATATTTCCAGATCGAGATCACTTTGGCCGTATATTCTATAATCAGGCAATTATGTCTTCTCAAAATATTGCACAGATAGCGGTGGTCATGTGCTCCTGTATGGCAGGTAGTGCTTACGTGCTTGCAATGGCTGATGAAAACATCATTGTACGCAAGCAGCGTACCATTTTCTTGGGAGGACCCCAGTTGGTTAAAGCCGCAACTGGAGAAGAGGTCTCAGCTGAGGATCTTGGAGGTGCCAATCTGCACTGCAGAAAGTCTGGAGTAACTGACTACTATGCTTTGGATGATCCTCATGCCCTTCACATAACTAGGAAAATTGTGAGGAATCTAAATTATCAGAAGAAATTGGATGTTTCCATTGAGTCTTCTAAAGATCCTTTGCTTCCTGCTAGTGAATTGTATGGAATAGTTGGCACTAACCTTAAGAGGAACTTTGATATCCAAGACGTCATTGCTAGAATCATGGATGGAAGCAGATTCAAAAGCCTTATATGGAGACACATTAGTTACAGGATTTGCTAGAATATTTGGATACCCTATAGGTATCATCGGAAATAACGGAGTTCTCTTTTCTGAATCTGCAAAAAAGGGTGCTCACTTCATCCAGTTATGCTGCCAAAGGAATATTCCTCTGCTGTTCCTTCAAAATATTACCAGATTTAGGTTGGTAGAGACTATGCGGCAGAAGGAATTGCCAAGGATGGTGCCAAGATGGTGGCTGCCGTAGCCGGTGCCAATGTGCCTAAGATAACTGTCATCATTGGGGGAATCCTATGAGGCTGGAAACTATGGGATGTGTGGCAGAGCATATAGCCCAAGATTCCTCTACCTGTGGCCAAACACTCATGTCTCAGTGATGGGAGGAGAGCAGGCAGCCAATGTGTTGGCCACAGTAGCAAAGGACCAAAGAGCACGTGAAGGAAAACAATTCTCCAGTGCAGATGAAGCAGCTTTAAAAGAGCCAATCATTAAGAAGTTTGAAGAGGAAGGAAACCCTTACTATTCCAGTGCAAGGCTGTAGGATGACAGGATTATTGATCCAGTGGACACCAGACTGGTCCTGGGTCTCAGTATTAGTCCAGCCTTCAACGCACCAATCCAGAAGACTGACTTCAGTATCTTGAGGATGTTACTGGAGTGTGAAGCATCTTCCATTGGACATGTACCAAAATTAATATACGAGTAGCCTTAAAATTTTAGACTTTTCCAACATGTGGCTATTATGACAAAATTGTTTTCTTAACACAGTGCATCATACTTTTCTGCATTAAACAAAAATCAATGAAGATATTTATTGATAAACTTCAATTCCTTGTCTATTTCTTCGAGAAACTTTTCTGTGGTTCAGCTTTCCCACCCATAAAAAAAAAGAATATCTTTCGGTTATCCTTTCTAACCCACAAGTAGCATGAAAAGTCCCATAACCTATACACTGCAGGTATGATTGAGATTATTAACAGAAAGTCATTTTTCTTCTGAAATGATTGCTTTGCTGATTATGCATGGTGATATTTTACCACACACAATTTTTAAAAGCATCTATTACTCATCTTTTTAGCCACTACTCCTTCCCTTAACAGTCAGACTTGTTGTCTGCATTCAGGGGTCTATTTCCTACCAATTATCTCTCCATCCTTCTCCTCATTGCCTTCCCCTGCCAATAGCCCTCTCCAAGGTTTACCTCCATGTTGCTCGGTGGGTTCTTTTCTGATTTTATCTGACTGAATTCTCTGAGGCATTCAGTGCAGTTGAATACTTCCTCCCCGCCATGCTGTCCTTAGCTTCCAGACTGAAACTTTAGGTTTCCTGCCAACCTCTTTGGCCCTTCTTGTTACGTCTCCCTTGGCCTGCCCCTGTTCCTCTGGTGATTTCTCTCCTACTCCCTTTACTATTTGTCCTGATTTTTCATTAGCAAAACATACATAGATCATTATTCTAAAAGATACAAAGATACCATGAAAGTATCCCCTCGTTCTGTTTTTAAAAAATTGTGTTAAAATATATAGAACATAAAATGTATCATTTTAACCATTTTTAGGTGTACAGTTAGTTCTGTGGCATTAAGTCCATTCACATGGTTGTGCTACCATCACCACCATCCATATCCAGAACTTTTCATCATTCCAAACAGAACTCTGTTATTGAATAGTAACTCCGCATGCCCTCTTTCCCCTCCTCTGGCACTTTGCTCATTCTTTTTTTTTTTTTTTTTTTTTTAGTTTTTTTTTAATGTTTTTATTTATTTTTGAGAGACAGCACTTGAGTAGGGGAGGGGCAGAGAGAGAGGGAGACACAGAATCTGAAGCAGGCTCCAAGCTCTGAGCTGTCAGCACAGAGCCTGAAGTGGGGCTTAAACTCATGAACCATGAGATCATGGCCTGAGCCGAAGTTGGATGCTTAACCAACTAAGCCACCCAGGCTCATTCTTAAATGTATATGTTACTCATGGTTATGTTTATTCCCTCTTGGTCATTTCAGCCCTTCTTATGGCTTCAGAAACCATCTAAATGCAGATGATTACTGTGTCGACATTGTTCTCCCTGAGCTCTAGACCTGTGTATCTTTTGGGTCTACTGGATATCTGCACTGGTGGTCTTTTAGGAACCTCAGATTCAGTCATCAAGGTTGATTGATTTTGCCTCCTCACTATCTCTTAAATTCCCCATTATCTTTGTCTTTCACCTCCAAAGGACTTAGAAGTGATCTACTTGCTTCTAGTCTTAGCTAGTCTTGCCTCTCCATCACTGTGAAGTAGGATGACCGTTCTAAGTGCACACCTGGTCATGCTGCTCCCTTGCTTCAGTGTCACATGGGTTCCCTGTAGAAGTACCAGACCCCTCATGCCCTCCATAATTGTGACCATCACATCCCCTCTTCTGTCTCATCTCCTTGACTCTTCCCCACACTCAGTGCTCCATCTGTTCTAGACTTCTAGCTCCTCAAACCTTCACAGTCCTTCCCACTTTAGGGTCCACCACCTAACATTCCCTCTGCCTGTACTTTCTCTGAAACACTTACTTTTTGTCTCTGTGACTTCTATGGGCTGGGTTAGACACTATGTGCTCTTGAAAAGCACCAACCATTTTCTCTGTCTTATATATTTATGAGAAACATAAATATTTCTTTAATATTGTTTCCCTGCTAGACTATAAGCTCCCTGAGAGCAAGGATCTTAGCCTGCATCTCCATTCCCTAGCACTTGGAGATGCTCACATGTTTATTGAATCAATGAAAAATCCACATTTTAATTGATGTCCTCAGGCCACATTAAAATTAAGTGACTGATTAAATGATCTAATACAACTATCAAACGGTTTCCTAATAAAATTAATATTCCAAAAAATGAAGAGACATAAAAATATGTATGATTCATGTGAAGATCAGGGAGAAGCTGTTTACTTATTTATTTTTTATTGCATAGTTATCTTGGGACCCACTGAAAGTTTATCAAGACTTAGATATGCAGATGTTAGCTTTGCAAGTCACAAAAAAAAATCCTGTTTTCATCAAAACTTCTATTGAAGAATTTATTCATCCATCCATTAAATAACTCTTTATTGAGACAACAGATGCTCTGCCTTAGATGTAACTTTCTGTTTTCATATAAAAGTCATTCATTCATTCATAACTTTATTGATTCTGAAGAGTTTTCTGAGAAAAACAAACAAACCAACAAAACAACCTTTAAATTTACCTCCACACATAAAGCATTTTATTCATGCAAAGCATGTATATCCATATGTTTATCCATTCAGCATACCTGTATAAAGCACTTCTGCTCCAGGTTCTGTCAATAGACACACTCAGTGATGGAGGAAGCATAGCCAGCAGCCTAAGAGCCCACAGTTTTGCAAAGGAAACACATATACACATATATGCAATAGCTGCAAGCCTCACAATACATATCCTTTCAAAGGGTCTCTGACCTCCTGTCTACTTACAACAGGTTGTACATGGAACTCAAGGATACTGAAGTGAAACCGAAGGTGTTCTGCCTTTCTTCTGTGACCCTTCAGATGCCTAAAGTGAAGTACAGGCAGTCTTGTTAGTTATCCATAGCACTTTCTAGGAAATCCCCCAGAGTTTCTACTGAAAAGAGGCAATGGTGCTTTTCCTTCCATTGAAGAGCTTTGGTGTTGAAACAATTCTCAGAGCACAGGTGTAAGAAGGTGTAAAACTGTGTCAGGCAGTTGGAGATCATTGATAATCCGATGACAGCTCTATCAAATGAGCAGGTCAATATCATGATAATCATATCAATTTTACCTGGGTCCCTTGTAACTCCACTGGGCTCTTCTCTTCACTCTCTGTTATCAGGGTTGGCATAACCATAGCTGTGGACTCTGAGACAGGTACTGCCCCTCTCCTGCTGGATTCCTTTACTCTAGATGTTCATACCAGCAGATGGGCCTGCTTAAGATCAGATTCATGGGAAATTCACCCTGGAAGGGAACTTAGCAATCAACACATCCACAATCTTTGTCTACAGATAAAATTTACAGACAATCAGTGATGGGCGAAAGTGACACAGCCATGCATGCTAAGAACAGTACTCAGGTTTATATGTCTGCTGATTTTCAGTTAGACTCTTTCACCTATCTATGTCATGCATTGACAGAGAGTTCGAAGTACTAGAGCGATTTCTATCCAATGAGTTTTTAATGGTCTGCCATTTTTGATTATTCACATCAATACTTTCATGGATGACGATAATAGAAAATCACATAGGCTCCTTTGAAGGGCAAAAAAAGATTTCTTACAAATAATAAAATTACTTCCCTTATCTCTCAAATGTACATTTGGGATGCCTCTGAGACTGAAAGAATGTCTTGAAGGTACATGTTCTAAAACAGTGGTTCTCAAATTGTAGTTCCCAAACCAGCAGCATCAGCATCACCTGGGAACTTCTTACAAATGTCAATTCTTAAGCCTATCTTGACCTGTTGAGTCAGAAACTCCCAGACATCTATGTGTCAATAACCCCCCCCCATGTGATTATGATGCAGGCTAAAGTTTGAGAACCACTAGCCTAGAGAAATCAGTATTTTCAAAGGTAGACCTAGACTTTGGCTTGGAAATGGTCAACAGGCATTATATAGTTGTAATAAAACAGAGTGAAAAAAAATTTTTTATCCCTCTAAAGTGTGAGCAATTCTTTCTTAAGCAGCAACTTATTTACAGTCAAAATCTGATGTATATGTGTGAAATGTATATGTATGAAATGCAGCAGTTAGCAAAAGCCTGACTAGATTTCTTTCCCATGACAGGACAGGCTTGCTGAGCCACTAACAAGCACACTGGGTGGTTTGAAACTTAAAAAAAAAAAAAAAGGTTTATTAATTTTGAAACTAATTAAGGTACAAAAATATAGTATTCCAAACTGTATAAGACACAGGAATAAAGCAGCCCATAAACACCAGATTGGGGACAAAAGCTGTAAGAATACCAGATATCACATTTTCACACCACCCCCTCTCACTATCAAATCCCCAGCAGGATACTACGGAAAAAATTGCCTGTCAACAGACTGAAATGAATAGTATGTGATCCCTGGTATAATTCCCTTGGAATTCAATTTACACTAAATGCAGAAAGAAGCAAGGAAGAGGGTGGAATTGGAGAAAAGACTGGTCATGCACATTAGAAAAATTAAAATTCTGCAGCTTCCAAAAGGGAATCATTCATGGTCCAGTCCCTCATGGCAGAAGTGTCTCTGGCTGCAATTCCTAGTGTGCAATTCTAACTCCTCAGGAATGAAGATACCAAGTTGCTGTTCCATTCCACTGCAGGCTCAGGCTTAGACTAAGGACAAATCACCAGGCTTTCTCTGCCTCAGCCAAAACTGCCTGTTTCACCATTTACCTCCAAAATGATCCTTGTAAGGAGGTGTGAAAGTCTCATTGCAAATTAGAATATGTTTATTTCTCTAATTTCCAGCAATGTAACTGTGGCAGACAATGTTGTTGGTCTATCCAAGAGTCATGTGTGTTTATTCCTTGCTAAGAAAATCTGATTTTGCACATATTATGAGAAAAAATTGAAAGACTTTTAAATGTACCAAAAGATTCTAAGATGTCTTCAAATGAAAATTATGTATTTTTTATTTTTTTAACGTTATTTATTTTTGAGACAGAGAGAAACAGAGTATGAACAGGGGAGGGGCAGAGAGAGAGGGAGGCACAGAATCTGAAATGGGCTCCAGGCTCTGAGCTGTCAGCACAGAGCCCGACGCGGGGCTCGAACTCACAGACCGTGAGATCATGACCAGAGCTGAAGTTGGACACTTAACCGACTGAGCCACCCGGGAGCCCCACATTATGTATTTTTTAGAGCCCACTCTCCCAAGGCATCTGATTTTATGTTGTGACTTTCATTGTCTTTGAGCTATCTTACAAGCCTGGAGAGATAGAAGTTAACTCGTAGAAAACTGATGGTAAAACAAATTACAGTAAAACCTTGATTTGTGAGTGTAATTCATTCTGGAAACATGCTTGTAATCCAAAGCATTTGGATATCAAAGCGAATTTCAAGAACTATTGGCTCAGTTGTGGTCATGTGACATTCAACATCACATACTACTTGCATTGCAAGACATCGCTTGTTTATCAAGTTAAAATTTATTAGAAACATTTGCCCATCTTGCAGAACACTCAAGATGTTAGAACAAGTTACCCTTAGTCCAAAATTTTATTCCTTTCTATAGATATTCAAATAAATTCTGTTCCATGGAGGTTCAATTGACTTTTCTCCCCTACAGTGGAAGAAGCTAGTTTTGCACTGATTAAATAAATTCACTTCAGCAATTATGATGATCTTATATATTTGTTTGGTCCTTGGAATCTCTTTGGAACTGATTGTAACTTCTTTTCTGGTTTCCTTCTTAATTCATGTGTTAAATGAAATATTTGACATCTATCCATTTTATATCTTTACGAGAGTATTGTTAAAGTTTAAAAAAAAATTATCCTAGTGGCATTTGGATGGCTCAGTTGGTTAAGCGTCCCACTTTGGTCCAGGTCATGATCTCATGGTCCATGAGTTTGAACCCTACGTCGGGCTCTGCACTGACAGCCTTGAGCCAGGACTCTGCTTCAGATTCTGTCTCCCTCTCTCTCTCTGCCCCTCCCCTGCTTGTGCTCTGTCTCTCTCTATCTCTCAAAAATAAATAAATGTTAAAAAATTTTTAAATAAATAAAAAACAACTCTCCTTTAACAATATATTCTGCAACAATATATACAAAGAATATTGCCTTTCTATTCTGGTAAATAAATCATGAGAAATCTAATCTGACTATGATAACAATAATCTTATTCCCCTTTGCCTCTGATTGGTTTGGAAGTAATCATGTGGCCACATGCTAGTCAATTGTGAAATAAAGGAAGAGGTTGTGAGAGAAGTTAATCTCTCTGATAAGTAAACAAAAGGGTGTAAGGGGCTAGAAGTGGGAGTAAGAAGTAACCCTTCTCTCTTGCCTCTGGATGTCTTTTAACTGTGATGTTTGGAAATGAAAGCTACAATTTTGCAATAACAGTATAGGAGGGAGCATGAGGGGGGACCAAAGAGAATCTCAGAGCAGCCATCTCTGAGAACTGACATCATTTATTGAGTGTCCAAATCAATCAACTCGGGAATCATTTCCTCCAGAGTTATTATATAAGATATAATTCCTCAGTTGTAAGCCATTTCAGTTGATTATATAGTTACATGTATCTATAAGCATTCTAATAAATACAATCACAGATTCAGAAAGAAAAAGTACCCAGGATATCTAACATAGAGTGAGAAGTTCTATAGTAAGCCATGTGTGCAATGGTGACAGTGCTGGGAAGAAAAAAAGGTGGTTGTGGCGAACTGGGAAAGGGATAGGTATTGAGGAACAATATAGTAGGGTGGTATGTGATAGGACTAGTGGTAAAAGAATTATATGATGCAGAAATTAACAAAGAAATATTGTCCACTTTTCCACTGTTGTGGCTAAACTACTCCTAGTCCTTCTAGTCCCAATTCCCTGCCTCACATGACATTACAGTTGAGCTAGCCTAGAATCCAGGTCCCCTATTCCCCATTAGACATTTTCCTCAACTGTAAGGGACAGTTAAATATTATACATTGTCAGTGATCCATGTTTAATCATTATCAACTTCATTCCCATTTATTAAATATTTACTACGTAAGTATTTGATCAACATAGTATGTACATTATAGTATTTAATTTATTCAACAACACCATGGTTGGATGTGGTAGATTGTTGTAGTCCCAGTGTGTGTGTGTGTGTGTGTGTGTGTGTGTGTGTGTGTGTGTTTTCTCCCTCTATCCATGGCCTTGGGTAATCAACTCTCACACTAATTCTGAGCTTGGCCAATGAAACAATGTGACTTGTATTGGCCAGTGAGATAACATGAGACAAAAAGGGGCTTGTAAATCACTTAAGCATTGAGTCTTGCCCTATCTATATACTCTTGGGAATCTTGGGATTGTCACCATCTGAATACACCCAAACTAATTCGCTAGATACATATGGTCCATTCATCCCCATGACCTTGACTGACAGCCAGCACAAATTACCAGATATGCGGTCAGTATAGACATTAGCTAATCCTATAACTGAATATAGCCATATGCATGAATTCAGGTGAGGCCAACAGGAAAACTCTTTAACTGAGTACAATTGAAATTGTCAACTCTTAGAACCATGACCTAATAAATAATTTTTAAGCCATTAAACTATGGGCAACAAAGCCTAACTGATATACTGGAGTATATAATAGCAATGTCCCAGTTTTACAGACAAGGAACACCAAGACACAAAAATCACCCTGTAGAGCTGGCAAGGGCTACATCTAGGATTCAAACCCAAGTCTATCTGACTTCAAAGTCCATGTCTTTGACAGCATCTCCAAATAATATATTCTGAGCAAACCATTAAATTGCAAGGGACCAGAGATGTACCTCTAGAACCTTTCTACATTGTACATTTCTCAACCTTGAATTTATCTCTTTAACCTACTGGTAAGTGTGCATATCACTACCCTATACCACCTCTTAAAGAAAAAAAAAGTTTTGTAAATTTATGATCTACCATGAAATGTTGGATTAATTGATGGTTTTTTTTCTTTTTGTCATCAATTTATATTTTTCAGACTTGTAAAGCTGGCCAATTTCTAGTTAAAAATTCTATGAAAAATTCTATATTCTCTATGACTTTGTGATTTCACCATGCCCTTCTGTATACCTGTCACTTGCCTAGGATGTTTCCCCTATTTGGAATATCTCCTTCAAATCCCCAGTGTCCACAACCTCACATAAAAAGACTCTCATTTTGGTTTAGCTCCAATCCCAGACTCCCCAAGCAGCATTATTTCCTCTCCTTTGTATTTTATGGCATTTTGTACACACCTCTATTATTGTGCTTACAACACTTACACTCATAATTGTCTTCTCCAATAGACACATTTCTTATTGAATCCTCAACATTTAGTACAGTATCTGCATATAGCAGGTGCTAAATACATTTTGGTGAATGAATGAATGAAACAATCAATCCATCAATCGAAAGTAAAAGTCTTCTCAACCTACTTCTTTAATTTTATCTCAATGATTTCTTATCTCCCATCCTCTATTTCTTTTTATTTTATTTTATTTTATTAATATAATTTACTGTCAAATTGGCTAACATACAGTGTGTAAAGTGTGCTCTTGGTTTTTGGGGTAGATTCCCATGGTTCATCACTTCCATACAACACCCAGTGCTCATCCTACCAAGTGCCCTCCTCAATGCTCATCACCCACTTTCTCCTCTCCCCCACACCCCATCTACCCTCAGTTTGTTCTCAGTATCCAAGAGTCTCTTATGGTTTGCCTCCCTCCCTCTCTGTAATGTTTTATCCCCTTCCCTTCCCCCATGGTCTTCTGTTAAGTTTCTCAAGATCCACATATGAGTGAAAACATAGGATATCTGTCTTTCTCTGACTGACTTATTTCATTCAGCATAATACCTTCCAGTTCCATCCACATTACTGCAAATGAAATGATTTCACTCTTGCGCATTGCCAAGTAGTATCCCATTGTACATATAAACCACATCTTCTTTATCTATTCATCAGTTGATGGACATTTAGGCTCTTTCCATAATTTAGCTGTCGTTGAAAGTGCTGCTATAAACATTGCGGTACGTGTGCCCCTATGAATCAGCCCTCCTGTATCCTTGGACAAATTCCTAGTAGTGCTATTGCTGGGTCGTAGGGTAATTCCATTTTTAATTTTTGGGGTAACCTCCACACTGTTTTCCAGAGCGGCTGCACCAGTTTGAATTCCCTCCTACAGTGCAAAAGGATTCCCTTTTCGCCACATCCTTGTCAGCATCTGTTGTTTCCTGAGTTGTTAATTTTAGCCACTCTGACATGTGTCAGGTGGTATCTCAGTGTGGTTTTGATTTGTAATTCCCTGATGAGGAGTGATGTTGAGCATCTTTTCATGTGTCTGTTGGCCACTTGGATGTCTTCTTTGGAAAAGTGTGTATTCATGTCTTCTGCCATTTCTTCACTGGATTATTTTTTTGGGGGCACTGGTGTTGAGTTTGGTAAGTTATTTACAGATTTTAGACACTAACCCTTTATCTGATATGTCATTTGAAAATATCTTTCCCATCCCATCAGTTGCCTTTAGTTTTGTTGATTGTTTCATTTGCAGTGCAGAAGCTTTTTATCTTGATGAGGTCCCAATAGTTCATTTTTTTCATTTAATTCCTTTGCCTTTGGAGATGTGTTGAGTAAGAAATCACTGCGGCTGAAGTCAAAGAGATTGTTTCCTGCTTTCTCTTCTAGGGTTTTGATGGTTTCGTGTCTCACATTTAGATCTTTCATCCATTTTGAGTTTATTTTATGTATGGTATAAGAAATTGGTCTAGTTTCATTCTTCTGCATGTTGCTGTCCAGTTCTCCAGGCACCATTTGCTAAAGACACTGTCGTTTTTCCATTGCATACCCTTTCCTGCTTTGTCCAAATTAGTTGGTCATACATTTGTAGGTCCAATTCTGGGTTCTTTATTCTATTCCATTGGTATATGTGTCTGTTTTTGAGCCAACACCATACTGTCTTGAGGATTACAGCTTTGTTGTAGAGGCTAAAAGTCTGAGATTGTGATGCCTCCCACTTTGATTTTCTTTGTCAGTATTACTTTGGCTATTCAGGGTCTTTTGTGGTTTCAGTACAAATTTTAGGATTGTTTGTTCTAGCTTTGAGAAGAATGCCAGTGCAATTTTCGTTGGAATTTCATTGAATGTGTAGATTGCTTTGGGTAGTATTGACATTTTAACAAGATTTATTCTTTCAATCCATGAGCATGGAATTTTTTTCCATTTCTTTGTGTCTTCTTCAATTTCCTTTGTAAATTTTCTATAGTTTTCAGCATACACATCTTTTATATGTTTGGTTAGGTTTAGTCTTAGGTATTTTATGATTCTTGGTGCAATTGTAAATGGGATCAGTTTCTTTATTTGTCTTTCTGTTGCTTCATTATTAGTATATAAGAATGCAACCAATTTCGGTACATTGATTTTGTACACTGTGACTTTGCTGAATTCATGTATCAGTTCTAGTAGACTTTTGGTGGAGTCTGTCGGGTTTTACATGTACAATATCATGTCATCTGCAAAAAGTGAAAGCTTGACTTCATCTTTGCCAATTTTGATGCCTTTGATTTCCTTTTGTTGTCTGATTGCTGATGCTAGAACTTCCAACACTACATTAAACAACAGTGGTGAGATTGGACATCTCTGTCGTGTTACTGATCTCAGGGGGAAAGCTCTCAGTTTTTCCCCATTGAGGATGATATTAGCTGTGGGCTTTTCATATATGGTTGTTATGATGTTTAGGTATATTTCTTCTGTCCTGAATTTTTTGAGAAAAAGAAAGGATGCTGTATTTTGTCAAATGCTTTTTCTGCATCTATTGACAGGATCATATGGTTTTTATCCTTTCTTTTATTAATGTGATGTATCACATTGATCTATTTGTGAATATTGAACTAGCCCTGCAGCCCAGGAATGAATCACAGTTGATCATGGTGAATAATTCTTTTTATATGCTATTGAATTTGATTTGCTAGTATCTTATTGATAACTTGTACATCCATGTTCATCAGGGATATTGGTCTATAATTCTCCTTTTTAGTGGGGTCTCTGTCTGGTGTGGGGATCAAGGTAAATAAAGCTGGCTTCAAAGAATAAGTCTGGAAGTTTTCCTTCCCTTTCTATTATTTGAAACAGCTTGAGAAGGATAGGTATTAACTCTGCTTTGAGTAGAATTTGAGTCTTGTAGAATTCCCCTGGGAAGCCATCTGGCCCAGGACTCTTATTTGTTAGGAGATTTTTGATAACTGATTCAATTTCTTCATTAGTTATGGGTCTTCTTAAATTTTCTATTTTGGTAGTGTGTGGGTGTCTAGGAATTTGTCCATTTCCTCCAGGTTGTCCAGTTTGTTGGCATATAATTTTTGATAGTATTCTCTGATAATTACTTGTATTTCTGAGACATTGGTTGTAATAAATCCACTTTCATTCATGATTTTATCATTTGGGTCCTCTCTTTTCTCTTTTTGAGAAGTCTTGCTAGGGGTTTATCAATTTTGTTTATTTTTTTTCAAAAAACCAGCTCTTAGTTTTATTGATCTCTTCTATTTTTTTTATTCTATATTGTTTATTTATGCTCTGATATTTATTATTTCTCTTCTTCTGCTGCCCTTGGGTTTTCTTTGTTTTCTGCTTCTAGTTCCTTTAGGTGTGTTGTTAGATTTTATATTTGGGATTTTTCTTGTTTCTTGAGATAGGCCTGGATTGCAATGTATTTTCCTCTTAGCTGAATCCCAAAGGGTTTGGATTGTTGTGTTTTCATTTTCATTTGTTTCCATATAGTTTTTAAACTCTTCTTGAATTGCCTGGTTGACCCATTCATTTAGTAGGATGTACTTTAACCTCCATGCATTTGGAGGCTTTCCAAATATTTTTCCTGTGGTTGATTTCAAGTTTTAGAACATTGGGATCTGAAAATGTGCATGGTATGATCTCAAATATTTTATATTTATTGAGGGCTGTTTTGTGACCCAGTATGTGATCTATCTTGGAGAATTCCCATGTGTACTCAAGAAGAATGTGTATTCTGATGCTTTATGATGAAAAGTGCTGAATATACCTGTCAAGCACATCTGGTCCAACATATCATTCAGGGCCATTGTTTCTTTATTGATTTTCTGTCTGGATGATCTGTTCATTTCTGTAAGTAGATTATTAAAATCCCCTGAAATTACCAAATTCTTACCAATAAGATTGCTTATGTTTGTGATTAATTGTTTTAAATATTTTGGAGCTTTCTAATTCAGTGCATAGACATTTATAATTGTTAGCTCTTCTTCATGGATAAACCCCATAATTATGATATAATGCCCTTCTTCATCTCTTATTATGGCCTTTAACTTAAAGTCTAGTTTGTCTGATATAAGTATGGCTACTCCAGATTTCTTTTGACTTCTAGTAGCATGATAGATATTTCTTTGACTCCTCACTTTCAATCTGAAGGTAACCTCTGGTGTAAAATGTGTCTCTTGTAGAAAGAAAATAGATGGGTCTTGTTTTTTTATCCATTCTGAAACCCTATGTCTTTTGGTTGGAGCATTTAGTCCATTTACATTCAGTGTTATTACTGAAAGATGTGGATTTAGTGTCATTGTGTTATCTGTAGGTTTCATGCTTGTAGTGATGTCTCTGGTTTTTGTGGTCTTTGCAATATTCCACTCACAGTGTACCCCTTGGGATCTCTTGTAGAGCTGGTTTAGTGGTGATGAATTCCTTCAGTTTTTGTTCTTCTGGGAAAACCTTTATCTTTCCTTCTATTCTGAATGACAGACTTGCTGGATAAAGGATTCTTGGCGGCATATTTTTTCTATTCAGCACATTGAAAATTTTCTGCCACTCCTTTCTGGCCTGCCAAGTTTCAGTAGATAGGTCTGCTACTACCCTTATGTGTCTGCCCTTGTAGGTTAAGGCTCATTTATCCCAAGCTGCTTTCAGAATTCTCTCTTTATCTTTGTATTTTGCCAGTTTCACTATGATATGTCATTCAGAAGATCAATTCAAGTTACATCTGAAGGGAGTTCTCTGTGCCTTTTGGATTTCAATGTCTGTTTCCCTCCCCAGGTTGGAAAGTTCTCAGCTAGGATTTGTTCAAGTATACCTTCCACCCCTTTCTCTCTCTCCTTCTTGAACTTCTATGATATGGATATTATTCCATTTCATTGAATCACTTAGTTCTCTAATTCTCCCCTCATGGGCCAGAAATTTTTTTTTATCTCTCTTTTTCTCAGCTTCATCTTTTTCCATAATTTTATCTTCTATTTCACCTATTTTTCCCTCTGCCTCTTCAATCCACGCTGTCACTCCCTCTAGTTTACTTTGCCACTCATTTACAGCACTTTTTAATTCATCATGACTATTTTTTAGTTCCTTGATCTCTGAAACAATAGGTTCTCTGCTGTCTTCTATGCTTTCTTCAACCCCAGCAATTAATCTTATGACTATTCTAAATTCTTGTTCAGTTATATTGTTTATATCCTTTTTGTTCAATTCTTTAGCTGTCATTTCTTCCTGGAATTTCTTTTGAGGAGAATTCTTCCATTTTGTCATTTTGTCTAGTTTTCTGTCCCTGGTGTTTTAAAAGCTTGTGATGTGTCCTGGACCTGCAAGCACTACTATATTAAAGAGGGGTCATACATTGACCAGGGCCTGGCCCTTCAGGAGGTGTTTTTTGAATTGTGTTACTTGCTGTCTGTTGTTGTGACTCTTGTTGCTTTATCTCCCTATTTGTAATGATGCTTTGGACTCCACCAGGTGTGCTTTGATTTGTTCACTGAAGTAACCGTGGAAAAGAAAGCAAACAAATAAACAACAACAAAAAAAGAAAAAGAAAAAAGAAAAGAAAACCACAAAAGTATCAGCTACAGAAAAACAACAGAGTGGTGGTGTTGTGGATGGAAGAGGCCTTATCCCATACAAAAAGAGATATAACAGGAGTGAGGAAAGAGACAAGAACAAAAAATTGACCAGACAAACTCTTCAGCTTAATCCAGAGACAGAGAAGGGAAAACAAACAAGTAGATATAGAACAGGTATAAAGAGAATAAATATGTCTGCTTAAGCAAACTAACAACCAGAATAACCAGACCATCTATCTATCTATCTATATATATGTATATATATATATATATATATATACATATATATACATATATATATATATATATATTTATATGTAAAATAAAATTGTCCAAGAATTAAATCAGAAAAAGCACAACCGCTGGAGGAGGGGCTGTCTGGTTCATCAGCATCAGTTCTGCTCCAGTAGATATGCAGTTACCAGGCGCAGAGGGGTGTATTTTGGTGTAGACGGGCCCTGCCTCCACTGTGGGGCCACTGTCCATTCACTGAGCCCCCACCTTGTTGCTGATGGGAAGGAAAATGGTGACACCCCAGTCTCTCCTCCACACACCAGGTGTCCCAAACCACTCTGTTCAGGCCATCCTCGCAGTGCCACAGGCACGAACAAGACAGTTTGTCCCGTCCTGCCAACTCTGGCCCCTCCCTGGCATTCGGCTGGGATTTAAACCTCGATGTCTTAAAGGATTGTGCTCTGTGTGCCCCAGTTCCAGGGAAAAGCCACTCTGCATTGCCTCACAGTGCCACGTGCACGGTTTGTCCTACTCTGCTGACTCTCATGCCTCCCTGACACTCAACTGGGATTTAAACCCCAGTGTCTTAAAGGGCCCTTCTCCATGCACTCCAGTCCTGGAGAAGTGCCACTCTATGCCCCAACATATGGCTTCTGGCTGGCAGGCGCAGGCAGTCTTTGTCCTTTGAATGGCTATATACCTTCTTCCCACAGCACTCCAGGGAGGGTATTGCTTTCTACCACTGTGGACTATGCCTCTGAACTAGTTACCAAGGCTGGAGCTGGTGTCCCTCCTCTCCAGGTGCACGAACTGGACAGCTGGCCTCAGTCCGGAGGAAGCACCAAATTAGAGATTTGATCTTTGTCTGTCCTGGTCCAGTGGCTTTTCTCTTGTCCAGATACAGTCATACACTCTTCCTCAGCCTCTGTTTCTCATCCTTTTGTCTCTCCACAGAAGGGGATCCCTTCCATCCATGCCTACGTAGCCTGTTTTATCTCTCCCAATTCGCAATCATGCACCTATGGCCTACCAGGTTGCCCCGTGGATTCGAGGAGACATCTTTGTTACTATGCAGCCCGGACTCTTGGAATTCACAGTCCTTTGGCCTCAACACTTCTGTGTTTGAGGGATGAGGGAACTTCAGGTCCTTCTACTTCTCCATCATGTTTGCATACCAACCCATCCTCTATTACAACCAAATTGAATTACTTCTCCATTTAGACTTCCCTGCCAGTGGAAGAGATAAGGTAGTTATTCATTCATCAAACCCATTTTCTTTTTGTTGTTCTTACTGAACTACATTTCCCAGTATCCTTTACAGTTGTGTGGCCACATGACTAGGTTATAGTTAATGGAATATAAGTACAACTAACGTACAACTTCCAGACCTGACCCCCAAAAATCTAACCATTTCTTTCCATTATTTTTATACTCTTATTAGCTGAATATAGGTAAGTAAGTACAGCAACCTTGGAGATGCAAGAGTAGATGAGGTCAAAAGATTAAAAGAACCTGGTCATTAAATCATCACTTATCAGTCACCCACAGAATAGGAATGTCCATTTTGGAAGCAAGGATTAAATTTCTATATACTGTGAAGCCACTGAGATTTTGTGATTTATCTGTTACACCAGCAAACTTTTCCTTAACTAATATACTGACATAAATTTGTTTCCTATAGTCCCTCTATATCATATGCCCTTGTCTGTAATATAAACGCATTTGACTGCATTCATCATTTGAGATACAACTTTAACAATTATTGCCTCCTTGATCCTTCCAATTGGATGGTTCCTCCCTTGAAATACTCTAATGCATTATTGACACACCTATTAAACATGTGCAGTGTTCTGCTTGCACTACTGGTGTTTAAGTTATTTTTCTAAATTTAAGCACACCAAAATGTACACCCTCCATGACATGAATTTTGTCTTATTCATCTCTGTTCCCCCAGAGCACTCCACATACATCCTTACACTGAGCAGACATATAAGATGTTCTATCAAATAAGAATCTGTGTTTGTTACATTCATCATGTTTTCAATTTCAAGTATATCTAACTTTATCTTTCTAGGCAAGAACATTGATTCATTTTTGTTTTATTTTAATGTCAGTTTTCCTTATTTTTCTTGCTTTTTCTTCTCCTTAGTTACTTTCCCTTGCCATCCCCTAATTTGTTTCCAGTGCCATTTGATCTCTCTTGAGGGTCCATGACCAGAAAAACCCCACATCCAATATTCCCAATGTGGGTCTTCCATTATTTACTGAACAACACTAATCACTAGGTTTTTTATGGATCTTTATAGGAGATAACACAGTGATTGCATATTTCTTCCCAAACCCAAAAAAGTCTGTCATTTTGGAAAAAGTTAAATTATCTATTTTTGGTTGATGGAGTATAAATTAAGAATTTTATAGAATAGAACCACTTCTGAGAGTTGGCTTCATCTACTTCATTTGGGCCACAGAGCCCTAATAGGAGTGATTTGAGGCTGGAAAAGCTAAAGGTAATAGGTTCGGGATTTCCTGAATTACACTGAAGACTGTAACATTTAGAAACAGAACTCAGAGCATTAAATTCTCTAGAAGGAAGAAGATTTAAATTCCTTTAGAGCATTTCATTTTCCTTTTTGACATTTTAATCCCTTAAATGGGAATGAATTTATGGCAGTCTGTGTCCAGTGGACACTGGATTTTAGTTTTCAATAATCTATACACCTAAGCCTTGCAAAGCTTTTCTGATTTTAGGTCATGAGAAGAAAGAATAATAAACTCTTTATATCTAAACAACACAAAAATCCTATTAAAACCAAGAGAGTTTCTTTTTCATTTATGTGCCCTCCTGTCTTCCCAGTCCCCAGCCTGGCTCTACCAGGTTCTGGGACAGAGATGCTATGGGATGGGAAACACAGAGGGGAACACATGACTGTCAGCAGGCCATAGAAAGCAATGAAGTAGTGCAGTCAGACTCAGTAAGAGGTAGGTGGTGAGAAAGGTTGCATGCTGGTAGAGTTCAATAAGTCTCAAGGCAGACAATATGCAGTGGAACTACTTGATAAATGGAAAAGGGATGGAGAATAATGATTAAGAAATAGTACCATGGTTATGGTAGAAAAATCCCAAAGCCTTCAGCTGAACTATATGCAGCTGAGAAAGGAAAAGAGAAGTGGAATATTGCTGGAAGAATACATGATCTATCAAAGTGAGAGCAACCTCTGAAGGTTTTTTTTCAGGGAAAACCAAGTTCAGAAATCTTAACCTCTTTTTTCTCTTTCTTGGTTCATTTCCCTATCACTCTTGCTTTCTAATAGCAATTAGCTCAAAGCACTGCTTTGAAGAATACACTATAGTGAAAGTGTTGTCATCTGGACTGATTTTAATTCCACCTCTGCTACTTAATCATCAGCTCCATGACCGTGGGCCAAACTCTCACAATTCTGGACCTCAGTGTCCCAAAAGTTAGTTAGGTTGGTTGATCCCTAAAGTCCTTCCTGGTTCTCAAGTTCTTGTATTCTCTGATTCTGGACTTCAAAGTCTTTTTCTACCCTCACTTACATTTTTACATGTCTGTTTATCACAGGTGCAGCCCAGATGGATTTCTCAGATCTGCCAGTCCTCAGAACTCACCACAAAATAGAGAAAGCTTGCTTATGAGTCGGGAATCCATATAGACCTATTGCTGTAGTGACCTAACTTGGGAAGAGTTGATATGAATTTTTTAAATGGTCTCTGCCTCTTGGTGAGCTGAACCCTCAAAGCACCTCAGTGTTGCCTAGGAACTAGAAATATAAGAGAGTTAATACTTTTAGGTGAAACTCAGAGCCAATGGATTATTTATTTTCAGTAGACATAGATTCAGCAAGATTTGGTGTTTTACTTATAATAAAATAACATTTGTGGTCCAGGTGGCACAGGAGAGGGAGGTTGGTTTCACTGGATGGAATTTTCTTGGTTTACTAACCACGTCCACATGAGACCTCTCATTGGTCCACAATGATCGAGTTGAAACCTTGTAGGCTCAAAAATGTGAGTTGGCAACAAACCTAGAATATATCTAAGTCTCTACATGGATATTAACCAGATTCTCAGAGATGACTACATAAATTTGGATGTCAATTTTATTAATTTGCAGTAATTTATATCTTCTGGCCATTCAGGTAGCATGACTGTGAGTTATTTTCAAGATAAGCATTAGTAAATAATAGGACAGCATATATTACAATGGCAGAAATCAGTCAGAGATACAATATACAACTAACTTATGGGAAATGCAGACTTGGAGAGTGAACCTACATTCATTACTCAGGGCATTCTCTCTCTCTCTCTCTTTTTTTTCATTATTTATATTTGAGAGACAGAGCACAAGTGGGAGAGGGGCAGAGAAAGGGAGAAAGAATTTGAAGCAGGTTCCAGGCTCTGAGCTATCAGCACAGAGCCCAACACGGGGCTCAAACTCACAAATGGTGAGATCATGACCTGAGTTGAAGTTGGAGGCTTAACGGACTGAGCCACCCAGACATCCTGGGCATTCTCATTTTAATACAAGACCTCATTTAAACTTTATAACAGTGCCATGAAGTTGATGCTCTCAATTTCCATTTTAGAGATGAGAACACTGGCAGAATTCTATACCATTGGGTATTTGGTAATATCTCAGAATATCGTCTAATCAAACTTGTACATTCACTGAGACATGCCCCTCTCTTGCTGGGTATTGTTGGCTTTGAGCACTTCTACACTTTGTGGTTAAATGATCCCCTTTGCTTTGATTCATTCTTGGTTCAAATGTGCTAACATTATCAGGGAGCCTGGGTGGCTCACTTGGTTAAGCGTCTGACTCTTGGTTTCAACTCAGGTCATGGTTTCATGGTTCATGAGTTTGAGTCCCACATTGGGCTCTGCACTGGCAGCATGGAGCCTGATTGGGGTCTTTTCTCTCCCTCTCTCTCTCTGCCTCTCCCCTGCTCTCAGGTTTCAACTCAGGTCATGGTCTCATGGTTCATGAGTTTGAGTCCCACATTGGGCTCTGCACTGGCAGCATGGAGCCTGATTGGGGTCTTTTCTCTCCCTCTCTCTCTCTGCCTCTCCCCTGCTCTCTCACTCTCTCTCCCAAAATAAATAAATAAACAAAAAATGTGTTGACACTCGATAAGAATATTCTATCATGGAAATCACTCGACATATTCAAGGTGATTTCCTATATCTTTGTCCTTATTCATCAAGTGTTGATTTTCACCATCTAACACTCAAGGCACATTCATATTTTCAATTTCTTGTAGGACAACTCAATATGTCTTCCACGGACTGGATGTTTTAATCTCACCTAAATCAGTTGCTTATCTAAGGCAGATTAATAATGGCAGAACTCCAAGCAAATTTCCACACTTGCAGTTCTCTCAGTGGATAATAATAACCTATCACAACAATATCCAGTATAATGACCACTTAATGCTTTCTTTTGGTAATAAGACCTTGTTACTGAGCTGAGGCTTTGCATGCAATACAAGAAGACTGGCTGTTAAGAATTAAAGCCATCAATAAGTTTGACCTTATGGTGTTGGAAACCTTGGGGTGACTTACTTTAATTGGGAATGAGACACTGCTGACATAAATCCAAACAAACTTACTTAAAGGCAAATCATTAAAATATTGAAATAACCCCAGTGCTTATATCCACAAACAAAAGAATCTAGGGACAAATAATTCTTCACTAAAGGGTAATAAACATTTAAGAAAAGTTGTATACACACACACACACACACACACACACATAGATGGCAGAAACAATTTGTCCAAAAGATAGAATTGGCAAGTGAGCTTATAAAAGAAAACAATGATGAAGAAGTCAACTGTAAAATAGGAACTAAGATTGAAATAAAGATAAAAATTAAATAGGTCATTTTCTTTTTCTCAAATGTCTTTATTAATCTTTATTGTTTGATATATAAAATCTATACTGCAGCTGACTTTCAGATAACATTACTGAGAGTAATAAAATGGCATATACCATTCTGGGCAAGTGTCTTAATCCACTGGACTCATCCATAAAAGTGAATAGTATAGTATCAATAGTATGGTAGCAGTAGGAAAAGAATATTTAATCAGGTGACCAGAAAATGGGAATCTGATACCAACTTATCACTAGGTTACTGTGAGTCATTATCTATATTTCCACATATGTACTCACTACTTGTATATATGTGTATATATATATGTATATTATATATATTATTGTTCTTACCTTAACTACATCAGACTCTAAAGTAAGAGTGACTTTTTCTTCAGATCACTATTAAGAATATATCATCACTATTAATAAACAAATTATATATTATTTATTATCACATATTATTATGTATAAAATATGCCTAAAACTGCCTTGGGGTAGTGACTCAGGTTAGGTTTGGAAGAAAGATGTTAAAAAGACAAAGCAGCTAAGTTAACTGCTCAGTGTATTCTCTTCACAGATGCCCCAATCCTGTGAGAATACAGTGTGTTTAGCTTAGAGCCAGAGTCAAGGGAGCAAAATGATTTTGTCTTTTTGAGATTTCAGGCCAGACACACCCATTTCCAGTCTAAGTAGGTAAAGGTTAAGTGGATGCCTGTGCTAATTGAACAGAATGTTCTGTTTTGGACAAGACTGGAGATACAGAGGCTTATTCTTCCTTTCCATTTTGCTCTTTTCTAGTTTCCATGAAGACTGCCACCCTTTAGTTACCATTAGCTTTGCTGCTTCAGCCAGGCAAGGAGCAACATTATTACTAGGTTCTGTTTCTGAAATTATACATAGCCCTAGGGACACATGTTGGCCAGAGTAATCCGCATAGTCTCTGCAGCAGAATAACTATAAACCATCTGAAAATGAGGCACTTCCACATGTGAAACATACATCCTACATGTGTGTTCCTCCCTCTCTTGGGGACTCACCTTTTCCTGATCTTTCCCCTAAATTCTGACAATACCTCAAAGAAGTTTCCTGTGTATCTATCAAAGAGCTAAATAAATATTGACTGGAATAATCTGTTTAGCTCTGTTCTTAACATGTAATGATTTGAGGAAGTACACTTTGCAAAATTCTTCTAGTAATATGTAGGGACTATCGCTCCTGAGCATCTTGGAGAATTTTAGTGGAAATTGGAAGCATCAAGTTCTCCACTGATACCACCTAGGAAACACTATGGGGAAGCACTGAACTTGCACTTGAAAGTTCCTAGTTTATAGAAGATGCTGACTGTTTGTGTGTAGGCTGTGGGCCTGCCACAAGCAGCAGAAGCATCCCCCAGGATCTATTGTGAACTGTTCTGTTAACTTCCATTCACTGCTGTGCTGAAACCTCAAAGATTCTCAGGACTAGGACTGCCTAGAACCAAATGGTTTTAAAGCACCCTCAGGATCTTTGGTTGGGCAATGAACTTTATCTTTGATTCCAAAGAGTGGTTCTTCATCAGCACTGCTGAGCTAATTCTCCTTTGCTGCCTGAAGAAGTGGAGATGAACCTGTGGAGTCAAGATTCCATGTGTGAGGTGTGTGAGGACTTCCCCAATAAGGGCAGATGTGTTGTTGCCTTAGTCACCACAACAATGGGAGAAAAAAGTTAAAAAATCTTCACTTCCCTTCTAGAAATGTCTTTTGTAGCAACCTATTTTGAAGTTGTCCATGAATCTGTTGACTTCTTCCACCAGAAAGGGGATTCCTTCTCCTTTCCAGATTCATCCCCTACCATTTTCTCCTAATTTTTCTCACAAACAGCCACACTGTTCATATCTCCTGTAGATCTCATAGATCTCATGCTTGTTATTCTATATAGCATTTATCATGGTTCTCTCTCTCTCTCTGTCTACACACACACACACACACACACATGCTTAGAGTGTAAGTTTCATAAGAGCAGGGGTTTTATCCGTGCTATTTCCTGCTCTAAGCATTCAGAACAGTACGTGGTATATAGTCAGCATTCAAGAAATATTTGTTAAAAGAAACAATGAATGAATCTCAGTCTGAGTTTCCAATGTGGTGCATTGATCAACATCAGCAGTTCCTTAATCTAGGTATCCATTAGAGTCACTTGGAAGACCTTAGATTCCCGGCTCTACCTCGGATATACTATTGGAAGATACCAGATTCCAGGGCTCTACCCCAGATATGCTGTATCAAAATATCAGAAGGAAGAATGTTCGGGAATCTATACTTTTGTTAAGCCTGCTAATGTGTCTTATGTGCAGTCAGGCCTGGGAACCAGTGCTCTAGGCCACAGTTTCAGGAATACTGAAAGAAACATAAGGTTAGCATGTGGATAACATGACATGAGGTCAGCTTGGATTTGATGCCCAAATTTTCCATTTACTTGCTATTTAGATTACTAAATCTTTCTGAGTCTCAGCTTCCTCACACTTAAAATAAGCAAATACCAGTATCATAAAATGTCAGAAATTCCAAGTTCTTGAGCCATGTAAGAGTCAGAAAAACAGTTTAGCTTTCTCATAGGGATATCTCATGGAGGCTGTAGGTATAGAATTGACTACAGAACATTAGCACTAGCATTGCTGTATAGTTCCAGAGCATCAGCCAAGGGGTGGGGCACAGATTATCCTTGAACTCCTTTGTTTAACAATATGAGAACCATTATATACTTGTCCAAATGTCTTCCCATTGATAATACGGAGGGCAGAAATCTTACCAGTGGATGGAGTTAGGTCTGAATCAGCGATTTAACAGTTGAACCATATGGATGGCTCTTCCTCATGGACTACTCAAACTATGGAATAAGATTCTCTGACATACTTGCCCATGGCTGTGTTATTTTAGCTGGAACATGATGCAGGAAATGAACATTGCTTCAGGCTTAATTCACAATCCCAACATATCTTTCTCCCTAGTTGTAAAGCCTCAGGGAGCATTTCATTTTTTATTACTACTTGATAGAAAGTCTCTATGAAACTTTTTCAGCAGATTATTGGTGGTGTGAGCACCCCTGTTTAGCCAGTAATGGTAACAGCATTAAGTGTAACTAATGCATTTGGTATTAGTGAATATAACACCAATGTAATTACATAGCAATCCTCATATTCTTTTCTATTAAAATTCCATTGAATTTCCATCTATCAAGCCTTAGTACAGTCTCACAGGTACCTATATTATAGATAATATTTATTTATATAAATATACTGAGTTAAAAAGAGTCTGACTTGCTTCCTCTTATCGTTTTTACTCATTATTAATCTTGTGTGCTACATATTGCAATTCGCATTTGTGCAGTGAGCTCTTTCTGGTTCATTGGTTTTCCTAAGGAGTTGGGGGGGGGAGAGGAAATGCCATTTGAGAAAGGGTGAGTATGTCCTGTTACAAAGTAGACTCCAGTAGTGCATCAGTTACACCATGATCATTTGTTAGCAACTGTATTAACCGTGTCCTATATGGTTTGCCTTTTCTCCCACTGCAATATAGCTCAACTGCACAAGGGGCACCTAGAAATATACTCTATTTTTTTTTTAAGTGTGTCTAGATGAGAAATTACTAGAGATCAGAAAAATACATTTCTAGTGACCCAATTTGAGGCCAGCAATTAATTAACTATGCATAGAAATGTCACTTAAAGAAAAGCCTTTGTCAATATGCTGAAATTTCTTTTATAGATTTGTGATTAACTGCTAATTATAGACTAATTACCCTCTTTGTTATCATGGAGGATCTTGAGCGTTGACGCAGAATCTATAAACGATGCCAAAGAGACAAGTGTGGATATAATGTGCTCCCGTGTTGTCTAATGTGCTTCCTTTACCACATGAGCAAAGATAAAAGGAGGAAGACTGTTCCTGTGTTATTCCAAGAGCAAAGCTGGCAGTCTAAGAATCCTGGTGTGAAAATGCAGGGATGGAATTTTCAGCAACCAGGGAAATGACTCTGATGAACTTCTGATTTTACTTCAAAGAGAAGTTTAAGGTGATTGGTAAGAGGGAGAAAATGGGCTTTGTTTCTAGATAACAGCTTTGAGATGAATCACAGAAGCAGCTGGCTTGAAGCAGTGTGTGTGTGTGTGTGTGTGTGTGAGAGAGAGAGAGAGAGAGAGAGAGAGACCAAGACAGAGAGAGAGAGACAGAGACATATAGAAAATGCCTGTGTGTGTTTGAGAATCTTCCAGTGAAAGAGAGAATATTTTGTTTCCTCAGAAAATGAAATGGAAAAGAAAACAATAGAACAGAAGACAGTGTTATTGCTACTGAGGGAAGGATTCAATCATATTTGGTGGCTGCTTTCTAGTTACTTGCATGCTACCTTGATAGATCTAATATCACTACTCTACAGATATACTTCCTTTTCTATAGTAAATAATACCATCAGTCCCTTCTGCTCAAGTTTTATTATCACTATAAACCTGAAAGTCACTTCTTTTGTCATTTATGTCAATGAGAGAGACAAAGTACCCAGCCAAATTGTGTTTGACCCAAGAAAGAAAAAGACCTTCAACTCTCCTGGATCTCAGAGCAATGTGTTGAAAACTTCTGGTAAAGGATATATACCTATTCACTGATGTAGTGGGGTGGCAAGTCAGGTGCCATCCACCAGAATTTAAGTTTTCACAATGGTAGGACTTTTCATAAAGTCTGTTTTATATGCTGCTGTATGTCCAATACCTAGTTCAGTGACTTGTACATATTAGATGCTCAATAAATATTTTTTGAATAAATTCACTGCCATGTTTTTGTGATCTGATGTTTCTGCTGAGTTCAATCATGCAAGGCAATTTTTGTTTTGTCTACAATATTTTTTTTAATTTTCTCTCTCTCTGTTTCTCTGTTTCTCTCTGTGTGTCTTTCTATCTTCTCTCTCTCTCTCTCCCTCTTCCTCTCCCTCTCTTTCTCTCTCTCTCTCCTTACATTTCCTTACATTTCCTTACATTTCCTTGTATGTTTAGAAACCAAAAGCATCTTCATAATGGGAGCAGGAAGATGACCAGTACTTGGGTTACCCAAGATTTTATAACCTAAAGTTAGATAATCTTATATTTCACTGACTTTTCCATCCCTCTTTTATTTTTCTAGGGATTAAGAACACATCATCTGGATATTTTATAAATATTCAAGGGAAATTTAGCTGCAAGCTCGGACATGGTCTGAAGTTCCCTTAATTCCCGGGCTTATCTCAGATCTTCCTTGTCTCTATTATTTGTTTACTCATTTTATTTCTACAAAAATTAGAGAGCATAAATTTTGCCATTTTAAGATAAAAGGCAGGAGCATTTGGAGGTATAAACTGATATTTTTATGAGACTATTAATGATCATAAGCAATAATTATTCAAGGATACTGTTTAAGAGATGGAATGTACAGTCTGTTGTGGGCCTAAATGAATGAGCCTTACTTGCCTCTATAATGAAGGTAAATGATATAATTCCTACTGAAGTTTAAAAAAAATGTGCTGGGATGGGGCGCCTGGGTGGTTCAGTTGGTTGAACGTCCGACTTCGGCTCAGGTCATGATCTCATGGTTCATGGATTCCAGCCCCATGTCAGGCTCTGTGCTGACAGCTCAGAGCCTGGAGCCTGCTTTGGATTCTGTGTCTCCCTCTCTGTCTGACCCTCCCTTGTTCATGCTCTGTCTCTGTCTCAAAAATAAGCATTAAAAAAATGTTTTAAAAACAGTGCTAAGTCAAGGATTTTTCCAGGAGAACCATATATAAAGTTGGTGAGGTCGTCACATTTCAGATTACACCTCCAGTCTGAACTTCTCTGCATTTCTGAGTTGACCAGGTTGGCTCACATAGACAAACTCACAAGAGACATTTTACTAGAACACTAACTTTCTCTGGGCTGACATTTGGAGGCTCTACCCTGCACATCTCTCTGTAGGCAACTCCCACAGGAAGCCTAATTACAACCACAGTTTTTTGATAAGCATGGAGTCAGCTGAAGGGAAGCTAGTTATCTAATTCAAATGAGACAATTTTGTGCTCTCTTCTTTCCTCAAACCTTCCACTAACCTATTTTACTTTCATACTCAGTTGATGACTTTTCATAAATTCATTGAAAAATAAAAGCCATTAAGTGATTACAGCAACATCTTCCTATCATTGACACTTGCACTTCTCCCCTGCCTCATCACTGTCCTTGCTAGTGAAGGTCAAGCTCATGTCCTTCCCTGTCTTCTCAAAAACATTGCTTTTCTAGCTACCCACTTTTTGTCATGCATCAACAATCTCTCTCCACCCATTTGCTTATTCTCCTCACCACGTAAACAGTTTAAATATCTGACACCTTCCTTTAAGTAACCGATCTACACAACCTTCTCCCTTCACCTCACCCCCCCATACACCCTATGAGCTATCTCAGTCTTTGTTTCCTTTCTTTAGTAACATTTAGCACAATTTGCAATTCTTTTGACACACATGTTAAATGTATTTACTTGTGTTGTCCTACCTCTATCACCAGAATTTTAATTGAATGGGGGAAGGAACTGTATATGACCTGTTCACTTACTATTGCATTCCTGTAAGAGTGTTTGGCTCATGCAAAGTTCTCAAAAATAAATTTATTGAATTAATAAATGAATAAATGAATGACTATCTTTAAATGTAGCTCCAAGATGTTCCCACATATTTACTACACTAACAATATTGTATTTATTTATTTATTTATTTTGCAATAATATTTTAAGGGATGCATTTTTAAATGGAAAAAACTATACAGGAGATTTGGAGTCCAAACCTAGGCCTCCATTAGATGAGGCTTCCAGATTCTCCAAAATTCTCTGTGTTTGTACCTGGGAGAGACAGGAAAGACACATGAAGAAGGATGTTTGGAAAATGGTGGAAAAAATACAACCTTCTCAAGGAAGGCATACAGTTTCCAGTTTAGGAGACAGTTACAGAGGATCTAGCTTTCCTCAAAAAAGCTCTTATTTCACCCAATGTTTCATTTGCTTTTCTCCTGCCCCTTTTCTCTCTCCTTCATGTAGCTCCCAAGTTAGTGGCCACAGAAAAGGCAATCAAACAGTGGAAACAGACCCGCTATATCATCTAGGGGAGAAATAGCATACAGGTCGAAGATAGGAATTCAAAAGAAAATCAACACGAGGATTGCAAAAGGCAGCAAGGTATAGAGAGAGGAAAGAGCATGTGCATGTCCCCTATGGCTGCTATAACAAATTACCACAAACTTAAAAGCAATGCAAATTTTTACATTACATTTTTTCACAATGGGGCTCACTGAGCTAAATTCAAGGTGTTGACAGGGCTGCGTTCTTTCTGAAGACTCTAGAGAAGAATTAGGTCTTTGCCTTCTCCATCTATTAGAGGTTTCCTGAATTTCTTGTGGCTGTATCACTTTGAGCTCCCCTTCATCACCACATTTCTTTCTCTGACACTGACCTTTGTATTTCCCTCTTGAAAGGATCCATGTCCTTACCTTGGGTCTACCCAAATAATTGGAGATAATCTGTCTATTTGAAGAGCCTTAACTTAATTACATCTGAAAAATCCCTTTTGACATTGACAAGTTCTGGGGATTAGAATATGGACATCTTTGGGGGACCACAATCCATTGTTCCATAGCTAGGTTCCAATTTTCCTTTTGTTCACCTACTACCCTGTGATAGGCATTATGCCAAGCACTTTACATATTCTTTCATTTAATCTTCATGAAATCCCCAAAAGAGAGGTACTATCATTTGTATTTTATATATGAAGAAACTATGGTTTGGAAATATGAAGCTTCTGGTCTTATAATCCTATGTTGGCAGAGCAAAAATGTAAACCCATGTCTGCTGAACACCGAAGAGTTATGTACCTGGCTGCTGTGTTGATCAAGCTCCTGCACTGAAAGGTTTGAACAAACAGAAAATGCTCAATAAATGGTAGCCATTACTGTTCATACAGTAAGTCTTAACCTCAGAGTTATGTGACTCCTTTGAGTTTTTTTATTCCTCATAGGACTATGCATTCATTCCTTCATTTGGCAAATATTTATGAAGGTCTAATACTCTGGTAGACCCTGTACTAAGAGTTGAACACTAAACTAAATATTCTCAGGTAGTTTAAAAGAAACAGGGAATTTTCTCAGGATTCAAACACATAGAAGATACAATTAAATGCTAGTTCTCATCTCTCTTTTCTTCTTTAGATTATAAACTCCTTGATTCTTGATATGATTTGTCTGTGTTTCTTTCACTGCAGTTTAGCACTAATTCCATATAGCATTTGGATTAGTTGGATTAGTTGGATTAGTTTCTATTTGGATTATATCTGACCTATGGCAAGGCAATGATTTTGAATTCCATTCTTCTAATGGGATGTTAGTGGTTTAATTACAATCTGTTGAAGCCCAAGAATCATAGTCTTCAAGAAACAACTGGATTCCCAAACTGAGTTGATCTTTCCATGGTGACATATGTAACCCTATTTTCCAATAGGTAGAAACAGTGTCTATGTATGAATCTGTGGGAGTGGGTGAGGAGGTGGAGGATGGATAAGTAAATGAATCCTACAGTCTGTTAAAGGAATGCCAAAGTAGGGCAAAGGACTCTTTAAAGCTTGGTGGAGGAGTAGCTCTGAGGATCATTTACAGATGGAAACATATATGCAAAGGAGGAAAGGAAGATTCCACATGAATAAACTCACGTGTGGCTGTAAATGTTTCCTGTACTTTATGACATAAAGTTTTTCATCAGTTTCCTGTCATTTATTCCTTAACCCGTTTTTATTCCTTACTCCTCTGTATCACCCTTTCTTTCTTTCTTCTTTCTTTCTTTCTTTCTTTCTTTCTTTTCTTTCTTTGGAAACAGAGAGAGAATGTGGGCCAGCCAGGGAGATGAGCAGAGAGAGAGAGAGAGAGAGAGAATGTTAAGTGAGATCCACACTCAGCATAGAGCCTGACTCAGGGCTCAATCCCAGAACCCTGGGTCATGACCTGCGCTAAACTCAGGAGTTGGATGCTCAACCGACTGAGCCACTCAGGTGTCCCTGTATCACCATTTCTTATCTTTCCCTTTATTCCTTATCTTGCTGTATCATATTATCCATTTTAAGCAATTTTCACTATAGCAAATAAGATATAATAAAGATATATTGGGTATCTTCCTTTTCTCCGAAAGAAATGTCTGTGAAACAAAAGTTGCTTGACCAAAATCTCTGAAATAAATATTTGCACTGGGTGCTGGTGAAGTAACAATCCCTTGCCAGAGTCAAATTAGGCTAATAAAGTAACAACATCAGCCTCTGTTGGAACACCATGGTGCCACTGATGGACCACTTGATAACTTGGCACCACTTGTCAAAAAATAATTGAGGTCCTGTGAATTTTATCTAAAAATTTCATAATGTAAAGAACTGCTGTGGAAAGGGGTAACAAGACAAGCAAAGTACAGTCTTCTTTGAACCATATCATTGCTAAATGCAAGAATAGATTGGAGAAGGAGGTTATATTGAAAAGTAGAAACTGAAATTTCTTAGTATTGATGAATATCCTCTCTAAGGATTGAATACATTGGCAGTGTTTTAGGTTTTAACATTATAATCATTAATGTTAAATGACTAAATCTAAAAAAAAATGTTACACAACTTGGTCACAAATAAATGCCTTAATGAAACTGAAGAGAAACTGGAATGTCTTTAAATGAAATTCCTAACAACCTGTCATTGTTACAGCAAGTACTCGGTGCCCAGGAAGAGATAAGCTACAAGCACTCGGGGAATCAGAAAAGACTATTTATTTTGCACCGGTGCTGGCCTGGAAGAGTCACGTACAAAGGCTGAGCATCCAGCTCAGATTTTACTGATCTTTTATACATATGTGCTTCCGGATTGGGCGGGACTAGTATAGTCAAGCTTCTGGTTCCTGGTTGCTGGCTGATGGAAGAGGCAAGCAAGATTGCAGAAGCCAAAAGCATGTAAAGGGAGTATCCAGCCTCAGACATTTGGCTCGCCCTTTTTATTTGCATTTACCAGCTTTCCTTCTCATCATCACTGTTTTCTACTTTGTTTTACAACTGAATTTCACATAATTCTGGGTTTAGGGAAGTAACACAAGACACAGTTCACTGGATGAGGTAGACATCAGAAGACCTGATTTTTGCTTTTTATCTGCCAATAACTAGTTGTGTGATGTTAGAAAGGATATGTAATTACTGTGGCTTATTTTCCTTTTCTGCTAAATGAACGGGTTAAACTAGATAAATTTAAGAGTCCTTCAGACTGTAAAACATTAAAAATGTGTGGCCAAATATGTGGCTCTAGAAAAGGTTTTTTTCTCATTTATTTTTTAGAATCCTCCTTCTGTTGGATGTTAACAGGAGTTACATGGGGGAAAAAAAGTTCTGTGGTTCAAACAAATGTGGGAAATCTATAGGTAAACAAAGTTGATAACATTGTTTTTGGAGGAGAGGCCAAGATGGTGGAACAGCATGCAAGATTTTTTTGTGTTTCTCATCCCTGAAATATAGCCAGATCAACACTAAACCATCCTGCACACCTAGAAAACTGATTTATACAACTGATTAATACAACAATCTGCACAACCTGAACCAGAGAACTCAGCAGGTATGTGGTGTGGGGAGATAAAATGTGGGAGAAAGCCATGGAGGACAGGGAGCTATTTTTGCATGCAGAGAGAAGATGGAGACAGGGGGAAGAATACAGAAAGCATCACCCCCCACCCAAAAGCAGCTGGAGAGAAACTAAAGAGTATGCAAGGGACTGAACAAAAAAGGGAGAAAGGAGAAAGGAGAGGGTTTAAATTCCATTAAGACTCCATAAACAGGGGGAGTGCAGCATCTGAAACTCTACAGCTCGATACGTGGCAGTGCTCTGGTGGGAAGGGTGAATCCTCAGGAGTGGAGAGCAAGGTCCACAGGGTCATTGGGCCACACATGGAGAGGCAGTTCCCTTGTTGAGAGGACATTTGGTAGAAGCTGTTTGACCTCCCCACAGGCAAAGATCCCAGTGGACCCCAGAGAACAACCACATTCTCAGGTGCTGGAACAAGGATATTAAGGAGGAAGCCTGGTGCCAGATGTGTGTTGTGATTTTCCATAATCCCTGAAATGCTGCTACATGATCAGGGGAACTTTTTCTGGGGCGGGCTGGCACCCAGCCACAGTCTCTGGGCACCAGCAGCAGAGTGCTCTCCTGAACATTCCTGGGGGCAGGCTGGCACCTGGCCTTTTCTCAGTGAGACCCTCCCCAAGAAAGTCTGAGCAAGTCAAAGTCACAGCCCCTCAGAAGTGAGGTGTTGGGAAAAACAGCTGCATCTGAGATAAAACTCACAAGGGAGGTGCTGCCTGATAACCTGTTGGTTTGGTCACAGACAGTGTAAATGCAGGGAGTGGATGGAAGCTGGAGACAAAGGAGGGGTGCACGATTGCTGGTTGGGGAGGCACAGAGTTCTGATACTAGAGACTGAGTAGCTGGGTGATGTCATTTTCACTCTCCTGCACATGTGCATACACACCTACAGGAGTCACAACAATCCACCCCAGTAAGCTAAACAGAGCCATCTAGTGGAGAATGGAGCCCCATCGAACTGGGCCAACACCACTTTTCAGGAACAACACAAGTCTCTCTGCCTGCTGGGTTTATGGAATATAAAGTGCTTCATAGTTTGACTTCTAGGGGAATCCAATATAATTTCAATTGTACATCAGTCTGTTTGCTCATCCATCTATTCAATTTTCTTCTTTTCTTTTCTTATTCTTGAATACAGAAAGAGAAAAACTTAATTTTTATTTTCCATTTCTATTAAAATATTTTCTTTAATTTTTTCTACTATAGTTTTTACTTTTTTGTACATTTTCTAAATTCTATTTTTTTACTTCCATCATTTAATTTTATTTTATTTCATTGTATTCATTTTTTTCAAGTTTTCAAACATTTTCCTTTTTTTTCTTTTCTTATTTTTCCCTTTTTTCTCTAAACTATCAAGCTCCTTTCAACAACCAGACCAGAACACACCTAAGATCTAGCATCCTCTATTTGATTTTTTGTGTTGTTTTTAATTTTTAATTTTAATTTTTTTACCTTATTCATTCCTTTTTGTCCTTCAAAATGACAAAATGAATGAATGCACCCCAAAAGAAAGAACAGGAAGAAATGACAGCCAGGGTCTTAGTTAACACAGATACAAACAAGATGTCTGAACCAGAATTTAGAATCACGACAATAAGAATACTAGCTGGGGTTGAAAAAAGATTAGAATCCCTTTCTGTGGAGATAAAAGCTAGTCAGAATAAAAAAAAATGCTATACCTGAGCTGCAATCTCTAATGGATGCCACAGAGGCGAGGATGGATGAGACAGAGAAGTGAATCAGTGATACAGAAAACAAACTAACTTATGGAAAACAATGAAGCAAAAAAAAGAGAGAGAGAGAGAGAGAGAGACTAAGGCAAAAGAGCATAATTTAAGAACTAGAGAAATCAGTGACTCATTAAAAAGGAAAAACATCAGAATCATAGGGGTCCAAGAAGATGAAGAAAGAGAAAAAGGGGTAGAAGGGTTATGTGAGCAAATCATAGTGAAAAGCTTTCCTTAACTGGGGAAAGACACAGACATCAAAATCCAGGAAGCACAGAGGACTCCCATTAGATTCAACAAAAACTGACCATCAACAAGGCTTATCATAGTCAAATCTGCAAAATACTCAGTCAAGGAAGAATCATGAAAGCAGCAAGGGAAAAAAAGTCCTTAACCTACAAGGGAAGACAGATCAGGTTTGCAGCAGATCTATCCATAGAAACTTGGCAAGCCAGAAAGGAGTAGGATGATATATTCAATGTGCTGAATTGGAAAAATATGCAGCCAAGAATTCTTTATCCAAGAAGGCTGTCATTCAAAATAGAAGGAGAGATAAAAAGTTTCCCAGAGAAACAAAAATTAAAGGAGTTCATGACCACTAAACCATCCCTGCAAGAAATTTTAAGGGGGACTCTCTGAGGGGAGAAGAGACAGAAGAAAAAAAAAATACCAAAAGCAACAAAGACTAGAAAGGACCAGAGAACATCACTAGAAACTCCAACTCTACAGGCAGCACAATGGCAATAAATTCATATAGTTCAGTACTCACTCTAAACGTCAATGGACTAAATGATCCAATCAAAAGACATAGGGTAACAGAATGGATAAGAAAACAAGATCCATCTATATTCTGTTTACAAGAGACCCATTTTAGACCTAAAGACAACTTCAGATTGAAAGTAAGGGGGTGGAGAACCATATATCATGCTAATGGTCACCAAAGAAATCCAGAGTACCCATACTTATATCATAAAATCTTGACTTTAAAATAAAGCTTGCAACAAGAGATGAAGAAGGGCATTATGTCATAATTAAGGGGTCTATCCACCAAGATCTAACAATTGTAAACATTTATGCTCCAAATGTGAAAGCACCCAAATATATAAATCAATTAATCACAAACATAAAGAAACTCGTTGATAATACCATAATAGTAGGGGACTTCAACAACCCACTTACAACAATGGAAAGATCATCTAAACAGAAAATCAACAAGGAAACAATGGCTTGAGTGACACACTGGACCAGATGGACTTAACAGATATCTTCTTACATATTCTATTTCATCCTAAAGAGCAGAATACATATTCTTCTCCAGTACATATAGAATGTTCTCCAGAATAGATCACATACTGGGACACAAATCGGCCCTCAACAAGTACAAAACAATCAAGATCATACCATGCATAGTTTTAGGCCACAGCACTATGAAACTTGAAATTAAACACAAGAAAAAATGTGGAAAGATAACAAATACTTGGAAACTAAAGACCATCCCACTAAAGAATGAATGAGCTAACAAAGAAGTTAAAGTAGAAATTAAAAAGTACATAGAAGTCAATGAAAATAATAACACCACAGCCCAAAACCTCAGGGACACAGCAAAGGCAGTCATAAGAGGGAAGTATATAGCAATCCAAGCCTTCCTAAAGAAGGAAGAAAGGTCACAGATACACAACCTAACCTTACACGTTAAAGATCTGGGAAAAAAAAAAAACAGCAAATAAAATCCCAAACCAGCAGACGACAGGAAATAATAAAGGTTAAAGCATAAATCAATGATATCTAAACCAAAACCAAAAAACAAAACAAAACAAAACAAAACAAAACAAAACAAAAATAGAACAGATCAATGAAACCAGAAGCTGGTTCTTTGAAAGAATTAACAAAATAGATAAACCCCTAGCAATTTTGATCAAAAAGAAAAATGAAAGGACCTAAATAAATAAAATCAAGAATGAAAGAAGAGAGATCACAACCAACACAGCAGAAATAAAAACAATAATAAGAGAATATATCGAGCAATTATATACCAATAAAATGGACAATCTGGAAGAAATGGAAAAATTCCTAGAAACATGTACACTACCAAAACTGAAACAGGAAGAGATAGAAAATTTGAACAGACCCATAACCAGTAAAGAAATCAGATTAGTAATCAAAAATCTCCCAAAAAAAAACGAGAGTCCAGGGCCATATGGCTTTCCAGGAGAATTCTACCAAACTTTTAAAGAAGAATTAACACCTATTCTCTTGAAGCTGTTCCAAAAAATAGAAATGGAAGAAAAACTTCCAAACTCTTTCTATGAAGCCAGCATTACCTTGATTCCAAAACCAGACAAAGACTCCACTAAAAAGGACAATTATAGACCAGTTTCCCTGATGAACACGGACACAAAAATCCTCAACAAGATACTAGTCAAATAGATCCAACAATACATTAAAAAAATTATTCACCACGATCAAGTGGGATTTATACCTGGGATGTATGGCTAGTTCAATATCCGAAAAACAATCAATGTGATACATCACATCAATAAAAGAAAGGCAAGAACCACATGATCCTCTCAATGGATGCAGAGAAAACATTTGACAACATACAGCATCCTTTCTTGATTAAAAAAAACCCTCAAGAAAGTAGGGATAGAAGGATCATATCTCAAGATCATAAAAGCCATATATGAAAGACCCACCACTAATGTCATCCTCAATGGGAAAAAACTGAGAGCTTTCCCCTTAAGTTTAGGAACAAGACAGGGATGTCCACTCTTGCCACTGTTATTCAACCAAGTATTGGCAGTCTTAGCATCAGCAATCAGACAAAACAAAGAAATAAAAGACATCCAAATTGGCTGGGAGGAAGTCAAACTTTCACTCTTTGCAGGTGACACTATACTCTATATGGAAAACCCAAAAGATTCCACCAAAAAACTGCTAGAACTGATCCATGAATTCAGCAAAGTCGCAGGATATAAAATCAATGCACAGAAATCAGTTGCATTCCTATACACCAACAATAAAGCAACAGAAAGAGAAATCAAGGAATTGATCCCATTTACAACTGCACCAAAAAAACATAAAATACCTAGAAATAAATCTAAGCAAAGTGGTGAAAAATCTATACACTGAAAACTATAGAAAGCTTTTGAAAGAAATTGAAGAAGACACACAAAAAAAATGGAAAAAAATATTTCATTCTCCTGGATAGGAAGAAGAAATATTGTTAAAATGTCAATGCTACCCAAAGATATCTACATATTCAATGCAATCCCTATCAAAATAACACCAGCATTCCCCACAGAGCTAGAACAAACAATCCTAAAATTTGCATAGAACCAGAAAAGACCTCGAATAGCCAAAGCAATCTTGAAAAAGAAATCCAAAGCTGGAGGCATCATAATTCCGGACTTCAAGATATATTACAAAGTTGTAATCATCAAGATGGTATGCTACTAGCACAAAAACAGACACTGAGATCAATGGAACAGAATAGAGAACCCAGAAATGGACCCAGAAATGTATAATCAACTAATCTTTGACCAGAGCAGGAAAGAATACCCAATGGAATAAAGACAGTCTCTTCAGCAAATGGTGCTTGGAAAACTGAACAGCGACGTGTAAAGAAATGAACCTGGACCACTTTCTTACACCATACACAAAAATAAACTCAAAATGGATGAAAGACCTAAATGTAAGACAGGAAGCCATCAAAATCCTCAAGGAGAAAGCAGGCAAAAACCTCTTTGATCTTGGCCGCAGTAACTTATTACTCAACATGTCTCTGGAGGCAAGGGAAACAAAAGCAAAAATGAACTATTGGAACTTCATCAAAATAAAACGCTTCTGCACAGTGAAGGAAACAATCAGCAAAACTAAAAGCGACTGACAGAATGGGAGAAGATATTTGCAAATGACATATCAGATAAAGGGTTAGTATTCAAAATCTATAAAGAACTTATCAAACTCAACACCCCAAAAAACAAATAATCCAGTGAGGAAATGGGCAAAAGACATGAACAGACACTCCTCCAAAGAAGACATCCAGATGGTCAACCGACACATGAAAAAATGCTAAACATCACTCATCATCAGGGAAATACAAATCAAAACCACAATGAGATACCACCTCACACCTGTCAGAATGGCTAATATTCACAACTCAGGCAACAATAGATGTTGGCGAGGATGTGGAGAAAGAGGATCTCTTTTGCACTGCTAGTAGGAATGCAAACTGGTGCAGCCACTCTGGCAAACAGTATATAGGTTCCTCAAAAAATAAAAAATAGAACTACCCTACAACCCAGCAATAGTACTACTAGGTATTTACCCAAAGGATACAGGTGTGCTGTTTTGAAGGGACACATGCAACCCAATGTTTATAGCTGCACTATCGACAATAACCAAAGTATGGAAAGAGCCCAAATGTCCATCAGTAGATGAATGGATAAAGAAGATGTGGTATATACATACAATAGCGCATTACTCTGCAATCAAAAAGAATGAAATCTTGCCATTTGCAACTACGTGGATGGAACTAGAGGGTATTACGCTAAGTGAAATTGGTCAGTCAGAGAAAGACAAATATCAGATGAACATAAGGGAAGGGAAGCAAAAATAATATAAAAACAGGGAGGGGGACAAAACATAAGAGACTCTTAAATATAGAGAACAAACAGAAGGTTGCTGGAGGGGTTGTGGGAGAGGGGATGGACTAAGTGGGTAAGGGGTTTAAGGAATCTACTTCTGAAATCATTTTGCACCATGTGCTAAATTACTTGGATGTAAATTATAAAAAGCAAATAAATTATAGAAAGAAAAAAATAATAAAAAAATAAAAGATAAAAAATAAGATGTTTTTACTATAGGGTATTTCTGAGCTATTAATATGTAAATATTCCTCCTGTGTTCATTCATTCCATAAACAGCTATTTATTAAGTTCCTACCATGTATTAGATACTAAAAATACTCTGTTGAGTACAAATAGGCATAGTGCTTATCCTTATAGAATTTGCAATCTAGTGATAAAGATAGACATTTATCACATAAATTATACAAACAAAACATAAAATGATCATTCTAGTACTGCTTTGGAGAGGTACACAAGTACGCAAGTATGCACAAGAGGAGACTTCAGCCTGGTCAGGGATGGTCAGGAGAAATAATGGCATCAAGAATAAAAGACAACTTTAAGTGAGGAGGAAAGGAGAGAGATTTCTGGACAAAAGAACATGTTTAAGGTCCCTGTGGTGGCCAAAAGCATATGAGGAATTGGAAAAATACATCTCTAAAATTGAGATACAATATACAATGTTTCTATCATTATTTTCTCTTGAAACTCTTCCTCCTCTCCCCTCCTCTTCCCCTTCCCCTTCCTCCTCCTCCACCTTCTTTTTCTTTGTATTTTCTTTTTGAAAATGCCCTAAGGAAATCATGTTCCTTGAAACAAACTTTGTATTACACTTCTTTAGAGTAATTTAATATGGGTTGTCTTTGGTTTGGACCCAAATATATATATTTATTTATCTCAACACACTCATTTCATCTTCTTTGGGTATATATCCAGATGGATTTCTCGATTATATGGTAGTACATTCATTTTTTTTTTTTGAGGAACTGCTTACATAATGCCTACACTAATGTACATTCCCACTAACAATATATCAGGGTTCCTTCTTCTCCACATTTTCACCAACACTTATCTTATTTCTTTTTGATAACAGCAATCTAAACAGGTGTGAGATCATATCTCATTTTGGTTTTGATTTGCTTTCCCCTGACAATCAGTGATTTTTGAGCACCTTTTCATATGCCTTTTGGCCATTTGTATGTCTTCTTAGAAAAAATGATTATTCAGTTCCCTTGCCCATTTTTAATTGATTATTGTTGTATTTTGTTTTGCTGTCTTGTTTTTGTTGTTGAGTTGTATGATTTCCTTATCTATTTTGGATAGTAACCTCTTATCAGATATATAGTTTGCAAATGTTTTGGAGATATGGGAAAATTTGTTAGGAGACTGGAAAATGCCAATGAAGATTTTTACATACCACATATTTTTGGTGTAAAGGGTGTTTTATTTCTCAAACTATGAATGGAGTATATATGTGAGGGATTGAGGAAGATGAGGTAGTAAAGGGAAAAGGCTTATTTCAAAGATGATAGCACTTTTTCCTCTTTCTTCAGGGGTGCAGAACAATCTACTTTCAGACCAAAGTTCTAAGGACAAACTTGTTCATCAATTTGAAGGGGAAATATGAAATTTCTAATAAAGCCAAGATTCTCTTCCGAAATGGAGACATTTGCAATAATGAGGAACTAAATAGGTCATGTAGTATAAAAGGCAATTATCATTGTAGTTAGCATTGAAATGGTATTAACTTTATAGGGAGAATAGCCTGAGATTGGGAATACTTTCAGTAACCAATATACAATAGAACAAAGAAAAGGTACAGTGGCTTAAAAATAGGAGTTCATTTTTCTCCCATCAAAATAAGACTGGGAGTCGGCAAATTCTGACTTTGGTCTAGTGACCTGACAATGTTTCTGTAATTTTCTTTTCCTTCTCTCATAGTCAAAAGATGGTTGCCACAAATCCAGTTATTCAATTATAATATCTATATTCAAGATAGGAAAGTAAAAGTTTTTTTTTCAGAGACCCTCCACAAATTTCCCTTTACATCTCAATTGTCCAGAATTTGGTAATATTACTACCCCTAGCTGTAAAAAAAAGAGGCTAAGAAAGAGGTGCAGGATAGTAAAAAGTGACTTGGACCAATCGTAATTCATTATCAGAAGCTAAGCACCTGGTTGCTTGACAAAATGGGGTTCCATTAGGAAGGAAGAAAAGGGAAATGGGATGGTAGGCAAATAATAGTTTTCTCCAAAGGGTGATTTTAGAAATTTTGTTATTCCTGCCACTGGTGTTACTGTTCATTTTGTTTGTTTGCTACTTTAGTCTAGTCCTGGAGAAGCTGGAGGCTCAGACTCTAAGTCAGAAAGAATCAAATCATTCTTTTTGGTTACATGCAAACCGGACTCTGCAACATGGCACTAGGGTGTAAGTTCCCATACAATTCCTTTCCAGTGTTCCAATAGAGAAACCACTTTATAAATACTTCTTAGAGAGTTTATTAAAATATACCTTTATCATCCCCCACTCTCAGAGATTCTGATTCACTAGGTTTGGGTTTAACAGGGAACTACATAAATCCCAGGTGATGTTTCTGCACAGACCAGCTGGAAAGCCTAGCATTTGGGGAAGATTGGGCCTGGGGATTATGAAAACTAATGAGCATGTAAGCCCTTCCTCCACCCCACCACCACATTAAAATCATTTTCTATTGTCCCTAAACCTTTATGATAATCTTCTCAGAGCTTGGTCTTTGCCATGCTAAGGGAATAAAAGGATAGTCCTGGGCCAAGATTTGGGAAATGGCAGTGTAGGGATGAAGAGCTAGACCTTGGGGGAGACAGTTATACAACAGCAAGGGGGATTTGCAGAGGATCAGAGCAATAGTCTAGTGCCAGATAGCTGGTTAAGGTGACAAAAACAGCCAGGATAGATTTGTGAAATGTATACACATCCTCAGGGATTCTCAAAAAAAAAAGAAAAGAAAAACAACTCAGGAGTAAAATCAAGAAAAACACTGGACTTCTTGGATTAGATAGGATGGAGGCTTAGATTATTGGTGATTGGGCATTAAGAGAAAATGTCACCCTCGAGGACTGGAGATGTATGGATACCTGGAATGTGGAAATATTCATTGACTATGTATTTTAAAAAAATGAGAAGCATTGAATGAAAGTCCATTTTGTGAAATACACTTTCACGGTTACTGTGAAAGACAGGTATCATTGCACCCATTGGTGTTAATAAAGAATCTGGGCTTAGATTAAATAGATATTTATAGCCACAATGCTGGGTAAATGGTAGAGACTGTTTTTGAGACAAGATCATTTATTCCAAATCCTTTGTCTTTCTCATGACAACATTTGCCTGTCTACATATATATCATTTTCTCTCAAATTAGAAAGTGATGCTGGTGAATTGTTGGATTCTAAGAATGAGCTCTTCACCACCTGTTGCTGTCACTCATTGAGATTTGTTCTATTTTTACCTGCTAATGGTGAAAGCACCTTCCCTAATGCCTTTCCCATTGTAGTCAAGCCTGTGATGGATATATTTTAAAGGATCCTGAGAGATTCTTCTGTTCATAGAAAAAAATGAGGGGGATTCAAGATAACGCATGAGGAAGTGGCTCTGGGATTTCATGACCCAACCAGATCTGCACAGATTATTACAGTTTCAAGTGACTTGACCGTGACATGGAGCCTCCAGAGAACAACAAGATCATTGTCACCATTGTCCCAGTGGAGGAAGCTGAATGACTCAAATAGTCTCCAGCTCTCAGAGAAAATGAAAGGGGAAAGAAAGCAAATGGTGTTTATTTGCCTGGGCCACTGGGCCAACTCAGCCATTGTGAATTCTCTAAGGCATCATTGCTGTGGATATGTTTGCACACATATATTTTCTTTCTGGAATAGCCAAGAATCCCAGAACAGATGTCCGAGTTGCTCTTATGGAGGAACAGGCAAGCCATTAAAAGCAAGGCACTATTCATTCCCCCCTATACACTGTCTCACCTATTCACTATCTCACTTATTTACACTGTTTAAATAAACGTATAAGTTCAGTACATACCAATGGCAAACATAACAGCCTACGTTATGCTGCCGTAACAAATAACTCTAAGTTCCAGCAGCTTATAACAACCAAGGTCTTGTTCTTGCCCCTGCTATGCATCCATTGCAAGTTGGCGGTGGCCTTTGATCCATGTCATCCTCACACAAGAAGCACAGATGATGGAGGTACCACCATCTGGAATTCCACAGGTCAATGAGGCAGATGGAGGGAGAGATGAAGAATCATGCGTATTAAGTTTCATTTCACTTAAATTTCACTGGCCAAAGAAAATCAAATGGCCTGAGCTAACTTCAAAGGTTAGGGGGAGTGTGTAATACTTTCTTGTGCCCAGAAGGAAAGGGAAACAGTCTATCAGTGAAAAATAACAATGTCTGCTACAAAAAAATAATACGCTACTACAAAAAAAAAGTCTGTCCATTAATTTGATCCATTGCATCACAAACTGGAAATGACCTCAGATATTGTATATTTATTTACAAATTAAGTTTTTCCTTGGTACGAGGACAAGTCCTGAGCTTGAAGACAAAATTTGAAAGGGACACTCTGTAACTCCCTGATGCTAGAGAAAATTCTTGTCAACATGGATGCAGTGATTTTCTCCACCACCATTACTCTCATGCCTAATTTGAATTGAAACACGGCAGCCATGTGAAAGTGCAAAATCACTGTTTTTTATTATAATTAATATTTTTAAGGACTCCCTCTAATTTTTTTCATCCTAAGCTCATACCTGAACTTTACTCCATCCTGGTACATTCTCAAAAAAATGGGGCTCAATGATGCTCTGAGGCTCAGGGGCAGAGTGGGAGCACTTATTTTATAATATTTGGTGATTTAAAAAAGAATTTGAGGAGTACCTGGGTGACTCAGCTGGTTAGGCATTGAACTCTTGATTTCAGCTCAGGTCATGATCTTGCAGTTCCTGAGTTTGAGCCCGGCATCGGCTCTGCACTGACAGTGCAGAACCTCTTGGGATTCTCTCTTTCCCTCTCTTTCTGCTCCTTCCCCACTCTCTCGCTCTCTCTCAAAATAAATAAATCAACTTTAAAAAAAATCTGAAGTTTTATTGCTTGTGTCTAATTTAAAAAATTCCAAGCCAGAGTAGATGAGTCAAAATAACTTCATTTTAAGGACTTATTGGCTATTTCTGCACAGGATTATGTGCCTCCCCTTACCTTCAGCCAGTGAGAGGTTTGGATGGGACTAGAGTTGCAGTGAATTAGGAGATGAGGTTGAACCATGGCATACCTTATCTCCCATATTTACTGGTTGAGGAGCATAAAGATCTATCTGTGAAAGCTACTAGGTGGTTCTTAACCCTAGGAGTTCCAGGGGTTGATGCCAACAAGTTCACAAATCCCTATCATGGAATCCAGGATTGTTGGCATTTATGCATGTATCTGTTTTTCTCCAAAGGAGCTTCATAGTTTTCATCAAATTCTTAAAGGGGTCATGACCCATAAAATATCAAGAATCTCAGTATTAAGATAAATAAGAAACTCTGTGCTACCCAGAAATTTATATAGACCTGGAGTTTATATTTATATTTTTTAATTTTTTTTAATTATTTTTTTTAATTTTTATTATTTTTTAATATTTTAACATTTTTTATAGACCTGGAGTTTCTGAATGATATGTGCAAGTTGCTTTACATAACAGATGTATTTCTAAAAGTCAAATATGAATCACAGAATATTTAAATTGTGGTGGTACTTATGTAAACTAAATAATCCTTCAGTAAGATGATCATGGTCTATTTTATTAATTTTATATAAGTTCAAATTTTTAATAAGGAAATATATAAGGTATTTCAGATAAATACATGTTAAAATTCATAGAACATAAACATATGCATGCATGCACACATACACACATACGCATATGCACACACACACACATACACACAAACACACACACTTCATATTTCCAAACTTACAGGTCACAGAGGTCAGGTCAAAATACTGCTTACATTATACTGTTCTTCTTCTATGCTCATGCCATTCCCTTGTGCCACCCTCTCTTCCATACTTCCATAGTCTGGGATATTCTGACAATTTTCTTACCACTTCTCTCAATGACAGGGCCCCTCATTCAACACTATGACAAGTATAATATCATGCATAAGTATAGTTTAATTTCTACATAATAGAAGATAGAAATGTATGAACTTAAATAATAAATACTTCATCCCTCTTTTCACAGATATCTTACCCCAGATGTTATTTTTAATTTTCTTTTAGAAGTTTAAATGTAATGATCATAGACCACCAAAAAGAATACAAGATTTACAGTCAAGAGACCTGGGTTTTATTCCTAGTTCTGCTCTTTATCTGCTCCATGTGACCAAATCACTTATCTTTTCTGAACCTGTTCCCCTATCTGTAGAATGAGAACATAGTACCTCACTATAGTGTAAAGTTACATGAGAAGTTACCATTAAATAAATAAAATACTGTATGAGTAATAATGAATGAACTTAGCATGTGGACTGGTAACTAGAAAATGTTCAGGTACTTAATAAATGTTACTTGAATCTGATCACAGTAAGTGAATCCAACCAAAAGATGGAATATTTCACAGTACATTGGTTTCCTAATATTTCCATTCGGGTCTAGAAACAGAACACCTGAAGAACCTATTTTCAGAATTTCCTAAAACTTTTTTTGAGACTACATTTGAATACCTAACAGGGTTAAAGAACTAAAAGAAGTTAAAAGTCTTAATTGTTTGAATCCTATTCGCTGTGCATAGTCATGATCTTATATGAAAAAGATGTTTTCCATATTTCATTTTAAAAAAATTGAGTTCATCAGTTACCTAAAATGACACACTAAAAATATGTAAACTATTCCTAAAACCTTTTTTGTTTCTCTGACGACCAGAAAGTTGAGGAGTCCTTGAAAGCTCTATTATGATCACCATACAGTATTGGCATTTCACATGGTTTGACAAAATACATTAGTGTACTACGTGTACAGTTTTGAAATAGGCATTTATGATTCCAGATACTACCAAATTAATTGTGACATTGAAATACTCTATTCTCAGCACTTTCCACAAAACTAGGTGAATGAAAGCACTTCTCCCACACCCATGCATGTTGTCCTTGATCTCCACTTCCCTCCCTTACCTTATCCATAGGTACTGCATCCGCCAACATGTTATAATTGCCTTCTGAGACTCCGGGCTCTGGTTCAGCAAGTCCTCCTTGCCTCTACATTTCTATCCACATCAGTGACATCACAGACAAGGTTGGTGACATTTTCTACCATCTTCTCCTCATGGTTCCTTAATTTCTTCAACTCCAACACAACTAAACCTTTTCTATTTCAGATACCAACACTTTGGACTCCATTATCGAAAAATAATTGCTTTGTGTCATGTGTCTGAAAATCTGAAATGTCCCTCTCTGACCACAACCTTTCATATCTTTATTCTACTCTTTCATTATCACTGGATCTGTCCCTTGCTCCCTTTTTATCCAATGATTCCTCCAAATCAGGTAGTCAGACGTCAAAATTAGACCAACATTTTAGCTTTTTGCAAAACTCTGTAAAATTGAACTGTGATTGGTCCTTCAACAATGATCTCACCAACCCTCAATAATCCTCTTGATCTGCTGCTCTTTCCATTACCAACACTGGGGCATTTCTACCACCTGCTTTTTCCATCTCCCACTTTCAGCAAAAGGAGAATTTCTGTTGAATCCATGATTTTGGATCTAATAGTCTTTTTTAATTCAAAAGAAAGTTAAGACCTTAAAAAAATTATTTCTCTTCCATTTTAAAATTCTTTAAGAGTAGCAATAAGCTCTTATAGTCTCATAATTAGTAGTTATTTGAATTTAAGTAGCGACCTTACTGGATTTGTTGCTCACTATTATTTTCCTATAACACATACTTTTTTTCTTTCATAGATTATTGATTGATTATGATAGCATAGCAAAATAAAATTTACTATTTTAACTATTTTTTATGTGTACACTTCAATGGCAGTAAGTATATTAGTGTTGTTGTGCAACCATCACCACCATCCATCTTCAGAACTTTTTCTTCTTCCCAAACTAAAACTCCATATTCATTAAACAATAACTTCCCATTCCCCTTACTGGCAGTGCCTGGAAACCACCATTCTACTTTGTTTTTATGAATTTGGCTAATCTAGGTATATCATATTAGCTAGAGTCACACAGTTTTTATCCTTTTGTGACTGGCTTATTTCACTTATCATAACATCTTCACATTTCATGCATTTGCAGCATATGACAGTATTTCCTTCCTTTTTTAAGATTGAATAATATTCTATTGTTTGTATATACTGGATTTTACTAATCCATTCACCTCATCTTTTATTTTAATAAACACCACTTGAAAACCTTTTTCAACAAATGGCCCATATGAGTCATATATTTCTGAATATGAATATTTATTTCTATCTTCTTCTGTCACTCCTTCTGGGTCATTTATGAAACAGATATTGGATCTTACCATTGTCCTAACATTTGCTTTCCGATTTCTGTCCTTTTGCCAAAATTGGCTTTATATTAAGGGTGACTTCTATTTTTTCATGTGATTCACTATGGGCAGGTTTTTTTTTTTTTAATTTTTTTTTTTCAACGTTTATTTATTTTTGGGACAGAGAGAGAGACAGAGCATGAACGGGGGAGGGCCAGAGAGAGAGGGAGACACAGAATGGGAAACAGGCTCCAGGCTCTGAGCCATCAGCCCAGAGCCCGACGCGGGGCTCGAACTCACGGACCGCGAGATCGTGACCTGGCTGAAGTCGGACGCTTAACCGACTGCGCCACCCAGGCGCCCCTGGGCAGGTTTTTTTGAAAGTTCCTTTTTAATAATATCTTTTTCTTATTTCTTGAATAAAGTACCTTCTCAAGTTTATAAGTGTATTAATTAATTTATTTTTTTTGTTTTGTTTTTCTGTTTCCTACATTGTCTCAGTATTCTAGCTTTCTTACTTTATTGTATACATTTTAGCTTGTGGTGTTCATGTTGCTTGTTTTCTTCAAAAGTTTGACAGTTGTTCCTTCCTGTTCATATTTAAGAGTGAAACACTGACAACTTAGCAAATGTCTGGTGGACCTTCATTGAAGGATGCTGAGATGGTGAGCAATCTTCTTCAAGGGACTTCCATAGTTTTCACTATCTGCACATCTTTTCCCCTGGACCAATTGGTTACTCTGGAGAGAAGTCCTCTAATCTGCGTGGGCACATGTAAGTCAAAAGTTGAGGGGTGGTGATGGGAACAGAAACATGGTCAGTCAGTCTGGATGCCAACATTGTGGAAGCTGATGAGAAGAAGGACTGATGTTTTTATATACATCTTACATATTCCTCTGGCTTTCTAGATGGCTCACCCTTGTCCCCAGGTACTTAGAGATCCTCAGGTCAGAGCTTGTCTGGGTCAGTTTCTCATGAAATTAAACCTCTACCTTTCATCTTATTAGGAAAATACAAATCCCCACTACCAAGAACAGAAAAGTGTATTTAGGGTTCCAACAATTCCTTCTACAGACTTTTTAGCAATCCTGTTTTCAACCCTACTGTTCAATCCAGCCTTCAGAGATTTCCAGTGACTGTCTTTCTGAACATTTCCAGAGTTCTATGGACACAAACTGGCTTCTTTCTTGTTCACTGTTCACTCTGTGAGCTTCAGTTTCTACTTTCTTTACTTGGCTTGTACCACTGGCCAATCTGGTTCTCATCCCCAAAACTTTGTTGATATCTCCCTTCTACCATCCTTCCCTTTGCTGATGTCTTTGTCTTTGTGGGGTTTATTTTTTATTTGGTTATGGTCATTTTGAAAGGACGCTGTAATAAATGCTTGTGTTCTTTCTTCATAATTTAACTGAAACCATTGATACAACTTCTTCCCACCTCCAGAATTTCCTTTTGGTCAGGAGATTTTCAGTATTAATGCCAAGGAAAACAAATTGTCTCTTTTCATATATTTTTTCCAGCCCATCTCAAATATTTAACTTCATTCATTTCATTAGATTTTAGTTCTACAGAGGCGTGGAATTTTAGAACTGGAAGGACCTTGAAATAGCCAAATTAAGCCCCTCCTTAAATACATGGTCTCTCTATTGACCTAAGTACATAAGGTTACCTGTATTTAAAATCAACACTTGACTGGGGCACCTGGGTGGCTCAGTTGGTTAAGCATCTGGCTTTGGCTCAGGTCATGATCTCATGGTTTGTGAGTTCAAGCCCCACGGTGGGCTCTGTGCTGACAACTCAAAGCCTGGAGCCTGCTTCAGATTCTGTGTCTCTCCATCTCTCAGCCTTTCCCCTGCTTATGCTCTGTTTCTCTCTGTCTCTCAATAATAAACATTTTAAAAAATTTTTTTAATAAAAAAATAAATAAATAAAATCAACATCTCACAAAAAATATATATTTCTCTGTGGATTTCATTCTAAACTCTTCCCTTTTGCTCACAATCTACATCCCAAATCTGCCCAGTCCTATTATTTTGAACTCATAAATGTTCCTTGAATGAAGATGATCTCCCCATTCCTGCCTCCACCATCATTTTGCCCTCCTTCTTTACCTAGAAAACAGCTGCTCATCTTTCAAAACGCAGTTTACAGAATCATTTTTTTCTATAAAATCTTGGGGCACCTGGGTGGCTCAGTCAGTTGAGCTTCTGACTTCATCTCAGGTCATGATCTCATGGTTCGCGGGTTCAAGCCCCGCATCGGGCTCTGTGCTGACAGCTCAGAGCCTGGAGCCTGCTTCTGATTATGTGTCTCACTTTCTCTCTCTCTGCCCCTCCCCTGCTCACGCTGTCTCTCAAAAATAAATACATGTAAAAAAAATTTTTTTAATAAAAAAAAATATTCTTGCTACTACCTTCTTTGCCTTTCATGGATTTTTTCCATTGTTTTTGTAACTTTTATCACATGTTACCATGACTATTTGTTTTCATGTGATCTCCTTTCCCCAGTAAGACCACAGCTTCTTCCCAGGTAAGGGGATGAGGGATGAGGGTCAGACTTGCAGGAGCACTTTGTGAAAATGTGCTGTGTGCCTGGTAAAGGATATCCATGACATGACAAGGAAAAAAAATGTAATATTTGTTAACAAGGATAAAATAGTAACAGAAAGAGGTTATTCAAAGGGATGACTTTCAAGTAATCCTTGCAGCTGATCATATACATCTAGATGAATACAACTGTATATATAATATATATGTAATATATGTATATGTATAAATATGTATAAATATATAAATATGTATATATATAAATATGTATATATTTACATAGATTTTATCTACATAGATTTTATTCTTATAATCTTTTCTATACATATCAAGGGCAACATTAGTACAAATCTTAATAACTTGGACTTTTAATTACATGAATATTTTTTATTAAGTGCAACTTCAGAAGACAGGCTTATACATATGAATAAAAAAGAAATTTGGATTAAGAAAAAAGGGGTTATAGGTGGTGACAGCTTTGGGTGTAATTAGATGTTAGATGTCATTACTCTGCCCTATTAAAATTGAAATAACATTAGCTTAAACTTCCATTTCATGTTTTATGGCAGGTATGTTCTCCTTAGGATTTCTTTACATTTCCTAACATGGGAAAGTACAAGGCTATTGTGTTCCCAAAGTCATCCATAGCTTTGATTTTTCTGCTTTAACAAAATTCTTGTACTCTATAGAGTTGAATTTTATTGAATTTTGTGGGTTATCAAAGTAAGTTTTCATTCTGTAGTAGTCAGAGTTCTCCAGACACAAGAGACAGACATGGGAGGCAGGGAGGAGATTGATTGATTGATTGATTGATTGATTTTAATTAATTGGCTCATACAGTTATAGAGGCTGGGAAGTCCAAAATCTGCTGGCAGAATTTTTGCTTCCTCAGGAGAGATGGGTCTTTTTCTCTTAAGACCTTCAACTGATTGGGTCGTTGGATGAGATCTACCCACATTATGGAGAATAATCTGTTGGAGGACAGTCTACTGATTTAAATGTTAATGTCATCTACCTTCTCAGCAACATCCAGACTAGCTGTTGACCGAGTATCTTGGTACCATGGCCTAACCAAGTTGACACATAAAATGAACCATCACACACTCCAGCATAGGCTCTGGAGCCAGGTTTCCTAGGTTCTTTATTCTGGCTTCATTCAAAGTCACACAGCCATTTTTGAGTTTGGGCAAATATTTAACCTCTCTCTATCTAAAATTCCTCATCTGTAAAATGGAGATAAGTAAGTGTACCTACCTTATTCTCATAAGATGTTTATAAGGGTTACATGAGTTAATGTATGCAAAATGTATTCAACAGTGCTTGATGCTCTCTTAAACATGCAAGAAATGTTAGCTATAATTACTTTTATTAGTAGTACTTTTTTCAGATACCTCTCATATAAAATGGTTTATTGTTCATATTACTAAAAGGATAATAAATCACTTATTACCCTACCCCATGTTGAAACCCACTTCTTACCATCTAGCTTGCTCCTCATTCCCCTTCTCCATCCTAGGATATCCCTAACTCTGAACAAAATTCATAATCACAGTGTTAGTCAAGTGTCATTCCTGAATCATCTGCCTCAGAATGACCTAGATGCTTATTTAAAATATGAATCCCTGCATATCCCCTTTACAAAATCAAAGTGTTCATATGGTGCAGGAATCACCTTTCTTAACAAGCACCCCCAAGAAATCCTCATTCCAAATAAGCTTGGAATATCCCCGTTCTAGTTGCCTGAGTAAAACCACTCCAGCTCCACCCAGACATAAACTCAGGATGTCAACATCTTTGAGCAAGACTTGAGCCTTCTCATGCTTATAAACCACTCCAGGTGACACTCATTCTCAAGATTGAGAACTACTGATTCATTGACAAATTGCCCATTTAGGTCTATCTTTATAGATATGAAACCTTCCAAAGTAGATAGATCATCTATTCTTTTAGCAGCAAAAGGATGGACAAGATTCATTGTCTTTAAATAGAAGTTGAGGGATGCCTGGGTGGCTCAGTTGGTTGAGCATCCAACTTCGGCTCAGGTCATGAACTTGTGGTTCCTGGGTTCCAGCCCTGCATCGGGTTCTGAGCTGACAGCTCAGAGCCTAGAGCCTGTTTCAGACTGTGGGTCTCCTTCTTTCTCTGCCCCTCCCCCGCTCACACTCTGTCTCTGTCTCCAAAATAAATAAACATTAAAAATTTTTTTAATAAAAATAAATAAATAAATAGAATAAATAGAAGTTGAATTTTAAATAGCATTTTCTCTCCCTCTTACCTGTTTCTTCTTTCACTTGTAAATTGTTTTAAGACCTTCTCAGGATTTCTTCCCTAGAGGCACACAGTCCTACAGCACTTCCCCCACCATTTGACTAATAAGTAGCAGAAGTTGCCTCTCTAATGATTCATGAGCTTTGTCCAGCATCAAGTGAGGTCTGGTTTGGGCCCATCCGATCTCCTCTGCAGCTGAGAGTGCAGAGCAGAGGCATCAATCATACACTTAATCCAAACCAACCAACTGCAGAGGTTCGTTTCCAGTGGAAAATACAGCTCTCCTTGGGGAACTGGAGATTGACAGGCCAGGTGTTGAAAAGGAATTCACTGTTTTGTATTGTTTTTTGTTTCTGTTTTTGTTTTTTATAACTCCACTAGGTCAAACACTTTAGCAACCTCACAATCCTCACATACTTATGTTGAGCCAAAGGAACTGGCACTATTTTTTTTATAAATATGAACTGTAGCTTTTCAAGTACATTGTTTTGTGGATGATGATTTTTTTTTTTAGTTCCAGCATTTTCTTTCTTTCTTTTTTTGAAATATATGAGAGTTTTTAGAACTGAAGACTGTAATTTTCCAGTGTGATAAGCAGTTTTCTAAACAGGAAGATCCATCAGAGGTGTGACAAAGAAATCAACCTACAAACCTCATTCTGGGTTCCTCAGTCTCTGTCCTCCTTCAGCCCATCACACAAATCATGAGGCAGGATACAAAGCCAGGAGAGAATTTCGTCTGCCAGCACTGCTTTGCCCTGTTCAACAGTTTGCGGAAGGGAACCTGGAGACCTCAGAAAAAGGCACTGAAGTCTAGAAAGGTCAATGCCAGCCTGTCTAATTTCAACCAGTTAATTACAGATTCAAGGCTTGATTCAAGAACTCCATTCCCTATGTATCATTATCCATTTTATTATCTGTGTACTAACTGCTCTGTGCCCAACTTGTCTTCTGAGTGCAAGATGCAAATTTCCATTTGTCTGTTAAACATCTCTGTTGAGCTACACCCCAGGTCCCCTATTCCTGACATGCCCCAAATCAGATGGAGTTTTCTCTTTCAACTGTTGAGTTCCTCACCCGCTTGAGTTCTCTAACCTATTCAATAACAGTATTGGCTTATTCGCAAAATCTACAACCCTCTGAATCTTCTCTGAGTCTTCTTTCTTCTTCATCCTCCACTTCCAAAGAATACTTAATTTATCAATTTGACCCCATAAAAAAGTTTTTGAAACCCCCTATTACTGCTTTACACCCTTCACCCAACACACAGCCCCTGCAACTTCCTACGCCTCCTATCGTTGGCCAGCTCCTCCTCTAAGCCTCCTTCTAATTCGATGGCCAAGAATGGTTTTGTCAATCTTGCCCAAACTGGAGAGAGCCTGCTCTTTGGACTAAACCCAAATTGTGATTCTTTTCATTGTAATGAAATGGTAATACCAGAACATTAAGGAATAGTAACAAGTCAACAGATTTAATCAAACCTTTTTTTCTTATTAAATGCAATGTCTGGTGTATAATGAGCTATTCCCCAAATTGCTTTCAGCCTTTTGCTGGAAGGTGAAAAATTCATGTCCACATTCCCCCTGAACACATGCAGTCTAGCATAGATCAAATATTGAATAACATAAAGTTTATGACCAGAACTAGTCCCTGGGGCTAAGTCTTTTCAGTCTTTAGCAAGGACTAAAATCTCCTAAGAGAAGAGGATTTGCAGATGTTCTTATTCTCCCTGGGGCAAAAAATGCAGGTTATCCTGCATGAACAAACACAAAACAGTTTGACAAATCTCACTTAGAAAAAATAGTCAAAATATAATACTAGTCCCCGTTATTATAAGGAGGGAAATTGTTATAACATAGGGTGATAAATGATTCAGGCCCCTCTGTAGGGATTTCACCAGAATTGTCCCAGAACATATTGCCTATAACAAAGTCTAAATTTTATCACCTGGAACCTTCACAATCTTTACAGCAAAATATCTTATCTCCTATCAGCACTTACCCTTTTCACAATGGTCTACTAATTAATGGCAGAAATTCACTATGTATTTTATGATTTTGTTCCTTTGTACAGGCTGCTCCCCCTACATAAGTGCCCTTCCCATCACATTTAGAAATCCTGTTTATTGTTTAAATCCCTTCATCTTCCATAACACTCATTCCTGATGAAAGAAAGAAAGAAAGAAAGAAAGAAAGAAAGAAAGAGAAAAAGAAATCTCCTTCCTTTATGTTTGGGTAGTACTTTGTTTATACCAGTGGTTTAGCACTTAGCTCTTTGCATCGAACTTGTCTGCAATACACTGGGAGCTCCTAAGAGACAAAGTCTGCTGCTTCTTTGTCTCTGAGTATACAGTACTTGGCACACAGGAGCCAGTCAGTTTATGGAACTGAACTGTATTATCAGTTATCCCCTGTTTCTCAGGTATCATGGCCTTAACAACACTAATGAGCTCAGATCTGGAAGTCTGCTGCAATGTACACACATTGAATATGAACACTGGTAGCCCCACAGTATATAAACATAAAAGCAAAACAGAAAGACTTTATGGACAAGAAGCAAAATGAACAAGAAAACAAGATGTAATTTTTATCAAAATCACCCTAAAACTATGACCTCTATTCTTAAACAGCAGAAGGGCCTAACATTCTCTGATACTGGAATGATAAAACCTGGAAAATGGCCATCTTGTTTAATCTTCAAAGAATAAATCTCCTCCTCCCTAAATGAATTCCTACAAGTGGGGTAAGAAAGAAATAAAAAGGTAGGGAAGAAAAAAATGGATAAATACAGTCAGAGAAGAATAAAAGTGGTTGAAAAGAAAAGAATGTATGAAAAGAGTTAGAAAAGAAAAAGAGCCATTGAAAAAGACAAGAAGCAACAGAAGGATGGGCAAAAAAAGACAAGGGTAAGAGAAAAGAAGGAAGAAAATTAATATACCCATGAGGTATTTGCTCTGTAATATTTAGGCAATGTATTTCTTTTAACTGAGTAAAGAAATAAAAACAGCTGACGAAGACAGAAAAGCCATGGCATCACATTGAGTTGAGAATCCTCTGGGTTCATTTAGGCTGTGCTTTTCCCCAGACATACTGCTTAGGTGTGTCTCCTAGACAGGTTTGATCAGTGACGCCATATATACACTCTCCTTATGCGATCTCATAATGGCTACTTCTAGAGAGTGAACTTAAAATGCAGTAGGAAGGATTTACTAGTAATTTTGTAAATAAAATATGTTTCCTTTTGCTTGGCTGATCTCAGATTTGTCTCATTCTGTCATCAGGTAGGAGTTTCCCCAAAGAGTCTCTGGAGAGCACGTTCAAAATGGGATCAGTCATACATCTTTCCCCAGGGTTCCATTACCTTAGACACAACCCCAATTTGGACAGAAAAGAAGTTAACCCTTTTTTAAAAATATGGTCTTCTTGATAAGACCCAAGAGGGAGAAATATATTCATATGTACATATATATTTCAAACCAAATAGCATGTTTTCTCTGTCCAAGAAGTTAGCATTTTTCATGTGTCTTCCATGAGAAAGGGGCTCGCACTTTACAAGTTGTGAACCTTTGCCTTGTCGCATTCATTCACACAGCGGGGCTGCTTTTGTCAGCCCACACCTGGGCCCAGACTGCATGAGAACTGCTCAGCTAACTGTTCTCTGCTTGGCAGACTTGCTCTGGACAGATTTGATTTTCACAAATGGGCTTTTTTTTTCTGTCTCTGGAATGAGTTCCCTCCTCTTCAGTCTCAGTACTTAAAACCTTAACATATTTTTAGCAGAAATGAAGGGTTTTGGAATTAGAGAATACTAGAGAGACATCAATCCCTTCCTTTGCCATTCATTCCCTAGGCCACCTTCCCTGTACTAACTTAGACCTTTGCAAGAGTGCAATCGCTTCAGGTTAAATTCTGCTTGAAGGGAATTGCTATCATTTGGCACACAAATGAGTACAGGCCTAGAGGGCTGAGGCCTAAATAAAATGAGCCTATGCACAAATACTAACCTTAACTTGAGATACGAGGCCTGAGCTGGTGCTGTGCTTTCCCAAGCCCCTGAGGCTTGGCACCTTCCAGGGCATCATTGCTATGCCATGAATGAATAAGGCAAGGTCTGGGAGAGAGCAGCAGATGGGTAAGAATGATAGGGGTCTAAAGAGGTTTTTCTAACCTTTCTGTAAAGTGAACTGAACCAGCCACTTTTCATTGTCCTGAGATGAACAAAATCTGTGACTGTATGTGTATGTATGTGTGTATACCCCCAAGCAGAATAAATAAATTAGGAAATTAGATTTCATTAACTTCCCATTTTCTTCATTCCTTAATTTCCCTTAATTCAATCATATATGCATATATTCTTACAATATTATATATATTATATATATATATATATAATATTCTCAAATAGAAAAATTGTGAATTTTTCCTTGAAGGTTTAAAGCTTGAAATTGTCATATTCAGGGTTTATATTTTGCACAGCCTTTATTTTTCACAAGGTAGCAAACTGCAGCTCAACAGAACCAAAAAATTGCTTCTGTTATATGGGGACTTCAATTTCTAATAACAGTGCAATGGAAAATAATCATTTTCCCCTGCCCATTGAACATACTTACTGAGCAAGACAAGATACCAACCGGCGCTTGAAGTGACTTATTCAGGACCAGTTCCAGTCAGACAGCAAAAGGAAGGCCACGGAGAAGATATAAATAATGAAATAACCATTATTCTCTTACTACTATCTCCTGCCCCTCACCTCTTCTTTTTACCCCATTTTACTGCAAACTAACATTTATTCACTTAATTCTTCTGTATCAGTGCTTTTGACACAAACAACCAAAGTTGCTTTATGGGAATTGCCCACTTGTTTTTGGCAAAAGCCCCTCACTCATAAGGGAGAGTATTCTCTACTCTAGACAGCTCTGCAGGTTTACATTAACTGCCCACTTCTAGGCACACTGATTTGAGTGCACCAGAAGATACTTTCAATAAAAAAAAAAAAAGGAAAATGCCTGTAATATGCTCAGCATCAACAAAAATATCACTGAGCAGGCACATAGTCACTCAATATTACTTAATATTATTGGCTGAAGGTCAATGTAGAAACTTTGGATCAGACACACATGGGCTCAAAATCAGTAGGTCTGTGACCCAGGGAAAATAGCCTCTAAGAGCTTCAGTGTTACTATTTGTAAACTGCATATTAATGGCTACCTGGTGTGTATGTGATTATAAATGACACAAATTTGGTTCATATTAGACATACCATCATTGGTAGCTAATATTAATATTATTATTATTATTATACCAGAATCTTCCATCATCAGATTTATTGTCCCCTGCTATTGGTGCATTTATCTTCCATGAACTCTGATAGATTGTTCATCTTTTAGCCAGCACCCTCTCCTAGCCACCAGAGCAAAGTTCTCCTTTTGTAAACATGGAATTGACAGACTCGATGTCCTTGTTCACAGACACCAGGGATTACATCCATCTTAAGACATTCCCCTTCACACACAGGTCCATCACCTTTAAATGGAAAATCTCACAACAGGGTAAGAGTGAGTTTTCCTCTCTTCACTGCTGGCCATCTCCCCAAGGTCTGCTATTTCAGTTCGTATATCCATGGTATAGCATGGAGGTTGGCATGTGGTGAATACCTAGTAAATCTTTTGAAATAATTGATTGGTTTATTAAGTGTCTTTCCTAAAGAGTCACTGTCTTAAATTTAGGAAGTTAGAGAATAACTTAGAAAGAAAAAGTATGAAATCTGGGTAAGGAGTACTGTGGTATCTCCTACATCATTTTACCCATAGTTTCCTTAAAAATACCCACCTCATTCCTTATTCTTTTACATTTACAGCAATGCTGGCCATTTTGATCATGTGTTATAACTAACAAGGCTTTTAAGGTTGGCACACTGGAGTTATTTATTTCCATCCAGAGGCTATACTGGCAATTTGTTGAAGCTGCCACTTGGTGGCGCTTGATTTATGGCCTCACAACAAGAAAAGCCTAGCTCCCCACAGGCATGGTTAACTGAATCATGAAGAATAAAATGCATTTGCAATATACTTTTGAATTAGCCTAGGCTACTTCTTTAGAAATTAAAACACTTAAAACAGCAAAATTGGGATTTCTATTATTTTATATTAATTTACAACCATATTAAGCACTTATCATTTAAGCTGCACTCATGATCAATGACCCCAAAGAGAGTCAGAATAAAGTTGTGAAGCCACTTGAATCAGAATTTTGGAGTCCTTCACTGTTATTTCCTCTTTGGTCAATCTGGAAAATGTTTCTTGCCTTGCCTACAACAGAGACCACTTATGAGGATGCAGTGAAATAATGATGTGAAAGTCTTTAGAACCTGTGAAGTAATACACAAATGTGAGTCATTAATATTATCCATACTGTCCTTCCTAGGGCAAGGCAAGGGGCCTCCAAAGACCAATCTCTTCAGATAGAAGGGTTTCCATGTTGAACCCTATGCACTAAAAAAGCACACATGAAAAGACATTCAGCTTACATGACACAGGGCATGGAAATGTTAAAGAATGAGCACCCACACTCTGGGCTGTTGCAACCAGGAAAGAGGAGACTGTCTAGTGATATTTACCCACAGGAAGTCAAAGTATCGCAGCACTCATATTTCTTCCCAAAGTAGGGAAGCAGTTTTCAATTTGAACTTTAATTAGGAAGTGATTCTTTCCCCTAAAGGGAGCTTAAATTACACCATCCTTTGCCATAGCATGTTGAGAAGGATGTGTGCACACCCATGGGGAGCACCCAGATTAAGAAGGCGGCAATATGGAGTAGTACCATATAGTTATGCCTGGTTCAAAAGAGAAGACAGAGTATAACCATGTCACCAAGTTGAGAATAAATCAGAGGTAGTGAAAGCCAGGGGTTGGAATTTGAGGGGCATAGTACTGAAGAGGAAGGAGAGACAGAATGAACTCCAGAGACCTGCATATGGGCCCCTTGTAATCTGTGCTCAGTACCAAATTGTGCTTGTACAGGGTGACACTTCACAAATTAGTCAAACAACTGTTTCTATCAGGAGGTTTAAGCTGAAAAATTCCAAGAGTTACACGAGGTAGAAAGTGAGGAGAAAGAAACAGACAGAGAGACAGAGAGACACAGGAGAACCAAGCATATGATACCCTGGAGCACACCGGTGTGCAACAATGAGATCCAGAAAAATAGCAGTGGAATCCAAACTCAAAGAGAAGAAATTTAGACTGAAACATAGACAATTTTCTCAACAAGATGCCTACATTAAGCTAGAATTCTATTATATTTAATTTATAGCATTGCAAGGTGTGGGATCAGTGAAATCTCTGGGTGGTATTGTAAAGTCCTAAGTTATGAAATCATTGTGTTACTGCTATAAATATGAGCTTTATGAAAACATTCTGGCAGCAGCAAGAATTACATACCTGGGGTGAATAAAACCAAACAAGCACCAGTTTAGCTGGTGGGCATTAGTTCATCTGTATCAGTTAGTAATAGTAACATACTTCCATTTTGAGTTCCCGGATCTTCCCCCAGGATCAATCTAAATCTTCAACAAACCTGAGTTTTCCTCAGGATCTCTTGAACCTGCCTGTAACCCAGAACTTAAAGGATTAAATCATGGCAAAGCAGGGACTCTCAGGACTCCAGACAGCTTTTATTACTTGCTATAGTTTTGCTATATGTTCCATGCCATAGTTTTGCTATATATTTTAGCATAACCCCTGGTAAGCAGTAACTTTACCATAGCCTTAATTACAATATGTATTTTCCTCTGGATATCCAATACATTAAAGACATACAATACATTACAAAAATGTTGCAAGTCAATGTCATTCTCTAAAGAGATGACAATTTTAAAGAGCCTAAAATTACAAACCAGCTTATAGCAGGGAAAGGCCTATCTACTCAAAGATTATGTCAACAAAAAACAGCCAGACCTTTAACTAGAGTTTCCTATTTGGTCAAAATTCTCCTTGTGGAAGAGATTAATAACAAAGGCATAGAAAATTTGGTTAGTATGGCTAGTGTGCTCCTCACTAGCACCCAATATCCTCTAAAGGAATGAATACTCAGTCTCCTTTGGTGCCTGTGAGAATTGGACCTGCCATAGACTTCCTTATTTATTAAACACTTACTGATCATATACTGTGGAGAGATATGATGTGTAGGTATAGGAAAAGAAAAGACAGGCATGCATATTTCATTTGCCTTCTTTAATAATCTCAACATTACCTATATGCCACATAGCCTTTAAATGATCATCATTAGGAATTCTGGCAAGATATCAACAAAGATAAATAAAGAGACTGAACTGCAGTTGTTATAAAAACAAAGACCTGGTCTGACTTTTACATAACTTTATCCTCAGAATATAGCATAGTTTCTGGCCTATAGTAGGCACTCAATAAAAGTGCATTCCTCTCTATCTCACTTCTTCCATCCTCATCCAGGCCAGTAAGTCGGTGTCATCCAGCCAGCCAGCCAGCCAGCCATCTATCCATCTACCTATTATTGAGTGGCTTCCATAATCCTAGCGCCTTACATTTTGTATATTGTGTCTGTGTCAGCTAAGTTTTAATCAGATAAACAAAATTACTAAAAGGTATAAGTCTGTGTGTGTGTTTATTTAAAAAAATATTTTTACAGCAATTTGAGTTATATAGCTGTAGGAGTTGATTAAGCAGTCCCTGTAAAGATGTTGTTTTCAGATCTGATGCTAAAAGTGAAGTCCACAGGAAATAAAGTGGAGAGAAGATAGATGTGAAGTGAAAGAAAGTATAGACAAGCTGGAAGGCATAAGCACAAGCTAGTGCCCATGAAAATAGACTGCAAATTGTTAGTTGCTGTTGCCTCTGATCTTGATAATTAGGGTGTCCTCCAGAAGCTTGGGCTCTTAATCACTAAACATATGACCTGGATCAAGAATCTGAGAGAGTAAAGGAGGACACAGGGGAAAGGGAACAGTTCCAGAGCTAGCCAATGAGGTAGCAAGTAACCAACAATATCTTTGAGTTATAAAATGGTTTAAATTATACTACTTCCCTTCCACCCTCCAAAGCTCACTCAGGAATCTCTCTTACAGTCCACTCTATCCAGAAACAGACAAGGAAGGAAATTCTAAGAAAAGTAGTTTAGCCAAGTTGACACAAAACAATCATAGCATTCTACTTAATCTCATAATTTTAGGAGGTCTTTGTTATTATTTCCATTGTGCAGAGGGAAAAATTGAGACTGGAGAGTTTATGCTCTCATAGTTAATAATAGGATTTATTGAATTGCAAAGTTTCCTTCCCACTTCAGTGTTACCAGGGGGCAAAAAACAAAACAGATGCTAATTGGAAGCAGAATGGATGGACCAATACTCTGTTTCAGAAGACAACAATGCACAATAGTAGACCTTGGGGGATAGCTGATCACTGCTCAGGCACACTTGTAGCTAAAAACATAGCCAGTGAAGCAGACATTGGAGATGCTTCCAGTAAGACACAGAAGCCATTATACAGGTGTTTGTATAAGGAGGACTGCTTTCAAAAAAAACAGAGCATCAAATTGGCTGCAGGAATCAAGATAGCCAGAGCTACAACTGCAGGAGGCACAATTCATGCAAAATATAATGTAACTTTGCCCACCAGAATTGTGTAACACAATGGTTCTGAAGTCAGCAGGCCATATGCTACACTGTTTAGTTATATACACACTGCAGAGAAAAGCACCACTTCAGACAAGTTGAGACAATTTAATGAGTAGATAAATACTCTTGAGTGACTACCCTCAGAGTATTTACACAGAGTATTCACACATTAATCAGTCCTTCCCATCCAAACACACACACACACACACACACACACACACACACAAGCTCATGTGTGCATGCATGCACATAAACCTTCCTCATGGGAAAGTTAAGAATTGAAATGTCACTTGAATTTGTTCATATTCTGGCTACTATTGATACAAGTGCTATAACACTTGTGTTTGGCAGTCTATCTAGAAGTGAATTTTCTGATGGCAATTGATCTTTCAATGTCTCCTCTCATCCAATTTTAAAAGTTGAGTCTCTTAATGGCATATGACTATACCACGTATCTGCATTTATTAGAACTGTCCATCTCCCATTCTAAGAACAGGAAGGGAATATCTGCCGTAAGAAGAGTTGTTCCATTTATGAAAATGATGAATAGCGTCAAAAATGCAGGGTCATTTATAACAATAGATGTCAAAAGGTTTGGTACATGAACAATAGACTGAGCCTGATAATATCCAGAAGAAAAGGCCAGCATTATGACAGGGGTACAGTCAGTGGCAGCAGTGCTGCATTGTTAAACATTTCTTGCATCAGGCAAGCAGCCAGTTTACATTTGTGAGCGCTGGAAAGAGGCCTCCTCCAGTTCACTGTTTCCAGGCTGAAAAGGCAAAGTGGGAGGGGAAATGGCTGACTCCTCTTTTCCATCAGCACACACCTGCTGTGCATGGAATGGATATCCCATTCCACTCAAAAAATGGATAGGGGTGCCTGGGTGGCTCAGTCGGTTGAGTTTCAGACTCTTGATTTCAGCTCAGGTCATGATCTCACAGTTTGTGAGTTAGAGTCAGCACTGACAGTGTGGAGCCTGCTTGGGATTCTCTCTCGTCCTCTCTCTCTCTCCGCCCCTCCCCAACCTGTGTGCCCACTCTCTAAATAAAGAAGCAAACAAACTTTAAAAATTCACATCTTGGGGCGCCTGGGTGGCGCAGTCGGTTAAGCGTCCGACTTCAGCCAGGTCACGATCTCCCGGTCCGTGAGTTCGAGCCCCGCATCAGGCTCGGAGCCTGGAGCCTGTTTCCAATTCTGTGTCTCCCTCTCTCTCTGCCCCTCCCCCGTTCATGCTCTGTCTCTCTCTGTCCCAAAAATAAATTAAAAACGTTGAAAAAAAAAATTTAAAAAAAAAAAATTCACATCTCATGCACTCTTATTTGGGATAACCCACTCCATCTTTTTTTTTTTTTTTTTTTAAGTGCTTTTCAAGAATTTGACCCATCATCCTTATTTGGAATCTTCCTGAGCTTCATCACTGTCCTTGAAACTACTGGATGCGGAATGCTAGGAAATTGGTTTGAACTCTCAGAGTGAAACATTCTTATGGTGGGGTCAGGAAAGGAAACCAAGATTCTCCCTCTGAGAACCAGTTTTCAGATTGATCTCCTCAGCTTTGCAACTAGTGTATCTTGAAACCAGCACTGTTAATGTTCTGGAAATGCCCTTTATTTTACTCAAAAAAATCCAGATATTCAAAGAAGACTGGAATAATCTATTATGTCACAGGAATGAACAACTCCAATATGAGAATCATTTTAATTTTGTTGTATTGTAACTTATAATGATTAAAATGGAAGAGTGTCATTAAGTACACTGGACATAAAACTAATCCAGTTTGATTTTCCTTTCCAAAACTGTCCTGCATTTGAGAATGTAAGTAACAAGATGATTGCACAGCATAAGCTGTCTTAGTAAACTAGAGCGAAGCATGAAGAAGGAAGGCAGGGCTATGTTGAGCACTTATTAATGAAGCTTTCAAGCACCAGGTATGGGCTTGTTACAGCACCTCCGAGTCTCTAACTCGTTCCACCAATGGATTATTGACAATTAGATAATTACAGGGGAGATCATCTAGTGCAGCCTCCTCTTTTCATGTATACGATAATTAATAACTGAGGCAGAGTAATCTAGTCAAGGACACCCAAGTGGGAATTCCAAGTCAGGGCCCTGTATATACTCTTTGCTGTGTCCTTCTACATCAGGAACTATAAAAAGGTGGGGGACTTTAAGATAAGGATAATATACCCTTTTCCTTAGGAAGGTTCACTAAGAAATGGCCTTGGGGTGCCTGAGTGGCTCAGTGGGTTGAGCATTCAACTTCAGATTGGGTCATGATCTCACAGTTCATGGTTTCAAGCCCCGTGTCCAGATCTTTGCTGACAGCTCAGAGCCTAGAGTCTGCTTCAGATTCTGTGTCACCCTCTTTCTCTGCCCCTCCCCTGCTCTCTCTCTTTCAAAAATAAATAAACATTAAAAAAAATTAAAAAAAAAATAAATGGTCTTGATGTAGGGCATCAACCCACTTTTCCACTCTACTGTCATTTCCCCCATTTCTATAATGTAATTTTTCAGATGTTTATTATTCTTTTCTATTGGGTTGGGATTCAAGGGGCTGAAAAGGACACCAATGTACAAAGCTACTTTCTTTTCATCATTAACAGAAATATCTTAAGAACCACTGGCTTTTAGTGCCCAAGAGACAACAGCTCAGGCTGTTTAGTCAGATCATAATATAAATTGTAGAATCTGGTTTTGTAACAACTTCATTTCCCACAAGACAACATGTTTCTGATCTACTTCCTGTCCCTGTTCTACATTCTTCTCTTGACTTCTAACCTGCCGTTGCTAAATATCTCCGGTAATAGTTTATTCTCACAGGAGGGTTTTTAGAAAATTCAAATGTTCATGCAACAAAAATATGGAAAGTTATATTTTTTAACATCTTCATTAAGGTTTAATTGATATAAGAGAAACTGGGTGTATGTAAAGTGTACAACTTGGAAAGTTTTCACACATTTATGAGTCTGTGAAAGCATCAGCACAATCAAAACAGTTATTTTAGTTTGCTTGTGCTACAAGATAGTGATTTCATTTCTTCCAAATACATACCCAGACATGAGATTGCTGGATTATTTGGTAGTTCTATTTTCATTTTTTTGAGGGACTTCCATAGTGTTTTCCGTACTGAATGTACCAATTTAAACTCCCAGCTACAGTGCACAGGGATCTCTTTTCTCCATAACTTCACAAACACTTGTTATCTCTTATCTTTTTGGTGATAGCCATTCCAACAGATGTGAGATGATATCTCCTTGTGATTTTGATTTGCATTTATCTGATTATTAGTGATGTGAAACATCTTTCATGTACTTTTAGCGATTTGTATGTTCTCTTTGAAAAAAATATATCTATTCAGTCCTGTGCTCACTTTTTAATCAGATTTGTTTTTGTTTTTTTCTATTAAGTTGTATGAATTCTTTATGTATTGTGATTAACCCCTTATCAGATAGATGATTTTTAACTATTTTATCCCATAACATAGATTGCCTTTTCATTTTGTTGATTGTTTTTTCCTGTGTGGAAGCTTTTTTTTCTTTTTTTTTTAATTTAACTTTATTTTTTAATTTTTTTTCAATATATGAAATTTATTGTCAAATTGGTTTCCATACAACACCCAGTGCTCATCCCAAAAGGTGCCCTCCTCAATACCCATCACCCACCCTCTCCTCCCTCCCACCCCCCATCAACCCTCAGTTTGTTCTCAGTTTTTAACAGTCTCATGCTTTGGCTCTCTCCCACTCTAACCTCTTTTTTTTTCCTTCCCTTCCTCCATGGGTTTCTGTTAAGTTTCTCAGGATCCACATAAGAGTGAAAACATATGGTATCTGTCTTTCTCTGTATGGCTTATTTCACTTAGCATTACACTCTCCACTTCCATCCATGTTGCTACAAAGAGCCATATTTCGTTCTTTCTCATTGCCATGTAGTACTCCATTGTGTATATAAACCACAATTTCTTTATCCATTCATCAGTTGATGGACATTTAGGCTTTATGCACAATTTGGCTATTGTTGAGAGTGCTGCTATAAACATTGGGGTACAAGTGCCCCTATGCATCAGTACTCCTGTATCCCTTGGGTAAATTCCTAGCAGTGCTATTGCTGGGTCATAGGATAGGTCTATTTTTAATTTTCTGAAGAACCTCCACCCTGTGTGGAAGCTTTTTAGTTTGATGTAATCTGACTTATTTTTGCTTTTGTTCCTTGCACTTTTGGAGTCATATCTAAAAAAAACATTGCCAAGACCAATATCAAGAAGTTCTTTCCCTATGCTTTCTTCTAGGAGTTTTGTTTCAGGTCTTAATTCCAATCTTTAATCCATTTTGAATTATTTTTTTGTGAGTGGTGTAAGTTAGGAGTCTTTGATTTTTTTCCTGTTGATTATCTAGTTTCCCCAACATGATTGATGAAAGAGATTATCCTTTCCTCATTGAATTTTATTGGGTTCCCTTTCAAATATTAGTTAACAATTAGAGTGTGAGTTTATTTATGGGTTCTTGATTCTGTTCTGTCTGTAAGTTTGTTTTTATGCCAGTAGAATACTGTTTTGATTACTATAGCTTTGTGATAAGGTTTGAAATCAGGAAGTCTGATGTCTTGTTCTTTGGATTGCTTTAGCTATCTATATTTAGGCTCTTTAGTGGTTTCATACAAATTTTAGGATTGTTTTTCCTATTTCTGTGAAAAATGCCATTGGAATTTTTATAAGGATTGCAAAGAATCTATAGACGACTTTAGGTACTATAGAAGTTTTTACAATTTAATTCTCTCTATCCATGAATGCTGGATATATTTCCATTAATTTGTGTGTTATTCAATTAGTTTCATTTCAGGGATAAGCTCCTTTTGGTTATGGTATATGACTTTTCTAATACAGTGTTGAATTTGGTATGCAAGTATTTTGTTGAGAATTTTTTTTCTATTTTCATCAAAGATGTTAGCCTGTAGTTTTCTTTTCTTGTAGTGTCCCTGTCTGGTTTTAATATTAGGATTACACTGGTCTCATAAAATTTGGAAATGTTCTCTCCTCTTCAGTTTTTGGGAAGAATTTGAGAAAGATTGTATTAATTCTTCTTTAAATGTTTGGCAGATTTTACCAATGAAGCCATCCATTTGGTCTTGAGCTTTTCTTTCTTGGGAGATTTTTGATTACTGGCCCAGTCTCCTTACTAGTAATTGTTTTGTTCAAATTTTCTATCTTCATTATTCAGTATTGGTAGACAGTGTGTTTCTAGAAATTTATCGATTTATTCTAAATTATTCAATTTTTAGCATATAATTCTTCATAGCAAGATCTTATGATCTTTTGTATTTTTGTGGTGTCAGATGTAACAACTCCTTTTTCATTTATGATTTTATTATTCAAGTCTTCTTCTTCTTTCTTCATAGCTAATTCTAGACAAAGTTTAATCAGTTTTGATTACCTTGTCAAAAAATAGCCTTTAGTTTCATTGATCTTCTGTATTATTTTTTTTGTATCTATTTGTATTACTTCTGCTCTTATTTTTGTTATTTTCTTCCCTATGCTAACTTCAGGTTTTGTTCATTCTTCTTTTTCTAGTTCCTTGAGGTATAAAGTTAGAATGGTAATTTGTAGTCTTTCTATTTTCTTAATGTAGGCATTTATTGCTATAAACTTCCCTCTTAGAATTGCCTGCTATATGCCACAAGCTTTGGTTTGTTTTATTTCCATTTTCAGTTGTTTCAAAATATGTCTTGATTTCTCTTTTTATTTCTTCTTTGACCCATTGATTGTTCAGGAGTGTGTTTAATTTCTAAGCATTTGTGAATTTCCCAGCTTTCCTTGTTTTATTGATTTCTGCTTTCATATCTTTGTGGTTGTAAAAGATACATGGCATGATTTCAATCTTCTTACATTTGCTTAGGTTTTTTTTATGACTTAACATATGATTTATCCTGGAGAATATTCCATGTGCACTTGAGGAAAGTGTGTATTCTTCTGTTTCAAAGAATGTTCTGTACCTATACATTGAGTCCGTTTGGTTTGAGGTATAGTTCAAGTCTCTCGTTTCCTTGTAGTTTTTTTTTCCTCTGGGTGATCTATGTATTGTTGAAAGTCAGTATTAAAGTCCTCTACTATTATTATATTATTGTCTATTTCTCCCTTCAGATTTGTATTTGTTTAACTGAACTTAATTACCTCTTTAAAGACTGTATCGCTAAATACAATTACACTCTGAGATACTAGAGGTTAGAACTTCAACATAATAATTTCAAGTTAAGGATTTTGAGATAAGGACATTGTTCTGGATTATCTGAGTGGTCACAATATAGCCACAAATGCCCTAATAAGAGGGATTTGGGAGAGACTTCAGAGTCAGGAAAAGGCCATTTAGTGATATGAAAGATTGGAGTGATGCAGCCATGAGCCAGACTCCAGGCACTGGAAGAGATAAGAAATGTATTCTTTCCTGGAGCTTCCTGAAGAAATCAACCTTATTCACACCATGATTTTAGGACCTTAAGACTAATTTTGGACTTTGACCTTTGGAAATATAAAAGAATAAATCTGCGTTGTCCTAACCACTAAGTTGGTGGTAGTCTATTACAGCAGCAATGGGATTCTAATATACATAAGTAGCCGTGGGTTAAAGGAGCAACCCCTTTTTTCCCCTTTTTGTTTGTCATCACTGCTGATCTAGCTGCTTTGCGCAGTTCAGAGGTAGCACCTGGGAGCCTCAAAAGACTCCTTTGACAAGAGATTCAATTCCATGCAGCAAACCTCCACATTAATAATCTCTTGAGATAGCCTTTTTCAGCTTACCTTCAGACAGCAGCATCACAATGTTTTTCTCTGACCCCTGCTGTAGTGATCCCCACCAAGCTGCAGACTTTCTTCTCTTCTTCCCACTTTTGCACCAATCTGGAGACCTAGAACGTGGTGAGATACATTTTTCACACCTCTCATAAACCAAACACCGACATGGCCTGGCAACTCTGCCTAGCCTCATCCCTAATTCACCTCTTCACTCCACTAACATCAGGATGCATCAGCAACACTGGAGTCTTAGTGCCAGACAGGTGAAGAGTGAGTGGCAGTCTCCTCCTATAGCAAATACCCACAACGTTTGTGAATGCTTTTACTTGCTCACCAACCCCAAATCCCATTTGACTGAGGAAAAGGGACCAGTTGAGTGCCTTCCTCCCCTTTCCTCTCTTCAAGAACACCATTCCCTTGACTCTTCCACTCCCTTACTTTTTGTTCCCATTGTCGAAGTTCATCAAACAAGTTTAATTCTGCTTACACCAGGAATTGAGTACGAACCAGACATTCTTTTTAACTCAGGCTTGGAGAATTTAATAGCTTTGTTCTCTACAGGATAACACGTTTATAATCTCTGCACTCCTCAATGTCCTATAAGGAAAGAAAAGATTTCAATCACTATCTTGCATTATCTTATTTTACTATTACATAATCACCCTATAATTATATCTAAACTATACTATCACTCACCTTTGAGATACCTTTTAGATGTCTCTTGTGTACCACAAGTGACCATTTGGCTTGATTAATCAGAGAATTACATGTATGAAGCCTTGTCTTTGAATCTAAGCCCTTCATTCCAATACCCTTTCTGTCATCAAGATATCTCAAAAGTTGTTCTTCTTGACCATGAAGGGACCAGGTCAGCTAGACTGAATAAACAAATGCAAGCACATTGTTACTACTACAAAGAAAAAATTCAAACATAACATAAGGTCTTAACTGATGACTGATGATGATTAAGAGGCTGAGTTGCCCCTATGGTGAGCAAAGCTACATATTTTTATATCTCTCCATTCACATGAAATTCCATGAAAGATTGGAGTGCTTTCATTTATCCTTTTATTTATCCTTTCTCTGGTGCTTCTACTTATCCTTTCTCAATCCCCTCTGTCATATCACCACATGCTTGCAAATATTTGATGGAATAAAAAGGTCTTATGAGTAACTAAGAAGTTAGAAGAGACATTTGTAGACAACTACAACTAACCAGTTTCTATACCCCACAAATGCCTAGTAAATGTTGTTGATCATCTGACTAAGAGTTTAAAGTGTCTCCAGAGACTCCTTAGAAAAATAAAATCTGGCCCATGAATCTTCACCTTTATATATGAATAGAGTGCTTAGCACAAAGGCTGGTACAAAATAGACACTTGGGAAATGTTGGTTGTGTTAAATAGAATTTTTTGTACATCTATGTCTGACCCTATGCCAAAATCCTGGTAGGCTGAATTAATGGACTAAAAAAAAAACACAAAAAAAAGAATGGATGATGTATCTCTAAATAATGGCTGGAGGAAGAAAAGGTGATTTATGTTAAGTGAAGGGCAAAGTGATGAGTTAGGGTAATTATTGACTTTGGAATCTCTTAATGCTTTAAATGTAATATTGGCTATTTAATTTTAGGTAGAAAATAAGCTTCTGTTTGGAAATGAGTCAGGAAATTCCACTTTTCTGGGGAAACTTGGTACTTTCACAACCACCACTATAGTGTGTGTGTGTGTGTGTGTGTGTGTGTGTGCAGCATTGGGATGATGATGAATGTCAGAATGACTGTGGAATCTAATTTAACACATTTGCTCATTTAGACAGGTAAAACTGGTTTGACAAGACAAGCCTTTCTATCTGCATATCCACGTGTAAATGCCAAAGGATAAAGTTTTAGAGTTAACAAGACATGACTTTCTAGATGATTGTTGGTATCAAGACATATGTCTGTGTAATATACACACATGCATGTGTATATATATCTGAACATGCACCAAAAACAGCAGAGAAAAAAGAAACAAGCCAGAAAGAACAACCTCATTGTTTGTACTTATCTGAAGGAATGGGCTCTGTTCAATTGTTGATGAAATCATTTGGCTATGGTAACAGAAAACTTCCCAGTGGTCCTTTACACCATACTTCACCCAGAGCTGCCTGTCAACACTCCTGTGTCTTGGACTGAGTCAGGAAATATCCCTAGTGCAGACAACATTCCAGTATGAAGCCATGCACATCTGCACGATGCAAACCCATCCGTGTTTATTCCCATGAAACTCTCCAAAGGATGATAGCTTAATATCACTTTGTATGAGCTAAGCATATTTTTATCTCTGGCCAAGATTTGACCCTGGAATGACTTTCCTCATATTTTCTAGACCCTTGGTGCTCTATGTAGCCACTGGATTCCACCTTATCATTCACTTCAGGTCCATTCTGGGAACTATTAAAATATAATTGTTGGAATATTTACTAGTTAAGAAAATTTTAAGAAATTTTGTGGTACTGAAGTAATTAAAAAAGGATCAGAAAGTAGGTCAAAGAATTGAAAAATGGGTTATACAATGAAACAAGGAAGCCATTTCATAGGCGAATTTTGACTATCCAATTATTTTAGGCAGATGAATTATTGTAAACCAGTAGTAAAAATCATAATATAGAGAAAGATTTTCAGCATAATGAAATTCACTTCCATACCTCTGCAAGTTGTCTTTCTTATGTGATAAATGTACTTTGTGGTGCACCATTTTGTTTATAAAATGACACACAAAGGCAACAACACTATAGAGCAAAAGTGAAGAGAGTCACAAGCTTGGACCTGAAAGTGAGCTTTGAATGAATGCTTGGAGTCTGGCCAAGATCTGATGTGTCTCTCTTTCTTTTCAATTTGGTACATTTTCCCCAAAAGATGAAAGGAGGCTACACTTTGGACAAACATGGAATAGAGCACCCTTGAAAATGAGGACTTAAACCTCCACTACTTTTGACTATTTTAACTTTTATCCCCAAGAAAAATCCCAGATACCACTGGTTCAAAAAGACAACACCAAAACCATGACTACCTCAAATAAGTCAAATGAAATTCTGTGATCAAAATCTTTACTCATGTCAACCATCAGTCAAGAATTTATTCAGGGTGAAAATTAAAACCCTGAAAATTAAAATTTCACCCCCTTGAACCAACCTCAGTACATCCTTTCCCCAGGTACCGAGTATAATTTATTTTTTATTATTGCCATATTTTTGGCCATATGTAGTATATTAACTAGAGAAACATAAAAAAAAGTTAAATGTATATAATTAACTCCAAGCATTTTAAACATTTTAATTATAGTTTTAGTTAAGATAAGCAGTTAATATCTCTAATCTAGGGAGTATATGTAATAATCCTACATTTATAAAGTTCAACACAAAAGGAATGCCAACTAAAGATGGGAAATAAAAAGCAAAAATTTAAGAGATTATTCAATGATATGAATTGGCCCTCCACTGAATGCCTTTATATCTGTACTCTGTTAAAGCAAAGACAGCAAAATAGAAAACTTTATCTTCTTAAGATTTAATTAAGTGCCTGCCTATATAAGGCTAGTGTTTTTGGAAGCTGTGATTTCTTCTCAAGCCAGCACAATCTTTTTTTTTTTTCCTTAAAGTTTATAGAAACAGAGGCCTAACTGGCCTGGGATGTGGGGTTGGGGAGAGGTAGGATAATCTATGGTATCTATTACATAAAACTGATCATTGGAGTTCATTCAACATATCTGGCAGTTTAAGTGAGTGCAATTCATATGGGTACTATGATGTTTTGCCTCCCCCAAATGTTTTTCTCCACCAATTTTCTACCTGTCCTAAAGTACCCTTCCATATAGAGTTGTTCCCTGTGCCTATAATTACTAAACATGGCTGCCCATCAAGAGCCCTTGGGGAACTTGTTAAGAAACAGATTCCCAGACCCTATCTTAGACTTACTGAATCTGAAAGTCTGAAGCCATGGCATGGGGAATCTATATTTTTAACCAGTTGTCCATATGTCTGTGATAAAATCAGTCCAGCTGATTCAGTATTTGGGTACTATTGGTTTAGAAAACAAACAAGAAATGTGGAGAAAAAAAAAAAGAAACTCTACTAAAACACATAAGGCAGAAAGGGTTCCAAACCTCATCATAGTAACAAGGATGAGTTCCTCAGATGAGATGGTTGTCACCTTGAAGGGTTCACAGAATGTTTCTCTTCCAGGAATCACAAACTCAAACACAAAACAGACAGATAATATAAATGAGTGAGGCCAGCTGAGGTAAACACGTATGACTTCTTCAGTCTGTATTTCATTTCTCAGTTTTGAGGGAAACATGGGAATAATGAATATCCCAAATTCCTCTTAACTCTTTTATAAGAAAAGCAATGGTGCAAGCATGATAATAAAGGGTCACAGGCATTCAGCTACAGTACCCAGAGTAATGGGGAGGAGTGGGGCCTTTGACATCTGAAGAGCTCCTAACGCATTTAAAGTGGGCAGTTTATACCCAATTCCTGTCAATTTTTGTGAAGACAAAGCCTGTGTAAAAGGAACCAGGATAAGCAAGAGCAGAGGAAGAATTAAATACAGGTTAAGCAGGAACAAGGAAGCATTCAGTTACAGTTGGATTTAGCCTGATAGAAAGGGAAGGCTTGTCCTAGTATTCCTCATAGGAGAATAGTAACAAAAAACCTACTGTTTTATTATGTTGAGATTTTGATGAAGGAAACTGGAATTTGGAACTAGGCAAATCAGAAATTAAATCCCATATTATTGAACCCTAATCTAAGACTTAATGTTTTCACTTTCCTGAATAAGAATGCAGGAAGCACATGTCCTGACACACAGTAGACACTTGATGAATAACAGTTTTCCTTTGTTTCTTTTCTTGAATTTCTTATAGTTGGATCATAGCACACTCCTATTTTACTTTTTTTATATCTATGGTTCTACAAAGACTTTGAGAAACTGGTTGCTTTATCTCAACCATTTATGCCATTTATAAAACAGCTAACTCAGGCAGTGCTTCCTCAGATGTTTGTAGTCTCAGATTCCTCCCAAGTGTTATACCTGAGATTTGAATAGTCAGTCTTTAGAAGATGTTCTGTGATTGTTTCTTTTTAATTTTTCATTTAAAAATTGGTAGTGTACTTTTACGGCAATAAGAATTTATGACCTCATTCCCCCTTGACATAACCTGGAATTTATCTGGTCTTTCTCACTTAGCCATCTCTCTCTCTCTCTCTCTCTCTCTCTCTCAATCTCTCTCTCTCTCTCACACACACACACACACACATCCTCAGAAGATACATGACATTATCAATTATTACCAGGTCTCTAGGATTTATTTGGCCTTTGTATTTCTTTTTGTGGGATTTTAGAGTTTTTTCTTAATCCCTAACAAATGGAAGTGGTAAAACAAAAACTACATTTTCATATTGAGGAAATAGTTTCCCAGTTTGCTAATCTGGGAAGAGACAAGAATACTAACAGCAATGCCTTTTTGATGTATTCATTCACAAGTGCTAACTGAGGGATTGCCATGGGTCAAAAAGAGTGCTTCATGCATTCATATACATAGAGAATGGACATATAAGGCCCTATACAAACAAGTAATCTCAGACAGCTTCTTCAGGAATCAATACATATCTGATGACTAATAATACACTGCCTGATAATTTTCATGAAGTCACCATGATCACACCTTGATAAACAGTTATGCTCTTTATGTCTGTTCTATATGATGTACACTCTCTAGAATTAGAAACTAAAAAGAAAACAAATAAATATGGCATTAAATACAGATTCATTGTATAATATTCTTTTTCCTTCTCATCTTCAATGGGTTAATAATCTTCTTTCTAAAATTATATTGGCACATGTCCAATGAAATTGTTATTCATTTACCATTTACCTATTTCATCTATTTGTATCTGTCCAGTTACCTTAAATTATATACCCTTTCATACTATGACTGATATTCCTAGCTCTTCACCAAAATATCTTCCTATTCATCATGGGCAAACAGTTAAATTACATATCCCGGCCTCCACTGGGGCTGAGTATGACCACAAAACTGAAGTGTAGGTCTGACCTGTAAAACATCTACTTCTGGTCCCTTAAAACCTTCCACATACACCACTTTCTTACATGCACAGCTCTATGATATTCCATATGGTATCCTTAGTGATATTCAGAATGGTCTCAGAAGCCACATATTGAAAATTTCAGAGCTATCACATACCTGGGTTACTAATATCTTCAGGGAGGAGAGCTGCCTTACCAATATAAGCATGTTTCCTATACAAGAAATAGAATTCTTCTTGTTTAAACCACTAAAGTTGGCTATTCATTTGTTACTGCAGCCTAACCTACCCAACTTAACATATATACTTACTCAAGTGTCTCCATTCCTTTGGCACATTTGCTGAAAACCAGTTGGTCATCTAAGTGTGCATCTATTTTTAGACTATATACTATTCCATCTGTCTATATGTCAATTCTTACTGGGGTAAACAGAGTTTAGGGACTTTAGGCATGTCTTCATTTTTTCCTTCCCTTATGTGATTTCACTACTTTCTTCAGCATTTGATTTCCCAGTTTTCCTTTTCTTGTTCTTCAGGCCAGAATGATGACAGTCTTTCCCTCTTGTATGCTATTAACTCTCCGCACTGCAAGGGTTAGCCTTAGTCTAAAAGTGAACAAGATGGGAACTTCCTTGTGTACTTCTTACCTCCCCCTTCCTCTGAGGGTACAGTGGAGTGTCTGCTTCTGTTCATTCTCCAGTACCTTCAGGTATGTGCTTTTTGTGTTGTGACCAAGTTGTATAGTTGTTTTCTGCCTTGGGAAGTTATCTCATAGAACTTCATTTTATCAGACCGAGGAGAGGAAAATAGAGAACATCTAAAAGCAAGGAATTTTTACAGGTGAGGAGACTTTAAAGGTCATCTAAGTGAGTAAACTTAGGCCCAGAGAGGTTAATTGATGTGACTACAGTCACATAGCTACTTAGTGATGGAAATGATTAAATAAATATATGGCCTGTTCTTATCTTAGTGCATAATGTGCCAAAAATAGCACTGTAATATGTTAGGCCAAATGGGATGAAGCAGTAGAGAAGGCCACTGGAAGACCATCCTCATGAGGAACTAGAGAACCTCCTTGAAAAGCATCTATCCTAAGAGAAAGGGAGCTAGGACAGGTAGGCCTGGTCCAGAAGTTGATGTGATAATCCCAATTCACCTTCCTTCTAGACTCCTAAGATTCATGTCTCAGTTCTGTGACAGTTTGGACTGTTAGTACAACCAGAAAGAGTTTAGAACAAAACCCACATTGCTTTGGTACTCTTTAAAACAAGAAATCAAAATGGCAGGTGTTTAGGGCATTTTCTCCATCTATGCCACAAGACAACTCATAGATCTGTCACTTTCAAATCTCCAGTGCATCAAAGATGGAAAATTAGAGCCCAAAGGAGGGCAATGCCTTCCAAAAGCAGCAAGTTTCCACTTTAAGCACCAGTGTGTGCAGAAACAGAGGCTGTCAGAAGAAGGGGCAGTGGTATCTGTAAGAATATGACAGCATTTACCAGAACGGGTCCAGAACAAGAACAGAGGGAATGTCACTCCGTGTAAAAGGAGAGGTTTCTCAGGAACCTTAAAGCCTGGCCTTAATTGATGACACAAGATGCATCAAACATACATGTTTCCTGTCAATGTGACCCAATTTCAAATTCCGTGCTGATGTGGCCTAAGTAAGGATAGTTTACAAATATATGAGCCAATTGATGGAATACACTTGTCAATTGGGGGAATTGGGATGAACGGAAAGCAAAGATGCAAGGGATACTTTTGAGCAAATGTGATATTATATATGAAGATATGAAAGCAAGAATAGGCATATAGAAATAGAAGCAATGTCTTTTGGTGACAGTATTTTCGCATAGAACATAACACCTTCAGGTCATATCAAAATTGACCAGCATTCATTCCAACAAATAAATATACTGCCACTCAGGTATCATTATTAGTATAAATATAACTGTCACATGCATAGAGAATAGGAAATTCAGTTGAAGAAAGGCTAAAGACACATTCTTCAATATTTTACAATGTAAGTGTTAATGCTTTGTTTGTAGCAATAAGAGTACTATTCATATAGGTCAGTAAAAGGGCCCCATCACTGAACCACTATGGGAATGAAGGGAAGGTGGGGCTGCATATGTGTACACATTGGAAGCTGCTCAAGGAAGGAGCCTTGAATATGAGGCCATAAAGTTCAGATTCCATTCAGTAAGCAGTAGGGATGTTTCTGCTGTTTCCAGAGCAGGGGCACAGTGTGATGAATATGCTGCTGGAAAGAGATAACATTAGCACAGTGTACAATTGAAAGAAGGAAAGAGGACCCCTGAAGCTTTTTCAGTTACTCACATAGGATATGGGACCAGGCCTGGGGTGGTAGCAGTAGGAGTGAGTACAGAAAGCATAAATGTTGAGGCTGAGAGATAGAATACTATCGTGATTAGTATCCTAGCTTCTGAAAAGCAAACCCACACACCACTCATCTCCATATCCCAGGAATGAGCACAGTGCTGGTGCTTAGGGCAAGTGGCAGCCAGGATGATTTCTAGAACATTTCTGTGTTTCTTATAATCTTTTTTCCCCTTTTCTCATGAAGATATTTGCTTTTCATATGGTGCTTATTTGTGAATACAGAGGCCAGAAAATAATTAGGAGGTGTGCAGTCTCTGCCATGTGCTTGTCTAATGCTCTTAAAAGGGAACACATTTCAAAGATCCCCAGATCCTTTATTTTTGCCATACTTTTAGCTTCCGTCTCTCTGGTGCTTCCACCAGAGTTTTGTCATCCGTGCATTCGGTTCTGCCTTCTTGTAGGAATTTTCAAAGCAAGACAGTTCTATCAACACCCCTGCCTCCTGTTAAATGAATATCTAAGATGTTATTTTCTGGCAGCTTATCTGATGGCTCTGAGATCAGAGGCACTGTGATTTTCAGCAATAGGAGGTTTGATTCCAATATGACATACAGTAGGGCTCCGGCTTCAACAGAATCCCCCTGGTGGCACACTGCCAGCTAAACCGGCCTCATCCGACTTTCTCTCAGCATGCTGCCTACACACCCTCAGTAGCCTTAACATCAGGAAGATTCACACACACATATGGAAGAACAGGCTAAGAGGATAAAATGATCACTCAGAACCATGAATGGAGAACACAGAGTAATGAATATGGACTGAGTCATTTAGTTTTGCCATCAGTGGGCCATCCTTTATAAAGTGCTCACTTATTGGCAGCCTAAAACTCCCTCTGAGATGGGGTTATAGCTTCATGGCCAACCTGAGCATTGGCCTCAGTCTGCCACCACCTGCACCACCATCACCACTGTCATCATTGTAACTTTCATTTTGCTGCATGCACAGGGGTAAACTCACTTGTATAAAGGCTATGTTTCAGTACAACATCATTAGGGAGACTATCTATTTAAATATGAATTTCCAGGTAGGTCAGCAAAGTAGCCATCACTGATTCAGGGAACCACTATAAGTATGAAAGAATAATGAGGCTGGATATCCAGAAGGTGATCTATGGAGAAGGTCTTAAATACTGAATCCAACATACAGAGAAGCAGGCTGGCTATCCAACAATTCATTAAAGATAATATAACAGAGTAATATGGTACTAGAGATGATCACCACTTCCCTTCTGCTCACCTTCCCTGATGTACTCATGCATCAAGATGCTGGGTCCTGTATACCAAGTGACCCTAAATCACATCAAAGCTAATGGACCTAACCTATAATACTCTCTCTTCTGGAAATTGGAACTGGGGACACAGACACCAAGAAAAGGATACATGAGCTGAAAAGTAATGGGCTCAAAGATACCACTTTGAATTGGCCCTGAAGGGGTGATGGAAAAGCATGAGAAAAGAAGAAATCTAGGCTACAGGGAGAGTATGAAGCAGACGTGCAGAGAAGGACATGGATAAGAAATCACGTAGCTCCAAAATAAGAAGCAAAGGCTTTGACAGGCTTTGTAACTCCTCCAAGGACTAGGAATACTTTCCACAATTGGGTTCCACTGGAGACTGTTGGAATAAATCTTTTTTCACCTGAGCTTCTTCATGTGGAATTATGTCCCTTATAAATAAAAATTCCTTAACTAAGGAGCAGCTTTGAATATTACTGGTGGACCACATGGAAGAAGGGAAGGCCATGAGAAATTAGTCCTCCCTCTGGTATTACAAACTCCTGAAAGAAAAGAATGATACTTAATTACTATCATATTACTCCAAATGCTTAACACAATGTCTGATGCAGGGTAGGTGCTTGATAAAAATTTGTGTTTGAAATCAGTTATTTCTAAGCCACCAAGATGGGTATCTGCATGAGTGAAGACCAATACATTTTATTAAGTGGGTTATTTCCAGGTTGAAGAAGCTGAAGGGGGTTTTGAAGTCTGGTGAAAACATATCTTCCACCACATAGTAAGGGAAGATCCATACCTCCTTCTTTCTTGAATCCACACAGTCTTTCACACGTTGCTGAGCACAGGGCAGCACTCAGAGAATAGGTATGTGGTCTGTGATTGACTTTAAAATGCACATCAGGAGTCCCAAATAATCTTGTTTTAGAATAGCGTATTTCCTGAAACATATCTGGAAATGGACCACTGCACACTGCCACTATGGCTCTACCTCATCTGAGCCACCATGACATTTACCCTTCTAGATATCTGTATGGCCTCCTTCTCCATTTACTCCAGTTTCTGCTCAATCTCATCCTAACTAGAAAACTTTCCCCATCCACATAATCAAAAGTATCACCCCATTACTCTCCTTTTATTTATAATATCACCCTCTGATATTACATATGTTTACCAGTTTATTTGTTAATCATTTTCCCCAGTAGGATGTATGTTTCATATAAGTGGGTACATCTCTGGTTTGTTCACTATTATAACCCCAGAACCAAGGATAATGATTGGCACATTATGGATTCTCAATAAATATTTGAGAATGAAATGAATGAATTTCCCTTAAGGAACCAAAAGATCCTTGAGAAAAAAGTCTGCAACTAGTTCGTCTTTGTTGTTCTTACTGTATTGGTACAAAACTTACTCCATAGTAGGTGCTCAGTACATGTTTATCATTACATGAATTTAAGAATTGTAATAAGCTGCATATGTCATACTCTTCTTAGACCTGCAAATTCAACCAGCTAAGATCTTGCCACAGACATGCTTAAGAGCACTGGGTGACTTGACATGGTTTCTGAGATCTGAGATGAACAATGAAGCTTGAGAATAACAGATCATGTTGATCTTCTGGACACCTTAGAAAGGTGTTTTATTTTGTTTTGTTTGTTTCGTTTTTTGGCCCATAAAAGGTATTTATGTTCTTTTTATTTTTTTTATATTTTTTAAATTTTTTACTATAATTTATTGTCAAATTGGTTTCCATATAACACCCAGTGCTCATCCCAACAAGTGCCCTCCTCAATGCCCGTCACCCACTTTCCCCTCTCCCTCACCCCCCCCATCAACCCTCAGTTTGTTCTTTGTATTTAAGAGCCTCTTAGTGTTTGCCTCCCTCCCTCTTGGTTTGTAACGTTTTTTTTTTTCCCCCTTCCCTTCCCCCATGGTCTTCTGTTAAGTTTCTCAAGATCCGCATATGAGTGAAAACATATAATATCTGTCTGTTTCTGACTGACTTATTTCACTTAGCACGATACCCTCCAGTTCCATCCATGTTGCATGAAATCTGCAAATGGCCAGATTTCATTCTTTCTCATTGCCAAGTAGTATTCCTTTGGATATATAAACCACATGTTCTTTATCCATTCATCAGTTGATGGACATTTAGGCTCTTTCCATAATTTGGCTATTATTGAAAGTGCTGCTGTAAACATTGTGGTACATGTGCCCCTTTGCATCAGCACTCCTGTATCCCTTGGGTAAATTCCTAGCAGTGCTATTCCTGGGTCATAGGGTAGTTCTAGTTTTAATTTTTTGAGGAGTCTTCACACCACACAATTTTCCAGAGCAGCTACATCAGTTTGCATTCCCACCAACAATGCAAGGTGGTTGCCATTTCTCCACCTCCTTGCCAGCGTCTATAGTCTCCTGATTTGTTCATTTTGGCCATTCTGACCAGCGTGAGGTGGTATCTCAATGTGGCTTTGATTTGTGTTTCCCTGATGATGAGTGACATAGAAAGGCTTTAAATAACTACAACTGAGGATGACTCAAAGAGAATGCTTCCCTTTTTCATCACCAGATCCAGGTTTATTCCTTTCCTTTCTAGAATAGGACATATGCTAGTCTCCCTGCCAACCACAGTCACTTCAGCATAATCTTAGCCTTCATCTCCCCAAGGATTTAATGGCTCATTTCACCACCACCCTAGATCACCCACCTGGAAGACTGGAACTTTGTCACTCATTCACCATGAAAATAAAATGAAGTCATACTCCTTTAAGAACTTCCAGGGCAGAAGTTCTCACCTTGGCTACATATGAAAGTCTCCCAGGAAGATTTTGAAAGTCTCAGTTCCCAAGCTGCACTGAGCCCAATTAAATCAGAACCCCTCGAGGTGTGGTCCAGACATCAGTATTTTTTTAAAGTTCTCCATGGATTTTGAGAAACTTAACAGAAGACCATAGGGGAAGGGAAAGGGAAAAAATAGTAACAGAGAGGAAGGGAGGCAAACCATAAGAGACTCTTAAATACAGATTCTTAAATACAACCCAAACTGAAGGTTGATGGGAGGGGCTGGGGAGAGGGGAAAATGGGTGATGGGCATTGATGAAGGCACTTGTTGGGATGGCACTGGGTGTTGTATGTAAACGATGAATCATGGGAATCTACCCACAAAACCAAGAACACACTGTACACACTGACTGTTAGCCAATTTGACAATAAATAATAATAATAATAATAATTAGTAATAACAATAATAGTAAAGTTCTCCATGGAATTTCAATGAGAAGTCAAGGCTGAGGAATACAGAGAAGACATTCTCCTTTTGTGGGGAGTCTTTAGGATTCAGCAGAATGTATGGCTATTCAGCCCAAGTTTTATACAGTCTAATGAGGAAATAGATTAACTTTCCTGAATGACTAGGTGGTTATTCTTTTTTCAGATTCCAAGCAGGGGCCACAGTTTCCCCTTGCACTTAATAGATTTTTATTTCCCATTAAATATGGGACCCTATAGATCACACATATATATGGCCACAAATAATACATACACGTGTGAGCACAGTCTTATCTATAATCCCTGTTTTCTTTTCCCAATTCCTGTCTTTACCCATACCATATCCTTACCTTTCCTCTCTTTCTCTTAAGCAGCATTTCTACCTCTCTCTCCATAGACATCTATATCCATACCCAGAACAATATTATTAGGTTGGCTGGAGACAATGAGAAAGTCATGAAATTTCTCTGCAGGGTCTTAGTACAGATACTATTGGGACCCTGCCCCATATCCCCTAAGGTCATCTTTTAGTTCAACTGCAGCTGGAACCACCTGACATGCTGACAGTGGCATACCTCCAGTTTATACATCACTATGCTTCTGGACTCAGTTTCTCTAACATCACAGGAGCTCACCCAACCTCCATATAGGGCACCTTAGAAGCATCAGGAATTCAATGTCACTAAGAGCAGCCTCAACCAATAAAAAGCAGATCAATGCTGGCTTCTCTGTCCCTCAATTCAGACATTCAATATGGGTTCTCAGAAGTCTCCCAGGAGGACTGAACTCCAATTACCCACAGCAATAGTGCAAATAATTAATGCATCTGTGTTATCTCCTCTCCCTTCCTGGTGTCACTATCCTTACTGTCTCTCTTGTGCTTCCCAGGATGACCCATCAAATAAACTACCTGCACCCAAGTTCATATTTTATTGTCAGCATTTGAAAGAACCCTAAATAAAGCAAGCTGCAGATTCTCGAGATCTTTCTCTCTCTCTGTCTCTTTGTCTCTCTGTCTCTCTCTCTCTCCCTCTCCATCTTCCTACTATCAAATTTTATTTCCCAGAGGGCTAAAATTAAAACAGATAAGAAAAATGTGCACTGTAAGAAGAAAAAGATGAGCTTTACAGGCTCTCTTTGCATTTACTGTCAGTGCTGGATTGGAGAAGGTGGAGAGAACTGTGGATAATTGAAATGTCTTTAGGTTAGAAAGGCTCAGAATCAGACTCCATGGATGAGAAACCCCGGAAAGAACCTAGAATCTCCTTATGCTTAGAGAATGGTATGGATTCCATACTCACTTGTAATGGACACATTCCATCAGAAGTGTATCTTTCTCTGAGTCAATAAGAATGACAATACAAGGTCAAATATTTGCTGTTCATTGTGGCAAAGACCATTTCTTAGACTGAGAAGGTATGATTGGAAAGTTTCTGGCCTTCTCAGTGAAAAGCTTGTAGTTCCACTGTTTGCTGAGAGCCTCAGTTAACCAGTAGCTTAAAAGTTCTGTCTGAGGGGCGCCTGGGTGGCGCAGTCGGTTAAGCGTCCGACTTCAGCCAGGTCACGATCTCGCGGTCCGTGAGTTCGAGCCGCACGTCAGGCTCTGGGGGCTCTGGGCTGATGGCTCGGAGCCTGGAGCCTGTTTCCGATTCTGTGTCTCCCTCTCTCTCTGCCCCTCCCCCGTTCATGCTCTGTCTCTCTCTGTCCCAAAAATAAATAAAAAACGTTGAAAAAAATTAAAAAAAAAAAAGTTCTGTCTGATACACCAATTCCAGAACATGAGACCTAAAGCTCCAGCTGAATCTAAGTCCTGACACAATTACAGTCAGTTGTGTAGAAAGCTATAGGGTTTATTTAAAACACTACACACTCAAACAAAAATGCTTGGCATTTAACATTTTAAATATCTAACACATCATATTATTCCTACCTTTCAACCTAGCAATAATTTTATAATCACATCCTGGTTCTAAAATTATTTTGGAAAATCTAGTTGGTACACGTGTAAATGTGGAGAAATAGAGAGTTTCCTACTCTGGTAGGAATATTTGTATATTGGTGCAATTTCTGGAGAGCAATTGACCAATAGGTATAAAAGTTGAATGTGCAATAGTTCTTGGGATGTGGAAAGCAATGATACAAAAGTTAAATGGAAGCAATAGAAAACAGAAAGAATGTGGATTTGGGTTAAACTCATTACCTCATTGTGTGACCCTGAATACATCACTTAAATAATCTCTCTGATCTTCACTTTTCTCACCTCTAAAACAGGAAACCCAACTCCTGCATTCTTTACTTGTGGTCAAGGTTAGAGAAAGTGCACACAAATCATCTACTCTAGAGTCTATCACTTTAGCAGAACAAGTCAAAGATGAGGGAATTTTGTTGTTGTTGTTGTTCCTGAACAACAACAACAACAAAAGGTAGTATAACGAAGGTTGAGTAAAACCTAAGAAAATAACTCAAAAATTATTACAACTGTTGTAAGGGACTTAACCTGTCATGAGGAAAGATTTGAGCAGGAGGAGTGAGATCTTGTATGTATTTATGAGGGACTTTATAAATATTTTCACTTTCTGAAATAAAATGATAAAAAGAAGCCCACTAATCAATATAATATCCATGATAGCCCATATATCTTAAATTAATATATTTTTTAATTTCTTATGTCTTGCTCACCAGAAGCTTTTGAGTACCCTCCCTGATTTCAATAAAAATGTTTAAAAATTCATTTTGCTTTGTTGTAGAAAATACGCACACATTCTAAGGCCAGGGATTTTTTGTTTGTTTCTACTGTCATCATCTCCTCCTCCTCCTCCTCCTCCCCTCCTCCTTCTTCTTTTTCTTCTTCTTCTTCTTCTTCTTCTAGTTATTGTTGCTGTTACTTTGTCTAATTCATCATCCTATTATCCAATGCTTTTCTGATTTTATGTCATGAATAGTCCACTTCTACATTCTGGGTTTCAACAGAATAACTTAGATGCTTCAGATGTAAGAGTTTGAGCAAGTTTGAGTTACTTCAAGAGAGTAACTTAGATGCTTCAGATGTAAGAGTTTGAGCAAGGGATATTTAACTACCCTTTCCCCTACACCATCATAGGTCCAGGAATTATCCCCAAATTCCCTTTCTCAATATGTAGGATTGTACATTCTCAATTCCATCATTGATAATTGCATATCACAAAAAAATGGAATGGCGCCACCAGCAATTTACCTACCCCCATCAGATACACACATACAGACACACACAGACACTTAACATTCATCAAACACTTACTGTAGGTGTTCTGGTAGGCTCTATACCAGTTGGGGTTCAGACAAGGAGACAGAAGCATTGTGCTTGCTATTGGATAAGAAACTGATTAGGAGAATTAGACCTTACACAATTATGGAAGTAGGTGAAAAAGGAAACACCTTGGGGGTGGCACTACAGATTTAGAGGAAAAATCACTAACTGGTCCTCCTGAAGTTCTGGTGCAGGTAGAGAAGCTCGGTTTCTGGAGAAATCTGAGAAGACAGGTACAACCAGCAGCAAAAGTTTATGAGATGTAGTCTCTGTATAGCTACTATTTCTGTGGGTCCACATCCAAGCATCTGGTACAGATGCCTGGATAATAGGCATTGCAGTTGGAAAGAAGAGCTGGACGTACAACAGAAGAGAATGAGGACAAGCTAGGCACCTCTGTACATGTTTGTCCACCTTCTGAATATCACAGAAGTTCCTATCTTGGTCAACTATAACCTGGAACCATTCAGGAAAGGAGATTCTTGAAAATGCAGTATCTAGATTAATCAATCCATATTAAGTCCAGACCTTGTCAACTTGTCATCCATATATACCTTTTAAACCATATTTAATTTTAAATCAAGGCCATAGCAAAATGATATTTCTACCTAACATGATGCAAATTAGTATAACCAATGATACATAGATGGCCTCCCTAGATGAGGATGCACTAAGTTCCCTGTCTCTTTGTCCATCTGTAAATTATGCTTGTTCTTCTTCTGGGTGACACTCCTCCTTTGATATCTATACCTTAAACAATATTAATACATTTCATGTTGAGAAGTATGAGAATCAGAAACTGAAATAAGAAAGAAAACAAATGGTATTTTACACACACACACACACACACACACACATATTTACATCAAAGTAAGGAAGAAATAATCGTATTATTTCTGTAACTTGTCAGGCCATCACCATTGGGATTTATAACTTCCTGCTTCCATTGCCTATCTGTACTCTCTTTAGGCTGAACATACTTGGTTGGTCACAGTTCCTTGCCTGATAGCTAGGTGACCCAAATATTTGTTCCTTAACAATCTGTGCCATTAGCAGTCCTGCCTCTATTGGATTGTTGCAGCATTTCATTAATTTAAACATAAGACATGGAGAAGCACTGAGGCATTCAGAGACCCTCTTGCTTTCCAGACATACTACTCCTTACTCCCATTATGTTGGAGAAGCCCAATTTCCCCCTTGATAGTCAGGATCAACAACCCCTCTCTAATGCAATGACCCTCTTCTTTGCCTGTTGGTCCACTGGGAGGAGGTAATAAATGACCAGGTAATAGTCTCAACTTACAATTTAGTGAGGCTTTGTATGTACTTTGGTAAAAATACCCTTCCCTTTCTCAGTAAGAACTCTAAATCAACAGATCTCAAAGACATGGGAATAAATTTTGCTACTAGATCATTAGGAGTAACAGGAAGAACTATTCCCATTGAGCACCAATTCAGAGCATACATTCATTTTGAAGAATTATACCAACCCTGAAAAATAGCGCTAAACACATGGTGTTGAAACAGTTTCCAAAAGAACAGTCAGTATATTCTGATCTGATTCTATCAGATCAATTTCCTCAGGGTGATAAGGACCATAAGACTAGTGAATTTGGTATTTAATAATTATTTCCATGGTTAAGAGTAATACTGTGTGGAAAACTTTAACACTGAATACGGCACTTTGGAAATCGCCGGATGGTAATTTTGGCAGAATCATCACAAGCAGGTAAGACAAATTCATATCCAGGATATATGTCTGCTCCACTGTGAGCAAAGTGCTATTCCTTCTATGATATAAGTGATCCAATGTAATTAATTTTCCATCAAGTGGCTGGGTGATATCTTATGGGAGTAGTAACATATTGTGGACTCAGTGTTTGTCTCTCCTGCTGGTGACTTGGGCACTCAGTAGTGGTTGAAGCCAAATTGGTTTTTGTGAGCATAAGTCCATATTGCTGAGCCCATGCATACATTCCATTTCTGCTACCATTGCCACCTTCATCATGAGCCTACTAGGCAAGAGGAGGAATGTCTGGAGAAAGATGCTGACTAACATCCCAGCATGAGTCATTGTGTCCACCTGGTTGTTAAGATTCACCCCTGGTGAGGGTATTCTTTGTAAACAATCACATGGGACACAAATATCTTCATATTCATGACCGTTTTGGAGAGCTCTATCCACACATTACCTCCGAACTACTGGACACAATTTTCCTTTGTGTTCCTTCCAGGTCTCTGACTAAGCAGTCAAACCATTAGCCACTACCCATGAATCAGTGCAGATCCACATATCTGGCCATTTCTCCTAGGCAAAATGAACAACCAGATGCACTGTTTTAGAACTGGAAGAGGGGCCAGATGCAGCAAATTTCCCTTTCCTTGGAAGGGATATTGATGAGAGACAAATCTGGATGGTCTTGGGGGCTCATCTCTTTCCCCTTTTGGAAGCTTAGCAGAGAGCTGGCTTAATTCCACTGAGCCAGCCTGCAGAGATAAGGACTTTGGTTAATTTTAGCATTCCATTTAGCAGGCAAGGTTGTTCTCTGAGCCCTCTGTGTTTAGACCTTGGTCTCTAGTATGCATCTTTACTAGCATTTCCTGAACCCTATTTTACTTCTTTTTACTACAAGTAATCAGACACTTATCCACCTCTTAGGCTAACTTATATGGGGTGCATAAGCGGGAGTTCTTTTTTGAACATCTAGCTTTCTGTCCAAAGCAAGTCTGTGCTGGACTTAACAGAGCAATGAGAATTCATGAGACTGTGTGCACTCTACTACTTCTCTGATTTTAAGAGTTTCCCCTAATAAACCCTATGTTATATCTGCAGTCTATAGTACTCTGCTGATTACCCATGACCTCTTACCAAGCAGACAACTTAATATGCCACAGACCATTGGATGGCTGAAAGCTTAGACAAATTAGCATGCTCCCGCATGTTTGTGGGAAATACTTCCTACATTCTGGCACATATATGTCTAGGGAAGTATGTACTTCCTGCTTAACAGGTCCAAGGACATGATGTCATCAACATAGTGAAGCAGCAAGATATCCTTTAGAATGGAGAGGTAAGGATGTTCCTGAGAAAAAAAGGTTATGATAAAGGGATAAATTGCTGATAGTTATATGATAAAGTGTATTGCTAGTAACCAGCTGAAAGAAAACTGCTTCTGGCAGTCTTTACTAAGGTATTTACTAGGTTACTAGCTTTATACTAGAATCCAAGGGGTAGATCCAGTAGAAAAAAAAAAACATATCTGAAACAAATTATAAATGGATTCCCTCACCATCTGATTAAGCTTATGGTAATCCACTCTCATTCTCCAAGATCTATCTATCATCTGCACACTCCAAAAAGGCAAATTTGGACGGGGATGTAGCAGCAATAACCATCCCTGCATCTTCCTAGTTCTTGATGGTAGAAAAAAAAATCTCTTCAAACCCTCCAGGAATGCAGTACTGGTTATGAGTTACTGATTTAGTAAGAAGAAGTTCTAGAGAGGTTTTAATTTTTCCTTTCCTATCACAAAAGGCTTCATTCCATAGATCAGGGAACCAATATGGGTATTCTACCAGTTACTTAGTTATTTCAACTATACATTTCATAACTTGGAAAATCACTATTGCTTGACATAGACTACCAGTGTGCCACTGGACACTGAATAGACTAATCAATGCCTCTAAATCTACTCATATCAGAGCTCTAATGTTATACTAATATTGTATTCCTCTGGAACTACTTCTAGTGGTACCAATATTTGACTCAGTTTTCAATTAGTATTGATACCAGATATGGAAGAGGAGGAGGAGCCGGCAGAAAAAGATAAGAAAGAACAGTCAGTAAGGAGACAAGAAAAAGATGTACCTTATGCACCACACACAGAAAATGCCTTAATAAGGAAGGAGTCATCAGTTCTGCCAAATGCGGATGAAAGATCAAAGAAAAGGAAGTTTAAGAGTTAACCATAGGATTTGAGGGCATGAGAATCATTGTGAATCTTCAGGGGAGTGGAGTGTTGGTGTGGTGGTACAGGGTTTCACCAGAAAAAGTTGTAGAGAAATGGAGTGGCAATATGTACAAATATCGGATCATTATGTTGTACACCTGAAACTAATATAATGTATGTCAATCATATCTAAATTAAAATGTACAAATATACACCAAATACATACATACCTACTAAAATATTTTTTAAAAAATAAAAGATTATCAGGATATTTTAACTTTTTCCCATAATTCCCCATTATTTTTCTCCATCTGTCTAAAATGAATTATAATCATTTCTTATATTCAAGTTATACTTTACTTGAATATCTTTTAAGACTTGGCAGTAACATTTGATTTATGATTGCTCGTAATAATTATTGTAATATTTTAAAATGGAGTAGTGGTTAAGTAGTTGCTCTAGAACAAGGAAGCTTGCTTTTTTGTTTGTTTGTTTATTTATATGTGAACTCTTATGGTATATTTGGATGCTGAGTAAGTATAGAGGCAAAATTAATAATGTAAGAGAAATAAGGAGTGGGAAATAATTGAAGGAGCAAAGTCCTGGCATAGGCCAAGAAAAATGGAACCCATATGTCAATGGGTTTGCCTTATCAGGCATATGGGCAGTTGGTCTACTCTACCAGGAGGGAAAGTGGAGTAAATGAGCACAAATGAAGGTAGACTGGCAGATATGCTGTCTATGGGAAGATGAAGCCATTCCTTTTCATTGCTCCTATTTTCCCAGTAAAATAAAAACCTGAGTCATTAAGGTGGAAATGACAAGGGAAGACAGTATTAGAAGTTTCAGGAAAGAAAAGAAATAATGAAATGGTTGTCTTGGAGAATGAAAAGATAGTCACATGCTTGGTAGCACTGGAGCCTCACATTAGATATGTATATAAAATTAAATTAAGCCCAGTCACATTGTTTTTGTGTTTTTCTGCAGCCATGTCTCCTACTTGGGTATGGGAGGGGATGTTCCCTGTCTTAAAATGAATTGGTTTTATTTTTTCCAAGAACGGAATGCTACTCACACTAAATTAAATCCCAATGGGGATTTATGAGCAAGTACAGTTGTACCTTATGTGCTTATTGAACCAGGAACAAAAGGTTCTAAATTACTATTTCCAAATTACTATTACTATTACTATTACTATTACTATTACTATTACTATTTCCATCTCTTTTCTCTCTCTGCCAACCATTTTCTTTCTTTTTGTACACTTGGTAGAAAATTGTCCCGCAGTTTAACTTCCTAGCTCCAAAGCCTGGTGGCAGGTAACTAGAGGCTCTATGTACCAATTCCAGATTGCTAGGGGGAAAAATAAGATTAGCTTAGCTTGGTTCAGCCCTTGGGAGAGAAATCTCTGAGGAGGAAAACTGCACAGAGCAAGTAAATTAATGGACCCAATTCCTAAAATCCTCAAGAAGAGTAGTTTGATATGGTTCTGAGAAGTTATGGACAATCCAAAATCTTTCGTATTGCAGAAATGGAATATTGTGAAGTAAATTTTACATTTCCTAGAATTTCTTGTAATTAAATAATTGAGTTTTAGGGATAGGAGCAATATTGGAATAGTGATTTTTACTTTCCAGTGAGTCCCAATAGGCTTCTGATCTTGCATAAGTACAGTTTGAAATCTATGGAATAGCTATGGTCTAAAAAGAAATGAAAGTAGCCGGGAGATGGGGTTACTTTCAGGAAGGAGATACTTTATTTTAGCAAAGGTTATGAATCAAGCTTTTAAGGTTAGAACAGGTTTAAGAATGAATACTACATACTTTAGTTAATACTGAAGACTATCTTTTGCCATATACATTTACAAAAGAATATTTGCTTTGTGTTTATCTTTTCCGTTGCAAATGACATAAGACTGCTGCCATGTTCTTACGTATAAGTTTTGGTTTTAGTAAGAAGTCACATAGGGCATTTGAATAGAATTAAGAAATTTGGTCTGTCCACTTCTGACTTGCCTACTGCTTCTGTATGACCTTCATGAACCTGTCTGAGCTTTCTAGAACACCATATCTTCAAGTTCCCCTCCAGCTTCAAATCCTGTGATTCAAGAAACTCCCAGAAAGAATGGTCCTGGAAACATGAGTCATCACAATAAGATATGCCTTAGGAGCTTTTGGTAGAGCTCATACTTAATTCAAAGTTCTGTTGCATCCAGCAATATCCAACAAGCAGAACAACCCAGAAGCCTGGTTGAGGCAGAGAGTGCTTATAGTGTGCTTTTTGAATAAATAACAAATTTAAACTAGGAGAACCCCAGCAGTTGATTTAGATTAATAGCAATTTTGTATTGTATTAACAACATTGTATATTTAAGATGTAGAAACTCTCTAAAAATACAAAGAATTTTTGTCTGTTCAATATCTTGGGTTTTCTTTAGTGATATATTATGAGTAATAATACAGGAACTTTCCCCCAGTACCACGAGAGTGAGGTGAGGATTTTTAGCAAGTATGATGTTGATTTAGTAAGTAACTATACTGATTTCTCTAAACCATACAAGAACAAAAGAGATATGTAAGGGTCTTCAAAAATGTGGGATGAGAGTGGTTATTCAGATCCTAATACACTAAATAAAGTATCTCCTTACAACTACCATTCAAAAAATGCAGATGTACAAGTATACCATGTTGGGTTGTTTTGTTTTTTTTTTTTAACAAAAAAAATGATTTCTCAAGATACACATGAAAATCAGACCATATGTGTTCTGAAAAGACTTAATTTATCCTCTTTGGCTACAATCACATCCAAAACTGTCTGCCCAACATCTTTGCTATTATTAAAGACAACCAGGGTAAGACAGCTCCACAGCTGGCCTCAAGTATATAACTTCAAGTTAGAAAACACTCATTTGCCAGTCCTTTCTTTGTATTAAGTCAAAGCTGGTAAAACTATTAGATGTCAGGGTTCTCATGGAAAATGCTTTGAAACATGTAAAGTGCTATTTGAAAGTAATTTTGGCATTATTTAGACATACGTGGCCAGTAAACCTCATCTGGATTAGAGTCAGAGGGAATCAGACAGGCAAGGTGGGAGAGACAAGAAGGACCTAACCTAGGACTGATAACGATGGTTTCCAAAGGTACATTCCTTGGAAAGCAGCCAAAGTCGTGAGAAGCAAGAAACTGGAGAGTCTTCCAAGAACACTCCATCACAGTGGTAACTCAGGAATGTGCTGAAACATTGGATGGATGTCCCAATCTGCTCTATGATCAGGAGAAAGTGAGGCAATCATATAAACATTTGTTAGGATGATTTGAGTGAACTGAAAGATGATATATGGATATGGGCAGGCCTCGTGACAATCTCAACTGTACATAGAAATAAAGCCACAAAGGATTTTAGCATTGCAAAGCTGAATTGATAACCAAAAACTGAGGTATTATTTTTCTGCGTGATAGTTCAACCATGTATTGGGCCACCTCCATACATGTGAAGATAATTACTAATCACTGACAAGCAAAGGAAGTCTTTTTGTAGTGACGGACTAAAGGCAGAGAGCTCTAAGATACTGCAAGTGGTTTCAATAAACATCGAACTCTGAACAGACAGGAAAGCCATTATAATAATGATAATGATAAAACTCAGTGTCGTAAGTATATATTAATTGGCCTACTTCATACCTTACCTGATGAAAGAACCAGTTTTCATGCATATGAAGGAGTTGAACATCTAACTTTATGACTGCTTTACTTTTCAGGGATGGGGAGAAGTATTCAAAGGCATTCCAGTCATAAGAGAGTTGGATAGGAAAGGAAGAATGGTGATATCTTTTTCCAAGTTTAGAGGGGTTTTTGTCTGTTTGTTTTGGCAAGGCCCTCTTTCTGTCCATAAGAGACAAATATTCCACTGTAGTCCCCAATCTCTTCCTGCCTATCTCACTCTTTAAGGAGCAACTTAAGGAGAGTTCTATCTCACTCTTTAAGGAGCAACTCATGAGCCCAGCATGATCTATGATCATATCTTGAGAAATGTAGCACATGGTCAAATGAGTTACTCTTTCCTTTCCCCACCCTCAAATCTTGTGGGAAACCCACAGCCAGAACTATGAATCATTTCCTGTAATTTCAGGAAGGTATGGTCTGTAGTATTGAATCTAGGATAAATTCCTCTTCGTTGTATTCTGTTTGTGGTTATTGCACAGCTTCTTGATGAGAGGTTGGTTAAGTTGATTTAATTCTCCAATTACAACAAGAAGAGGTTAGGAAAGAATGACAGGGTGCATCATCCACCACTGATTCCCCAAATTAATAAAAAGTGAAGCCAAGATGGTGCTAATGAGTGTTCATGTCTGACCAGAAACTATTTCATTTCTGCATCCAGAAATCATGTGCTACTGCAAGGTGAACACTGTTATTTAATACTCCACTGATTCCCTCTAGATAGTCACTTTTCATCATCATTTTTGGATTTGGGTGTGTTTTTTTCTCCTGTGCATTAGAACTTCTTTACTAGAAGTGAGTAAAGTACATCTCACGGATCTGTGGCACCTGTGACCCCCTGCTGTCTTCTAAGAGACAGTATTAAATTTCCCAACTCTTTGATTATTCCTAGGTGACTGCCAAGGCACTGTATCACTGCCCCTCAGAGTTCCAACCCTTCTTTGCCTCCCTGTTTTCTCAATTTGTGAAAAACACACAGGCAGGCACACACACACACTCACTATACAGAGCACTTTACATGTATTTCCTAATTACCCTTCCCCATGGTCCTTGAGCCAGGTACTAATTTTACACATTTATAGATGAAACTCAGTGAGTCAATGTGCTATACCTACACATCTAGAAAGTGGCAAGCTGGGTTTGGTCCAAATTGGTGTTTTTAACTACCACACTCTCTTAATTGCCTCTCTGAAATATGTTGCCTTGGTTCTTATTTACAGGTGAGAAACTTGGGTCTAGAGAGATAAAACCAACTTTCTCAAGATCCCAAGGCTTCCTGAATCTTTGGAGTTTTCTCCCGGATTCAATATTGCTTTCTTCATTCTTGTTTAGCTATTGAGGTTCTTGGAAAGGGGTGTTACAATACATATTACAAAACTCAGCCAAAAGTAATTAAATAACAACATCCACCTCCTTTTCTGCAGTATCTAACTCACTTGCACTATGGAAAAGATTCCATCATGGGAAAAAAATATATGTAACGGTGGACCTACATTAAGGAAGACTTGGCCAGGTTCTCTGACACATTTCAAGGAATAAACCTATTCCATTTCTCTCTCCCAAATGCCCTCTGAAATAGAAGTGCTTTTCTTAAGTAAGACAAGGCACATTTGTTTGAGGCAGTGGCTAGGGTCTGAGTGATGCCAAATAGAACACTGGAAATCATTTATGTGTTGAATCAGTCAAATGGCTCAATGGGTAGCCCAGTGTTTCCTGAGAGGTGAAGGGAGAGACATTGTTCATCTTCCTGAAATCAGAAAAGAACTTTCAGAGTTGAGCTCCTCCTATGTGTGTGTGCATGTGGGTATTTCTGTGTATGTGTATACACATGCACATGCATAAGTTCCAAGAGTAAAGAGGGTATGGAAAGAAAGAGGACAAGAACCAACTGAAGCAAAGAAAAGTCATATCTGCCATGTGTTTGTTTTCAGGGAATTCAAAGTTTGTGATTCTTTTAACATTTTTGTTTAGCATTTTATTTTGGCATATAAAATTCCATAAATAAATGGGAAGAGCAGGGTTATGTTGGGGCATGAGACAAGAATCAACTTTAAGAGACAGAAATGTCTATATTATGGAAGCAATGACTTGTTTCACACATTTTACTTCTTTGTGTTTTCTTTAAAAATATGTTATATTTGTTTAAGAGTATGTTATAATTATAGTACATTTCTATAGGACTTACCAATTATTTTCATATGCTTATGAAGTCTGTACTAAAACCATACACACACACATACACATGTACACACATACCCCATTCAAGACCCTTAATGATCCATCACACTCTATTATGCCTCAAGCACCCACCCCACAATGTCACATGCTCCAGGTATCTTATATCCTATCAAGACACAATTTCTTGCAGTTCCGTGAATGCCAAGCCTTTTGGCCCCTACTTTTCTCACGCTGTTTCCTTTGCATTGAATGCCCTTTCTCCTTTTTCAGGCTAGAAAAGTCATACACATATTTCAGAGCCCAGCTTAAGTATTACCTTCTCTGTGAACACTCCACCCCACACCAATACGCTTGATCTCTACCCCACCTCCTTTCCCTCCACCAGATTCAAGAACACAGCCCTGATGGATGAATTATGGATTACTGTGCATGTCTGCTTCTTCACTCTAGATCAATTCTACCTCTACTCTGCATGTTTTAAATTCCTTCAGAGCAAAGGCTGTGTCTTGTGCATCCCTGTATCCTACCTGTCCGCCCCCCCCCACCCGACTTGCCTCTTAATACCTCATGAATGGCAGGTCTTTCAAGTATATTTATTGAATGGTGACTAAGATGATCAACTGATTAATTAATTGGATTGAATGAACCACATTTACATATTTGTTCCCTAGCTGCAAAGATGAAATACATTGAACTAATCCAACCACTTTCCCGAAAGCAAGTTTTCAGCAGTGCTTCCTACCAGATCCTCCTCTCTATGATAATGAGTGAAATAAGGTCAAGCACACAACCATTTGAAACCTTCACCCTAAAGTTTAACCTCTATGCTGGTTCCTTTTTATTTGGCCTTGTATATCCATTCTCTGCCTTGACCTGACCTGCTCTGTGCTCTAAAAGACTAAACACTTGGGAATTAACCCCCCCCCCATGCTGTTTTGCCCTGTAGCTTTCAGCTAATGGTGGGCACTAGAAGGACCCCAGAGGGCAGGAGGAAAGAGAAGTCAGGGTATTTCCTTTCCTAACTTTGTTGGATTACAGTGGCCCAGTAGCTGCGATCCTCTATCCAGACCCCCAGCTCCTGTCAGGCAGCTCCTTTTAGATGGTATATTAGTTTCCTGAGACTGCTTTAACAAAATACCATAAACTTGGAGGCTTAAAACAACACAAGTATATCATCTTATCATTCTGTAAGTCAGAAATCCCACACAGGACTCAATAAGCTAACATCAAAGTATTTGCAAAGCTGGGTTCCACACAGGAGGCTCTAAGGAGAATCTATTTCCCTACCATTTATAGTTTCTAGGGGCTGCCCACATTCCTTTGCTAAGGGTTACCCTTCTTCCTTCTTCAAAGCCAGCAATGTTGCCACCCTCTGGCCCTTCTTTCCTCATCACATCTCTTTCTAATCATAGCAGGGAGAGGCTCTCTGCCTTGAAGGACACATGGGATTAGGCTGGGCTCAGAATAATGTCCACATCTCAAGGTCTTTAACCACAATCACACCTGCAAAGTTCCTCTTGTAACATATTCACAGGCTCTGGGGATTAGGGCACAGACATCTTTGAGGGGTCACTGTTCTTTCTGCTACATATGGATTTAACTCTTGTCAGTTCTATCAACACTGTTCCCTCTATTTGCTTCTTCAAGTCTAGAAGTGGTGATGGCTTTTTGATGTCGCTAATTCCTGGACCTTCATCATTCCATGTGGAATCCTTTACCCTACCTTCAGCTCTACAAATTTCTTCATTAAATTCTCTCCAACCCTTCGAATATGACTATTGCCAGTATCCTGACTAATCACACAATGCTCACTCGCCCACCACAGATAAAATGGTATGACTGGACTCTTGCTACAGTTAACGATCCCATTAACCTATGATAATCCTCAGCAGAGTCCTGAGTCACCAGCTGTCTGAGTGAATTAGGAATAGTTCCACCCACCACTTAATTTCCTTATATGTCTGTGTGGCTGAAGAGTTGAGATGGATATTCATATTTGGGAAATGTGAAAAGGTTAAGCCACTCAGCAAATATGATAGCTGAGCACCTCCATTACTTCAGGCACTATTTAAAGATAAGTTCACCTAATTCTTCCTCCACAGCCAGAAAGATGAAGGATTTCTGCTAGAAAAATCCATAAAGCCTAGAGTTTGTTGGGTCTGTGGCAAATGAGGTTTACTCCAATACATTCTCCATCTTGAAAGGCTTACTCATCCTTCCACCTCAACACAATTGCTTCATGATTAAGGGCATCTGCTTTGGCAAGGCACACACTTAAGTTTGAATCCAAGCTCTAGGACTTGGAAATTATTTAACATCTTCAAGACTCAGTTTTCTTATCTATAAAGTGGAGATACCATCCACAGTATGTATGAAAGACTCAATGAGCTATATAGACTTTCACATTTGTGCCTACTGCCTAGTAAGCTCAATAAATTATTAATAATTATAATAAATCTTGCCCATTTTTAAAGGAAAGGATCAAATTCTCACCTCCAGAAACCCTTCCTAGATTCCTCCAGATTTCAAAACTCTCCCCTTTCTTTAAGTTATTACAAACCTTATAACTAATACAGTAAATATTTAGCCATAGTCTCCTTTGGAATGGAAGCTATGTCTTCTGCTGCTTTGGCATCTCTCTTTGTCCCTGACCTAGTGGTGGGTATAGAACAGACACTCAGGAAATATTTGTCAATTTATCATCTTCCAGATGGGTTGCTATCATGAAGAGTACATCTCCTCAATCTTTATTCTAGCTGCCACAGATCCATTTATCATTCTCAAGTCAGAAAAGAAAGTAAAATGGTATTCTATATGAGGAAACATAGCACCCCCTTTACTTATAAAATCAGAGATATCTTGTAGTTTTCTAAGCCACAGAGAGTGTTTATACTTTTAAATGTTCTGCCTTAATGGCCTAGTGGCCATGAGTCAGGATTATGCTATAATTTTAACTTCAGGAAAAAGGACATCTTCTGTACACCTTATATTAAGTCTGGTTATGCTGCAAGAACAAATAAGTCCAATATCTCAGTTGCTTAACATAAAAAGGCTTATTTTTCTCTTTTGCAAAATCTGCTGCCAACCAAGGTGACTAGGGCATCTATCTTCCATACAACCTGTCAACAATCCAGGCTAATGAAGATTCTCCATCCTCAAGCTGCACTGTCTGGAATATGCTACTTCTTCAGTTGTTACAGTATGAAGAAAAGACACTGCTAGAGAGTCTTTGTACTAACAAATCCTTGTGTGAAATATATCACTTCTTCTTACAACCTGATGGTCAGAACAGCCATGGCAAAAGGCATGGGGAATTTTGACTCTTCTATTGGTCTGGAAGGAGTGAACAGGATGCAGGTCAGAGTTGGGTATCACTACCACACTCCTTAAGCACTTGTCCAACTCTATGTTGAAAGATAATTTTCTCTACAAATTACAAACATGTTGAGGGAAGAGTTTCTTTCTTATCTAACACTGCTCCTTCTCCTCCCCCTGCCTTTGTAGCACAACCCCTGGCACACTATTCAAATATAATTATCAGTTCATTCTTTTTATTTACCAAATAGTTATTGAATGTTTACCATGTGCCTGACATTGTTCTAGGTGACAGAGATACGGCCTTGAACAAAATATAAACATATTTCTAAACTCATGGTACTTAGATTTTAGGGTTGAAGGAGAACAAACCAAAAAAAAAAAATAGACAGAAAGTATGCCTATGTGGCTGTTGATGAGTACTATAGAAAAAATAAAGTAAGGTAAGAGGTTATTAAATATATATGTGGCAGGGTGGATGTGGGTAACGTTGTGTGGAGCCACACAGGGATGAAGGCTTACCAGGAAGTCCTGGGATCCTTGTGGTGGCAGACATAAACAAGGATAAAAATATAACAAGATTAATCTTGATGGTGTCAAGGCAGCCAACGTGGCGAGGCTGAGTGTTGGGGAGCAAGAAACTGGAAAGTTATCCCAGAGGATGCGAAGGAATAGGAAGAAGAGATGGGGTCTTGTCAGAATCAAGAATTTTAGGGTTCCTTTTTACTCCTTCAAATAGTGATGTCATATCTAGAAAAAGAACTGGAGTTTCTGATTGTCCTCCTAATTTGCCAACAGGCATGGAAATGAACAAGAACGTTTTAACTGGAGCCTGTGGGTAAATTCAATTGGCTGTCTCCCAGCATACATTTTCAGGCATTTTTTTAAAATTTTCTTTTCCTTTTTTAACTCAAATAGAAATTCCTAATAGCACCTGTAGAGCCCATTAAGATGTCCTTTCTTAAGGCTGTAAGCTGCTTTTGCACGCTCTCTTCACCCTAGTGTGAAATTTCTGCCTTATGAATTGTTGGAGAGGCTTAAAAAAAATTCGTGACTTAAAGGCCCCTTTGAAGAATACTCCTGCTGTTTTGATGTTTCTATAACTTTTCTTTCATGCTTTTATCCTCTCCACCTCACCCAGATAATCATCTGGACCAGGATGCTTATGAATGCAACATTGATATGTATCTTTTATAGATAAAACTCTCTATGGCATGTGGGTGATCTTTGTTCAGCTCCTGATAACTATGAATTTTTTCTCTAAAAAGATGGATCTTCAGAAGGTCTGATCCTTTTTATTAATACCTATAATACTTAAATCCTCTTTTCAATGAGAAAAGGAGAGTAGGGAGCTCTGTCTCTGAGCTCTAGATAGTGAAGTTAGTTCCTTGCATGCTCTTGAGCTCAGTTCCCTCTTCTGAAAGGTTAAGTTGATGATTTTCCTAGTAGTAAATCATCATCACATCATCATCATCATCGTCAGTTTTATAACAGTTATTGTCATTTTTTGTTACCCTATGCAGATGTTGCACTAAATACCTTATATGCATTATCTTTTGTCTTTTATTTATTAGTGGAGTAGGCAGACAGTATTATTCTCATTTTATAGATGAAAAAAACAATGAGGCTCCCAGATGTTAATAACTCATCCAAAATGATACAGCCCTGAGGAAGTAGTTATTTTGATCACTGATATTTCCCCAGGAACTATAGTATCAGGTGCTCAGGTACTAAATAAATGTATTTTATAATGTATTATGCATGTGTGTAAATAAACAAATAAAGCCAAATACATAATATCTGAATTAGAATCTATGCTCCTACCTCAGTCCTTAGAAAAAATGGTAGCTCCTATAAAAGCAAGATCATTTTAATCTCTAATCTTCCATACCTAACCTATTTGCTGACAACATTCATTCACAATTTAGTCTTAATTGTCCACTTAGTGCTAACAACAGATAATATATACACAGTAGGTGTCTGCCCTACTGCCTTCACTATTTAGTAGACTAACTTGAGACTCCATTACAGATTTTTAAAAAGGATTTAAAAAATTGATCGCCTTCAATCACCCTTGGCTTTCCATAGACCAGCAATTCTCAACCAAACAATTCTATCCCCCACGGGACACTGGGCAATGTCTAGAGACATTTTCAGTTGCCACAAGGGGAGAGGTGCTATTGGCATCTAGTGAGTAGATGCCAGAGATGCTGCTAAACATCCTACAATGCATAGGTCAGGCCTCCCACAAAAACATTATCCAGACCAAAATACTGGAGTGCAGATGCTGAGAATTCTTGCCCTACACAAACTAGAAATGGTGCAGAGGAGGCTAATCTTCCTGATCTTTCAGCATCACCCTCCTCGCTCCACCCTGACTCCTATGTAGACAGGAAAAACGTATATTTCCAGAGCCTTTATGTTCAGTGCTCCTCTGGGATGCCTTTATCTAACCACATCTCATTCTTCACATCCTTCTGACCCCTTCAAAAAAATCAGTTCTCTTCTGATCCCATTCTTAAATAGGCTTGCAAGATGATTGACTAACCAATCTCATATACTAAGTACTTTAACTTAGCTTTAGCTTAAAATGAGTCATACTGGCCAATTACTCAGTGAATGGATGAGGTCTAAAAAAAAAGCTTAGAATAATTTTTTTTCTATTATTTCCCCCATGGAGTATAATATTTTATTTTCATTGACCAAGTGGAGCCCATCCTCCTACCTTGTCATCTAAAATGAAAATATCCCAACGGGCCCCCCAGGATAGCAAGTGGATGGTATAATTCAGTCAGAAGATAAGGAAAAAAGTTTAATCTCCCCATATTGCCAAGAATTTTCCCCCTGATTAGGAAAGAATTCTGAAACTCTGCATAATTTAAAATATACTTCATGTGCTAATGAAAAAGAACTGAGAATAGAAATAAATCTTTGCTATAAATAATCAATGCTATCAAAATGTCATGGTAAAATGCTCTTCTGATAGGGACAAAGACAGATAGTTTTCTAAGGTTTTATCTGGAGAGTATCAGGCTGTGCACCAGAATGACTTTTTATTCATTTTACTTATTTATTGGTTTGTATGTCTGTCTCCAACTACATCCATAAAACACTCCATCCAGATTCAAAGTGAAATACTCTGTATTTATACACACACTATAGTGGGCAGTGTGTGTGTGTGTGTATAAAAGAAAGGAAGAAAGGAACAAACACATGAATGAGGAGATTACTGCATGGCCATTTACAAACAACCCAAAATTGATTGCCCACAATGCAATGCTGAGTTTGGTTCTGGGATTGCAAAAATGAGTAAAACAAAACCCCAACCCTCACAATACGTTGGGGGAGGGAGGTTCCTTAGCCTTTGGCCACACATTTGAATCACCTGGAGAGATTTTAAACACTAATATCTAAGCCCTTCTCCTCCCCCAAAGGAATTAAATTGGAACCCCTGGGAATAAGGTCCACCCAGGCATCAGTAGCTTTTAAAGCTCCCCCAGATGATTCCAGTCAAAGTCAAAGTTGAGACCCACTGGCTTCTAGTCTGGTGGAGAAAAGTAATGAAACCAAATTTATTGAAGAAAGGTCTGTAGAATACCTTGAGTAATGGAATGAATGGAAATTAGCATTTTTTTTTTGGCTTCTAGTCCATCCAAAGCAAGGTACCATGGGTTTTACATGTGTCTCATTTCATTCTCATGACATCCCTAGGAGTAAGTATTATCATCCACAGCTGAAAGATGAGGAAACTAAGGTACAGATGACAGAGACACAGCCTTTGCCATAGGAGTTTTCAAAAAACACAAAGAAAGGAAGAACATAGGAAACAGATATAGTGGGAAAAGGGGCAGAAACTCAAGTGGAACTCAGGAGACCTTGGTTCATGTCTAAATACTTTCATTAACTATTTGAATGGGGCAAGTTACTTAATGTGTCAGAGCCTATGGAATGATAATAATAAAGTCAAAATCAAAAATTCTATCCTTTTTAACAAAGGTAGACTAGAGAAAAAGTAACAATAGTGTGGTAGGTATGATCAAAGAGAGGACAGATGTCATAGATGGAGGGCTGTCCACTAGTCCAGCTTTCAAGAGGCATTGGATCCAGCTGAGGTTGCCACAGTTTACAACTAGCACTTGAATCTGCAAATTCAAAAACCTATTTGTGAAGACGTTGGTTTGGCTCTGAAAGACTGACACATAATAACTCAACATTCAAGAAACTGATGTATAAACCATTCCCCCAGAGTATTGCTATATAAAAAGAGATGTTTCTATTGACTTTGTGTAGGCCAAGGTCACATGATGGTTGAATCAAGTCAAAAAAGATAGTGTTAACAAATGTTCTTCCTCGATCTCGCGGTCCGTGAGTTCGAGCCCCGTGTCGGGCTCTGGGCTGATGGCTCAGAGCCTGGAGCCTGTTTCCGATTCTGTGTCTCCCTCTCTCTCTGCCCCTCCCCCATTCATGCTCTGTCTCTCTCTGTCCCAAAAATAAATAAACGTTGAAAAAAAAATTTAAAAAAAAAGAAATGTTCTTCCTGAGTCTTAGCTTCTGCAATCATACAACACAAATAAAAGGCATCCAAGTTGGCCAGAAGGAGGTCAAACTTTCACTCCTCACAGATGACATGATACTCTATGTGGAAAACCCAAAAGATTCCACCAAAAAACTGCTAGAGTTGATTCATGAATTCAGCAAATTTGCAGGATATAAAATCAATGCACAAAAATTGGTTGCATTCCTATACACCAACAATAAAGCAACAGAAAGAGAAATCAAGGAATTGATCCCATTTACAGTTGCACCAAAAAAACATAAAATACCTAGAAATAAATCTAAGCAAAGTGGTGAAAAATCTATATACTGAAAACTATAGAAAGCTTATGAAAGAAATTGAAGACACAAAAAAATGGAAAAAAATATTCCATTCTCCTGGATAGGAAGAACAAATATTGTTAAAATGCCAATGCTACCCAAAGAAATCTACATATTCAATGCAATCCCTATCAAAATAACACCAGCATTCTTCACAGAGCTACAACAAATAAACCTAGAATTTGTATGGAACCAGAAAAGAACCCACATAGCCAAAGAGATCTTGAAAAAGAAAACGAAAGCCGGAGGCATCACAATCCCAGACTTCAAGCTATACTACAAAGCTGTAATCATCAAGACAGTATGGTATTGGCACAAGAACAGACACTCAGATCAATAGAAGAGAATACAGAACCCATAAATGGGACTCACAAACGTATGGCCAACTAATCTTTGACAAAGCAGGAAAGAGTATCCAATGGAAAAAAGAAAGTCTCTTTAGCAAATGGTGCTTGGAAAGCTGGACATGCAGAAGAATGAACCTGGACACTTTCTTACACCATACACAAAAATGAACTCAAAATGGATGAAAGATCTAAATGTAAGACAGGAAGCCATCAAAATCCTCGAGGAGAAAGCAGGCAAAAACCTCTTTGATCTTGGCTGCAGCAACTTCTTACTCAGCATGTCTCTGGAGGCAAGGGAAACCAAAGCAAAAATGTACTACTGGAACCTCATCAAAATAAAACACTTCTGCACAGTGAAGGAAACAATCAGCAAAATTAAAAGGCAACCGACAGAATGGGAGAAGGTATTTGCAAATGACATATCAGATAAAGGGTTAGTATCCAAGATCTACAAAGAACTTACCAAACCCAACACCCAAAAAACAATCTAGTGAAGAAATGGGCAAAAGACATGAATAGACACTTCTCCAAAGAAGACATCCAGATGACCAACCGACACATGAAAAAATGCTCAACATCCCTCATCATCAGGGAAATACAAATCAAAACCACAATGAGATATCACCTTACATCTGTCAGAATGGCTAACATTAACAAGTCAGACAACAACAGATGTTGTCAAGAATGCAGAGAAAGAAGATCTCTTTTGCATTGTTGGTGGGAATGCAAGCTGGTGGAGCCACTCTTGAAAACAGTATGGAAGGGGCGCCTGGGTGGCGCAGTCGGTTAAGCGTCCGACTTCAGCCAGGTCACGATCTCACGGTCCGTGAGTTCGAGCCCCGCGTCAGGCTCTGGGCTGATGGCTCGGAGCCTGGAGCCTGTTTCCGATTCTGTGTCTCCCTCTCTCTCTGCCCCTCCCCCGTTCATGCTCTGTCTCTCTCTGTCCCAAAAATAAAAATAAACGTTGAAAAAAAAAATTAAAAAAAAAAAAAAAAAGAAAACAGTATGGAGGTTCCTCAAAAAACTAAAAATAGAACTACCCTGTGACCCAGCAATTGCACTACTAGGCATTTATCCACAGGACACAGGTGTGCTGTTTTGAAGGGACACATGCATCCCCATGTTTATAGCAGCACTATCAACAATAGCCAAAGTATGGAAAGAGCCCAAATGTCCATCAATGGATAAATGGATAAAGAAGATGTGCTATATATACACAATGGAGTATTACTCAGCAATTAAAAAGAATGAAATCTTGCCATTTGCAACTACATGGATGGAACTGGAGGGTATTATGCTAAGTGAAATTAGTCAGAGAAAGACAAAAATCATATGACTCCACTTGTATGAGGACTTTAAGAGACAAAACAGATGAACATAAGGGAAGGGAAACAAAAATAATATAAAAACAGGGAGGGGGACAAAACAGAAGAGACTCATAAATATGGAGAACAAACTGAGGGTTACTGGAGGGGTTGTGGGAAGTGGGATGGGCTAAATGGGTAAGGGGCACTAAGGAATCTCCTCCTGAAATCATCATTGCACTATATGCTAACTAATTTGGATGTAAATTAAAAAATAAAACAAAAACAGAAAATAAAACAAGTTAAAATTGAAAAAAAGAAAATTTCCTTCTGGCTGCTACATCATTTACTTCTTGTCCTACAAGAGCTGGGAATCCTTCCTAGACCAGAGCAGATAAACACTGTTTTTTCTCTCTCTCTTTGAGAGTTTTTTTTTTTTTTACTACATTCCATTAACACTGCCTATTTCTATAATATAATTGCTATTTCAGCTTCTCATTAATCAGCTTCAGCTGTTTTATTACAGTGGTTTTAGTTTATATTTGATTGTGTTGTACCTCCAATCATATAATTACAATATATCAGGTTGCAGTTTCAGCCATGTTTGTAGATGCATGTGTTCATTCCACTTCAAGTTCTTGAAAAAAACTTAGAAACAAAAAAAAAACTGAGAAGACGAGGTGACAGAGGGTCCTTCTCTGGGCTCAGCCTCCAATGGCCTTACTGCCTTGAGCAAATCATTTAATCTTTCTGAGCACAAAGACTCCCTTTGTGTAATAGCAAAAAAAAAGACTGTCACTATCTCTTTTTGCATATGAAAAATGTTAAATAATATATTAATTTATGCATCACACAATAGACACAAAGGAATAGGCACTATGCTTTTCCTTATTTGCTACCTGAGCATCTTCATCGGATTTGACTATCTCTACCTCAGAGTTACTACAACAAATCACTAATCTCATTGGCTACACTTAAATTCTTCTCCAACGCACTTGCAGGAGTTAACTTTATCTTGACATTCTGGAGGCCTTTTACTGTTTCCCTTGTGTCTGACAATCCTCTCTATAGAGCTGTACAATTTACAATTATATCATATGGTCTCTTATGAACTTGATGATGTCTCTAGGAAAGAAGTAGAGTATATTGTTATTTCCACTTCCCAGATGACAGATAAGTGACACAGCAGGTAGGTGATGGACTCAAACCCTTTCTCTTGATTCTAAGTGTTCTCTCCACTGAGCATGCTGTGAGTTCTTTGATGCAGTCCAATTTTACAAATTATTATGAGGCTCTAGGCAGTCATTCCATCCCAGGGGTTCTACTTTCCCCTCTAAAGAGGAAGCTAATAAGTTGTTTCTCCATGATGCTTAGCTTTGGTCAGATGTTTTAGAGCAGTGTTTAAAGAATGTGGCAGAAAAATGGAGAAAAACTAACAAATAGAGAATACCAACTAAAATTACTTAAAGTGTCTATAAATCAGTCAGTGGGCACAAAGTTTAAGGGATTATGGGTTTTTTATTATAAAAGTAAAGAAAACCAAGCTTCAGACTCATTAGCTTTCTTTTTTTCTACATGGAGGGTTAGGACAAGGGAGACAGTGAACAGTTGTTCTCAGAACTAAATATTAGAGAATATGCAATCCCATCCTATGGGATGTAGGTCAGAACTTCCTTACTACAACAACGATTAAACATGGGAACAGAACTCGAAAGGCAAGTTTCCTGTGTAGTCACTATTCTTGCTGTTGTTAAAAGCAATCATTCTCATGGGTGGGACAAGGGGAGCACAGGTGTTTGAAAGATATATCATGCTCCCAGCTTGGGGTCATATCAGCATATTGGAGTAGCATAGGTGGGGACAGGAGGATATTTTTTAAAGCATATTCAATATTATGATATCATGTACTTGGATAACTCAAATAGCCTTATTATTTTCATAATGTAAACTTTAAAGTCAAGTATAACAAAGAGTTGTACATACTATGAGCCAGGAAGATTCTTAATAGAGTGGAGGGTGAGAGTCAATATCTTGTGTTTATAAAATGAGAACAGGAGTGAACAGGTTATGTAAAAAAATGCTTCAATACACCAGGACATCATGTTTGCAATGACAAGTAGAATCAGCTTGGAGGCAGGAGACCAGACTAGAGATCTAGAGTTCTTCCACACCACAGGCCATACCACCAATCTGAATGAACACCTGCCCTCTCTCATCCAGTAATCCAACATTTAATAAGTTCCCAAGTACACCAGACCCAGAGTTGGGCATTCAAGGAAAGGCAAATAAAACACAATCTCTGACCTTAAAAAAAAAAAAAAAAAGGCTACAGTCTGGTGTTGGAGCCCGACAATGACATATGTAACAATAGTGAATAGAGACTACCAAGAGCAATAGGCCCCAGAGGAACAAGGAACATTCTTGGAGGAACAAGGTCTCATTGTTGAAATTTACTGAAAAAAGTGAAGCTTATTTTCCTTCAGCACCAGAAATGAAGAACATGGGTTTGGAAGGAAATAAAGATAACAAAGAAACAAACAAACAAACAAAAACAAACAAGAAAACAAAAATCAAAAATACACTTCAATTCCCTCTGTCTAGACATGATATAGTATCACTAACCTCAAACAAAGTTATAATTAGATATACAAAAAGCCATGCACTGAGTATTAGTAGAGCTGTAGTGTATTTACCCAGCATACAACTATGGAAACTTCTCCTTACATCTAGGCTCTTCACATACAAAGTATATTTTTGGTCACTCAAAACTGCTTTGGATATGCATATTATTATTTAAAAATTCTAAAATGACCCTGCTTCCTCCCCTGTGAGAAGCAGATGCATGGAAAGTTTCAAATTTCAAAATTACTCTGTGTTGGAGTTATTCAAGGCCAAAAATAATCTTAGATGTTTTTTATGACATAAAACTGAGGGTCTGCTTTTTTTTACTTCTTCTTCTTCTTCTTCTTCTTCAGGCACCTGAGTATCAGAAACAGCTGAACAGATGTTTCTCTAAACATTGAACAACCTAAAAACCTCACCTTTGGGATAAAGTTGAGCATGAAAATTTAAAGCCTAAAGGATAATTTTTTAGCAAGTTTTAAGCATGTGAAACAAGTGAGGGAGGCCAGTGACTCTGAACTATCAGGTGTAGGATCCATCTTGGCAAGGAACCTGATGGTCAACCCACCATATTTATTCAGCCTGTGCAATGTGTATGTGGTAAAAGGACATGACCCATGCCCTAAGGTGGCTTGGATCCTAAAGAGCAATTAAACAACAATATCAATTAGTGAAGGCAAATTCAGTTGTGTTTTAACTTTTTAACACCTATGTTTTTGAGAAATTGGATGCATATGAGTGACTTACATTCCTGTTCAATTTTATGTGAGAGTTAAATTCAAGATACTGTGTGTCTTGCCCAAACTGAAGAATGCCCAAGATACTGTGTGTTAAGTTTAAGTTGAAGGACACTCAAGGTACTACTTGTGTGTTACATGCAAGGTGAAGGATGCTCAAGGTACCACCTGTACATGAGTTGAAGGATGCCATTATGATTAATTTTAGGTGTTAACTTGACTGGGCCATGGAGTGCCCAAACACTCCATTTTGGCCAAACATTGTTCTGGGTGTCTCTGTGAGGGCATTTTTAAATGATATTAACATTTTAATTGGTAAAGTAAAGAAGATCACCCTCCATAATTGGGCAGGCTTAATCCAATCACTCGAAGGTCTGAATATAACAAAAAGACCAAACCTCCTCCAATAAAATAAAATTCTCCAACAGATATGAAACATTGACTTTTCCTGCCTCATAGCCCTCAAACAAGAACACCAACTCTGCCTGCCTGCCTGATGACCTTTGAATTTGAACACTGGCTCTCCGTGCGTCTCTAGTCTGCTGGCCTACATGCAGACTGGATTTACTACCCTCCATAATTACATGTGCCAATTTCTTATAATGTCTCTCTATCTCTCTCTCTCTCTCTCTCTCTCCTCTCTCCCTATCTATCTCTCATCTGTCTATCATCTCTTATTGGTTCTGTTTCTCCAAAGAACTTTAATACAGATGTTAAGGTACTGCCTGTGTTTTGAGTGTGAGTTGAAGGATGCCTTTCACATCACTCTTTCCTTTCTACAAGCTGCCTCACAAGTTATGGCTTACCCTTCTACCCAAACTAGCATGAAACCCCTGCAATTAATCAATCCTAGATTAGACAACAAGGTCTGGATACATCTAATATGCATATTACATCAAGCACAATACACATATGAAAAAGAACTAGACAAGCACTTAAAAGAGAACTGAGTTCCAATGCCTACTCTGCTATAATTCAAATGGATTAACCTTGGGAACTCTCTAAAGTAACTACTCTGGATTTTAGTTTTAATCAGTAAAATGGAAGTGTCTGAAGGAACAATGTATAATTTCTCATAATAGGAAGAATATGAAAAATGTTTCATGAGAGTCACAAAAAGATACAAGGAGATGCAAGGAGCCACAGATATATTTTTATTGGTGGGAAACTAGAGAGACTTCTGAAAGGAGCCAGCACCTGTAATAGATCAGGGAATTTCAAAGTGGTCCAAGAGGATGTGAGAAAGGCATGGTCAACTTGGAAAAAAGGAGTGCACTGATGAGCACTGTCAGCAGCTTCCAAGTGACCCAGAGGGATTGGGGGAGACCTAGTGTGAGCATGACATAGAAGGACTTGAGCACAGCCATCAGGGTGTTTTATTTGAATGGAGATCAGCAAAGGGAAGCATAGAGCAAGCCTCATTAGAGAGCAATATGATAGATTATGCAGACCTCGAAAGGGGAGAATCTAGCCTTTTATCCAACAGAGTACTGCAAGTAATGGATAGAATTTTGGTATTTTGACTGAAAAAAATGGACTGTAGAATCTCACAAGTTGATGGGGAAACTAGAAATGGAAAGAGAGGTAATGAGGATTTTATTTTATTTTAAAGTGGATAAGGAAACTCCATGTGAAAATGTTCTTCCCTTATAGGCAGCGTGGAAGCTGAGACAGAAATAAACAGCTCACCCTGTGTATCCATGTACAGGCCACCAGACAGGCAAGGCTCACCCCCAAACTATGGTAAGCACAAAGATACCTAAGGAAATATGCATATTGCCATCAGCAATAGTGGCTCACTGAAATATGCCAAAGATACCTGTCAGGGGAGGTGCAGGATATGTTACTGGAAGAAGTTTTGCAGAATTCAGACATGTCCTGGGAGTGTAAGCCCTCTCTTTCCATCTCTACACCTAGCACCCTATTGAGTATTGCTGCAAACTTGAAGCCTTGGTTCCTGCCCTGTTTCTTAGATGGTGTGACCCTGCCATTTTCCTTCTCCTCCATGGATTGCCAAACTCCCAACTCCAACTCTGGAGAGTAAAATTCCTCCCATGCAGAGCCAAATTTTACTAGTATGTGTAACCCCAGTACTAAGATTACTGACTGAAACACATTAATTCCTCAATGTGCTTCCCAGCAGAAATTCATCTGGAAGAATCACCTTAACTATAAAGTCATCTGCTTGGTTATTCAATAATTTGTTTATTGAATGCTTACTACAAGCCAGGCCCTGTTCTAGGCACTATATACACAAAGATGATTGAGAGATGGGCCACAATACTCATTGGCTATCAGGCTAGAGTTAAATAAAGTCAGATGAAGTACTGTTTAGGTACAGCTAGCTCCAAATAAAAATTCAAGCAGAAACTGTCTAACTCATGTACCCATCCATCTATGCATTCATTAACAATTTAGCCAATATGGATTAGGTGCCACAGTTTACACAGATGAAGAAGACATGGTGTATGTGCTAGAGAAGTTCTCCATCACAATCACAGACAGGTACAACACACAACAGGTGCTAATAAATGCATTTCTAAAAAGCAGTGGGCATTCAGAGTAAAAACTAGGCTACAGAAGTCAAAGGGAGACTTGGAGTTAAAGACACACAGATTTATAAACTAAAGGTACATGATTTCAACAAGAGTGTGTAGTCATTTCTTTTTCAAGTTACAAGAGTTCTTAAGCACAATCTCAAGGAGAAAAAAAAACAGAAAAAGGAAGCAGTAGTGCTGTTTCTTGTTGAAGTATGTGGGAGTTTCAGGGAAAGAGAAACCCAGAGTACCCTACTTAGCTTTCCCCTTGGGTCAGGTGTGCCTTTAAGACCCCCGGGAACAAATCTGTGTGAAAATCATCACTCTTCTTGACAAAGAGTAGGAAACACACTCTTGGTTCTTTTCCAACTTCTGCAGCCGACTTGCTAGATAACAGACCAAGCACTGCTTGACCCACCTATGTCCTGGTGTCCTCAACAGAAAAATGAGGACACAGACAGGTCCAGGCTGACTTGCCTCCCAGAAATCCTGGGAGGCTAAATTAGGCACCACCTGCTAAGTTTCTCGAGCTTCCAAGAAAAAAGAAGGGGATTGCATGGGCAGGCCTACCTGAGGCCTTATTAAAATCTAGGATTTGACAATCCCAAAGTAGAGGCATCCTGAGTGAAACACACTGCCCCAATTACACAGTCAACAGTGCTCCTCTGGAATACAGTGAGTATGTTAAGACAGTTTGGTCCAAGACAGGACATCTTCAGATAAGAAGGATAATTTAGGAGTCAAGAATAGAGTGATTTATTTGAGAATAGAAAAGAAAGAGATAGAAAAAAAATGCCTTTTAAAAGATCAACTCTTCCCCAGGGATGTATACTTGGTCCCTTACCAAGCTAAAAAAGGCAATTTAATTGTTCATACATTATTGACTTGACAAGGCAAACCAGCTTCACCAAAGATGACCTTCTGTGTGCCTGAGGAGTGTGGCATCACAGGGAGTAGACTCTGCTGTGTGACTCTTTCCTAAGCACTTTCTCTTTCTGCTTTGGTGACATGCTGCCCCATATAATGAGGCTACCCCACCTCTCTTTCCCTCATACATTTTCCATCCAGGAAGAGCATTTCTGTCACTCCCATCTTGGGATTTAGAGTATTGTTTTTGTGGTACACTTAATTACAACCACTAAAAAATAAAATTCAGGAACTAAAATTATGTATTTGCTTCTGGACACAATTTATTCTGTTTTATATCAAGCCATATTTTAATTTTTAGCTTTTAATTCTCAGAAAAGTGTCTTCAGAAAAATGGGAAATTCAACAAAAATTATCAAAAAAGACATTTCAGGGGTGCCTGTGTGGCTCAGTGGGTTAAGCATCTGACTACTGAGCTCAGCTCAAGTCTTGATCTCAGGGTTGTGAATTCAAGCCCTGCATTGGGCTCCACACTGGGTGTGAAGCCTACTTAAAAAAATAAAAATAAAAATAAAATAAAGATATTTCAAACCAAAGTCATAGCACACAAACTGATGGTTCTTGATTCCCCATCTCCATTTTCCCAGCTCCATTTTCCTGGCTCTGGGGTCAGTAAGGGCCTGACCTAGTACTCCACTTGTTTTTATAAATAAAGCTTTATTGGAACATAGCTATTTTCATTTAATTATGTATTATCTATGGCTGCTTTTGTACTGCAGTGGCAGAGTTGAGTAGTTGCAACAAAGACTCCTGCCCCTCAGAGTCTGAAATATTTACTGTCTGGCAGTTTGTCAACCCCTATGTTCAAATCCTTCTGGACATCTCAATATGAGTGACTTATAGCCTCCTAAAATGTCCTCCAGATTTTTCATTATCTTTTTCTCAAATGCATACCTTCTCTGGAGTTTCTTGCTTCACTAAATGCCACTATCATCAAGCCAGTTTCCCACATGTAAAGATTAGGAGTCCATTCTTGCTGCTTCCCTTTCCTTCACCATCAAGGCAATTAACTAGTAAATTCTAACAAATCATTCCCCACCCTGAAGCTAGAATGAGCCTTCTAAAATATAAATATGGTTATATTTCTCTCCCACTTGAACTATTTTAGTGTATTTCCATTATTTTTAGCCTTAAAGACATTTAGGTGTTCTCAACCTGACTTATTGGAAGCCAGGGATAATGTGGCTCTTGCTTCTGTTTCCAAGTCTCCTTCCGTCAGTCCTTACAAAACTCATGCAGGCTCTCTCTCAGCTCTGAGACGTCTCTGCATGCTATTCCCTTACTTAGAACAATCTGCCCTTTGCAGATATTTTCTGTATCATTCTTCAGGGTACAGCTAGAAAGTCACTTCTTCAGGGATGCCTTCTCACAAATCTGGACTATGTTTTGATCACTCCACTTGTGACTCTATGTTTCCCCTGCTATAGTGATCACAGTTCCTTATTGTTAACACCTCTTAATTGCCTGTCTTCTCAGCTACACTGTAAGTCCTCTGAGAGCAGGTATCTTATCTGTCTCATTTACCATCGGAGTACTTAGAAAAAGGAAGTTCTTAGTACTTACTTCTCAAGGGAATAAGTGAATACATCTTACTCCAGGAAAAGAGAAGCTTTAAGAAAGAAGGGAACACAGAAACAGTTATAGAGGAAACTGTCTAGCTCTGACTTCCTTCCCATCACTTTTTTAGAAGAGTAGGTTGTACAAGGCTGAGGTTGTTGTATCATGTTATTCTCTGGCAAGGAAGGGAATTGTAAACATGTTATCCTGTGTGTGAGAAAGGAAGAAAAAAAAAAAGACTGAAGAGATAAGAATAGAAAGCTCATGGTACCACATTTGCCAGGGCCTTGAGCCAGTGATAGATAGTACTATTATTACCATGTTATCTTTTACAGATTTAAGATCGCATCTAATTCTACAAGCTTAAAGCAGCCTTTACAATGTAAACTTCCTTTTAATTAGTCTCTTGCTCAGCTAAGTCAAGGTAAAACTTATATTCCCAGATAAACTTATAGGACACTAAGGGCATCTGCTAGTTGTGCTTATACGTTCTTTAATGCTTCTGAACATTTTTGATTTCTTATAGGACTGTACTGCCAGAGGCATGCTTGGGAATTAAAGCCTTTCCCCAAGGATACACATTAAATTGTGGTAAAATTTTGATTAAATAATTGAATGGAAGAAAGGAGAAACCATTTGAAATGAATCTTCACTTTCCAGAGTGGGGAGTCAAGAGGTAACTCTAAGGTTGATATGTCAAGAAATAGAGGTATGAACAAGCATGTTATTTATAGTTATGGAGACCACTTCTAGAACTAAAAAGACCAAAAGTCCCAACTAACTACTTTGCTGGAGAAAGAAGCTATAGAAGCTATTGATAGGAAAATGACAAAATTCTCCCTACAGGTTCTCAAATCGTGATAAAGTATGAATACCTTTAACATAAGAGTATTTATATTAGAGTAAGTTTATATGCCTGGGGACTGAATTCACAATCAGGGTTGGGACAGAACCAAAAATGATGAAAGGTGAGCTTAGCCTCCAAAACACTGGTCTTCAAACACTCAGAGGGCCTGGGATCCAGGGCTTCCAAGAGCTTCTATACCTAAATACCAGCAGCGTTTATACCCAAAGGAGAGCCACCAATAAAGAGAAAGACTTTGGGGGAGAGAAATATCACACTTACCTCTGAACATCATTGAAGATTCTCTAGACAATACCCTCCTAGTTGGGAAGATCTTTGAATTTCTGCAGATAATGGATGGATTTTTCTCACAGTCATTGCTTCTTATATTTGGATCTAGTTGACATGTTGGAGGATAGTTTTTCTGAGGTTATTGGACTCAGCTGTGAGTCACTATATTCTATATGAAACAGGAATATCTTCAGGAGAGTGTTATGAGTATACAGACCTTCCTTAATGTCCTGGGAATATATGCCATCAAATCCTCAGTGGTGACTACCTGTCTGAGTGATAGAGTGGACCACAACTTTCTGCCCTAGCCACTGCACATGACCTAACTCCTAGATAAGATGGAGTCCATTCAAGTTCTCTGCCAGCTGTATGTCTTGGATAAACTCTTCTTAAGCCCCTTTGTGGTTTTTCCAGGTTGTTCTCTTATTCATCTTCATGGCCAACACCAACAGGCAAATATCTCAAAGTACCTGATTGTTCTGGAAAATATTACTAGTGATATGACTCACTCATAAGTCCTTCGTGACCTGGGAGAGACTGAGGAAAACTCTCAGAGCATGTCTCCCACACCCAGAACTTAGTCCAGGCATATGAAAGATGTTTGCACTTGAACACAGCAGAAATAAAAAGATACCTGAAGAGAAATGGCAGTCTCTGAGTGTGAGGGAGACACCACTCATCAAAGTTCTCAAGAAGCACTTTTCCCATTTATTCAAGATAAGTGTATTTCAAAATGAGTGTTATAACCTATTAGTGGATTATGAAACTAACTTGTTGTTCATTTTGTTTTGTATTTTTAAGGATTTTTCTATGTTAATAAATACTTAGGTTTAAATTTACTATATTGTGTTTCTACATTTCATAGGTACTAAAGGTAAATATTATTTTCTAAATTTTTCAGTTATATATCATGTGTCTGTGTGTCTACTGCATTATAATATAAGGTATAATTATTATTGGAGTCATAGAGTTTGTGAAGCACTACATCTACGTGGTTATGTTATAATTTCACTTACCCAAATGGGATCAGTCTACAAAAAGACTTGAGTTGATACACTGAAGATGTCTTGTACTTTGTTCCTGATCAATTTGCATGAAAGCTGGTTCCTAAAACTCAACTGCCATGGTCAGAATGATTAAGAAAAAGGTACCAGCTCAGAGAAGATGCTGAAAGATTGTTGCTATTTATTATAAGTATTTATGTACTATTTGATTTATTATAATGTACAATTATGACTTTGATTAAATAAAAAATTCCCATTTAATCTTAATTCAACTAAATAAAACTCATTTAACTAGAATTTTCCTCCTCTGTAACAAAGAGGGATATGATAATATAAGAAAACTTGAATATAACTAATTGTCCTGATACCAAGGACTGGAGAGAGGTTTTCAAGGCAGAGAGGCAGACTATGGGAGGGGTGGACTAGCAAATTAGCCATCTTGGGTTTAGCCAATTCCCCAGTGGTTGTAAGAAGTTCATAGGGAGATTCCTGGAGTACACATAGGAAGAGGTCATGTGGAGAGTCCAACCAGGTCCTTGAGAGTCTAGAGCAAGAGAATTTCTTATTGCACAAATGATCACAGTAGAACTGATAGGAATGTCATCTCTTGTTAATTATATTCATTCTACAGTTTAGATGTAATCAGAGAATAAATGGATACAGTAAGAATCCCAGAACTTTAAGACACATGGCCTAAGAGAGTGAAATTACAGACAATAAGTATGTCATGAATGAGGTATGTAGAAATGAACTCCTTAGGTCATGTCTTAAAAACTGGAGAGATGTAGATCTATTCCTGTTTCCATTCCTGTCTCCTGTCTCCAGGAATAGATATAGATATATTCCTGTTTCTATTCCTTCCTCAGGCTGTGGATTGTAGAAAATAGGTGTTTGGGGATTTGAAAAAAATAGAGACTGTCCTCTAGGAGTCCCACTAAGATACTCCCCAGAAAGTTGATGATAAGGTTTCATGATAAGTTTTGTATGCTCACAAACATAATTTTGTCTACAACCAAGATGATCCCATCCATCCAGGATAATCTGGATCACAAGTGGTCAATGAAAAAAATTTAATGCTTAAGAAATGGTTCACAATGGTAACTATAACTGGTACAAAAGGCAGACCTTCAAGTTATACAGGCAATGCAATGCCTACCTGTACTATGACCTCATTTGTAAGCTAGATATCCTTCAAAAGCTTTGGGGATAAGCTTGTTCTCAGAGCAGAGGGTTAAATTGCAGGTTTTGGAAGGGGTTTTTTTTAGCTGAGTTTTGGTGGCCTTGAGTGACTCTCAATAAGGAATGAATAAGCCAAAGATAATAGTGAGTGAAGTTTGAGGACTAGCACCATGGTCTTCTCTCTCCATTTCCCCATCATTTACTGTTCTCTGACTTTGTTTTCATTCAGTCTTGTCTTTCTCTCTCTTCCCTCTCCCTTCTTCACTGGTAGGATTATTTATAAGAAAGGGTGTCCAAAAGCATAAACATTTTTTATACAATTTAAAGAAGATTTTTAGCATATGTTTATAATTTCATTTCAAAGCATCCATTGGCATAACAGTTTGAAACAAGTGTACAAGATCATACCCATACTACATTATCATTGCATATTCATATTTCTAGAAATATAATATATATTTTCTAGTTAAAACTATTTCATGATTTTGCTATTTAACTAGTGGTCTTACAAAGTTTTTTTTTTTTTAAGTTGCCTCTAAGGAATGTCTCTAGGAAGATGGATTGTTGTTATTTATTATAAGCACTTGTGTACTATTTTATATATTATCATATACATTTATTATTTTGATAAAATAAAAATTCTCATTTAATCTTAATTCAACTAAATGAAGTTCTCATTTAACTAGATTTTTCCTCCCCAGTAACAAAAAGGAATATGATAATATAACAAGCTATTTGTTAAAAACTTTAGTGTTGTTAAAGTACAGAACTTGATAAACAACCTACAAATCTTTACACTTATTACTTTATAATTTTTGAAAATTACGTACATTTGACAAGCGTTTTATACACTTTTGTACACTCATTTCCAGATTTCCCGTAAATCCTCCACCAGTTCAGAACTGGGAGTCAATAATGGACATTTATTACCTTAGCATCTTATGTGTGCCATCTAGTGGTCAAACAGTACTGGCAAGGATAAAGGTCAAAAGAGGGTTCTGGTGGAAATCACTGATACTGCCAATCAGGGCACCCTTCAGTGTGTAGGAATCCAATGCTTAATGAAAATGGGGGTTTCCTAGGTCCTCCCATATAATGGCCTGAAAATGTGAATTTTAAACTTAACTATTGGAAATGAAACTCAAATAAAATGCAATGGACTCTATCAGCTGACTGACCATGCCAGGAAACCAATATCATATTTTAACAAAATGTTCCCTTGGAAAAAAAAAAAATACTGGGGCTCCTGGGTGACTCAGTTGAGCATCCGACTTCGGTTCAGGTCATGAGCTCATGGTGGGTGGGTTTGAACCCCACATCAGGCTCTGTGCTGATAGCTCAAAGCCTGGATCCTTTGGATTCTGTGTGTGTGTCTCTTTCTCTCTGCACCTCCCCCTCTTGTGCACTCTCTCTCAAAAATAAATAAACACTAAAAATTTTTTTTTAAATAGAAAAAAAAATTAGCTAGGCATCTGATTCTTGTTTTCAGCTCAGGTCATGATCTCATAGTTCCTGAGATGGAGCACCATGCTGGACTCATGCTGACAGCATGGAACCTGCTTGGGATTCTCTCTCTCACCTTCTCTCTCTGCCTCTCCCTTGCACACACACACCCACCCACCCATTTCTCTCTCTCTCAAAATAAATAAATAAACTTTTTTTTTTTCAACGTTTATTTATTTTTGGGACAGAGAGAGACACAGCATGAATGGGGGAGGGGCAGAGAGAGAGGGAGACACAGAATTGGAAACAGGCTCCAGGCTCTGAGCCATCAGCTCAGAGCCCGACGCGGGGCTCGAACCCACGGACCGCGAGATCGTGACCTGGCTGAAGTCGGACGCTTAACCGACTGCGCCACCCAGGCGCCCCTAAATAAACTTTAAAAAAAAAAGAATAAAAATAGGATCAGGACCTTCAACTTCCTACCAGTTTGTAAGTGGGGTGGAGGAATAAAATAAAATTATAAGTGAGGAGAAAACTCCATTTAAGAAAATTTAGTGCTCACGTATCCAAGCTTACAAATAGGTAAATTGGGGAAGATTACTCAAACAATACCAGACTTTCTTATAGATTTGCTTTTAATAGCACACTCCATTAGAACTTTCTAAATATTTATAGATCATTAAGTATTTGACATGAAGACTGGGGGGTGGAAGGAAAGAGCCTTAGAGTGTTAAAATATTCAACTAACTGATGAAAAGGATTTTTTTAATAAAAATTACTTCAATTATATTATAAAACAATGGAAAATATAATCTTAAGCATAAAAATAAACTTGTATGAATTGAAAATCCCGACTCCTCAAGGGGTAGGTAAATGGTAAACTGATGGTCTGATCCTTATGTTGTATCCATGTCTACTTCCATGGGTACAAATGTGAATAACACCCTGAAAAAGCTCTATGGTATGTGTTCTAGAAATTTACTGAAACAGCCTTGTTTTTCATTTTTGGAATCTCTATTGCTTTTGAACTAACTGCTTCAAAATCAGAAGATAATGTTGTATCAATTACAGTTATATTTGACACAAAGATGTGCTGATTTGATAATTCCTTTTAAGATTCCCTCTGAAGTGACACATATATTCAGTCTCAAAAACTCACAGTCTGAAACATTCTTACTCAGTAGTATACTTGGTCTTCAAATTATACACCTGTATATTGGGCTTTGCTGATCATACAAAGCTTTTGGACAAAAGCAATCAAATTTGATCTATAATGAAGTTTAGAAAGATTCCAATGAAAAGGTAAGGAGAAAAAAGCTAACTTTGACTTCTTGGTGCATGTTTTGTCTGGTGGTTTCTAAATGTTTGGAATAGGATTCAGCCACTTTAATAAACCAAATAGAAAATGTGAATCCTTCTCCAGGAAGGAGAAGCCTTGAAGTTTAGGAAAACTTGCAGCCCATTCTTCCTTGTGAAATAGTTCAAAAACACTTGTAAGCAAAGTGAGGAAAGAAGAGGCTGGGAACTCCAAATGAAAAGAACGTTGGCTTAGTAGGAGAGAAAGTGAATGTTCGAAGACATTTAATGCTCAAAGCACATAGCAATTTATGGCAACTAAATGTAAAACATGATCCTGGGCTAGATCCTGAGTAGAAGTAAGAGAGTGAGTGAATAAGAGAGAAAGAGAGAGAGAAGGACTGGAGGATGATAGAAAAGAAGAAAGGGAAGGAACAGGGGAAAGGGAGAAAGAGAAGAAAGAAGGGGAAGAAAGAGAAAGACAAGTACTATAAAGGATATTCTGGCTAATTTGCTGAAATGTGAATATCACCATATCAATGTCAAATTCCTTGAACTCAATAATTGTAAAGAGTAAGACAGGGGGCACCTGGGTGGCTCAGCTGGTTAAACATCTGACTTTGGCTCAGGTCATGATCTCATAGTTTGTGAGTTCGAGCCCTGCATTGGGCTCTGTGCTGACAGCTCAAAGCCTGGAGCCTGCTTCAAATTCTGTGTCCTCTCTCGCTCTGCCCCTCCCCCACTCATCTTCTCTCTCTCTCTCTCTCTCTCTCTCTCTCTCTCATAAATAAATATTTAAAAACAAGATGAAGAATATATCTTTGTTCTTTGGAGATACATGTTGATATATTTAGTGGTGAAGGGCCAAGAAGTCTGTAAATTATTGTCAAATAGTTGTCAAACAATAATAATAATAATAGCAACAATGCTATTGATGCAAATAAAAGTTATAAACAAATATAGAAAAATCTATGTAAAAAGTATCCAAGGGTTTATTGTATAATTCTTACAACTCTTCTGTAAGCTTGAATGTGCTCAAAATAAAAATTTCACTGAAAAAAGGGTATAGCAGAGAGATATTAAGAAGTTAGATAGACTTTGTAATTTACATATAAATTTGGGGCAGAAGAAAAATCAAAATCAATACTTACTTGGATCTCTCTCTCTCTTCAAATTACTTAAAATGGTTTATATAAAAAACATAGAAAAATAATGGTTATGTTAATGCATTCAAACAAGGTCATAGATATTGGCTAAAAATACTGACTTAGGAGTAAGACTATGTGAGTTCAAATTATGGCTCTATTAATTAATGGTAATTAATAGTTACATGAGTGTTGGCCAATTATTTAACTACTCCATGCCTCAGTTTCTTCATCTGTCTAAAAAAGGTAATGAATCAGAATTGTTGTAAGGATTGAATGGAATAATCTCCAGTAAATGCTTAGAATATACCTGTCACATGATAAGCATTCAGTAAATCTTAAATATTTTTACTTTAAAATATAAAGTAAACTAGACAGTTGTGGCTAAAAAAGTATATGACTAGAAAATCAATTCCAAAGTAAAGAAAAGAAAAAAAGCAGATTTCTATGACTGAATGTATCCCCCTCCCCCAAATTCATATTGAAATCCTAAAGTGATAGTGTTTAGAAGTGGGGCCTTGGGGAGGTGGTTCAGTCATGAGGGCTCTTTTTTTAATAAGGGATTAACACCCTTATAAAAGAGATTCCAGGGAGCTCTCTTGTTCCTTCTGCCATGTGAGGCTAAAGAAAAAAGATAGGAAGCCAGTTCTCACCAGTCAATGAATCTGCTGGTGCCTTGATCTTGGACTTCCCAGACTCCAGAAAAATAAATTCTTATTAAAATTCTGAAAAATAAATCCTTATTGTTTATAAGCCATGCAGTTTGTGACATTTTTGTTGTAGCAACTCAAACAGACTAAGACACAAACAAACTGTGGTTAGTACAGATGTGAGACATAAGCTTCAAACTTGGATCTGAACATCCTGAACACCAAAATAAAAGAGGATATAAACAAATACATAATATCAGTTATCAGAGAAGGTGTGTATTAGGTTCCTCCAGAGAAATATAACCAATAGGTACACACACACACACACACACACAAGAGAAAGAGAGAAAGAGAGAGAGGGCTGAGAAGCCCCAATGTCTGCAGTCCAAAGCCTGAGAACCAGGAGAACTGATGGTGTATGTTCCAGACTGAGTAGAAGGCAGGAGAAAACTAATATCTAAGCAGAAGGCCATCAGGCAGATAGTAAATTTTTTCTTACTCAGCCTTTTGCTCTATTCAGGCCCTCAACAGATTGGATAAGACCCATCCACTTGGGAAGGGCAATCTGCTTTACTGTCAACCAACTCAAGTGTAAATCTCATCCAGAAATACTCTTAAAGACACACCCAGAATAATGTTTAAGATCAAGCATCTGGCCACCTTATGGCCCAGTCAAGTTGACCCCAAAAATTAACCAGCACAAGATGATTCATAACTATTCCTCAAGGGAGGTATAACTTTTCCTAGCACTGAATTCTAAACTAATCAATCCAAGAAGCACAGAATACTCTCGAGGAAATGTCCTAAGCAAAGTTTCTTCAGTAAATATGGTTATGGATTTGATTTGGCTTTTAAAAATTACTATTTTTTGATAAAAGCTAAGGGAATGCCATTAAAAGAAAACTCAATAAAATATAATTCTGAAAGCAATAAAGTAAAAAAGAGTTCAGTTGTATATTTTTCTGAGAATAACTTGATCCAAGAATAGAAGCTATAGTACCTAGAGGTGTAGGTGAATCACAGATCCTTTGAATAATACTTCATTCTTTTAGCACAGCTTTGTAAAAGATCAAATGACAAAGATTTTACCCTCTGTCAGAGGCCCAAAATGGATATACTCTGTGTTGCTTCTGGAAAATAGATCCTTATGTTTATGAACAGGGCTGGGACTGGTATGACCCTAAAAGTGAGTATCTCCTTAAATTCTGTGCCCTGGGTGCCTTTCTTGTCTTACCCTAGTCTCAGTTCTGTTTATAAAAGCAAATAGTTCAAGGATAAAAGTCCATAACATACAAGTTATACCTACCATATTTTTATACGTGACAGCTGTTAGGAAGAGACAAAATAATGTCTCTGCTTTTCTACACTAAAACCAAAACCAAATCCATTCAAAGAGCAGATGGGGCAGACTGTGGATCAAGAATATCACCTTATTTGTTAGTATCCAAAATATATAAAGAACTTATACAACTCAATACCCCAAAAGCAAATAATTCAATTAAAATTGGGCAGAAGACATGAATATATATCTCTCCAAAGACAACATACAGATGGCCAACAGGCACATGAAAAGATGTTCATCATCAGTTATCATCAGGGAAATGCAAATCAAAACTACAATGAAATATCACCTCACACTTGTCAGAATGGTTAAAATCAACAACACAAGAAGCAACAGGTTTTGTCAGGGATGTGGAGAAAAAGAAACCCTCTTTCACTGTTGGTGGAAATGCAAACTGGTACAGCCACTCTGGAAAACAGTATGGAGTTTCCTCAAATGGATAAAACTAGAACTACCCTACAATCCAGCAGTCTCACTTTGTATTATTTACCCAAAGAACAAAACACTAACCCAGAGGAATATATACACCCTTATGTTTATAGCAGCATTATTTATAATAAGCAGCCCAAGTGTCCATTGATTGATGAATGGATAAAAAAGAGATGGTATACACACACACACACACACACACACACTGGAATATTATTCAGCCATAGAAAGAGTGAAATCTTGCCATTTGCAATGACATGGAGCTACAGAGTATAATGCTAAGTGAAGTAAGTCAGTCAGAGAAAGACAAATGATTTCACTCATATGTGGAATTTAAGAAACAAACCAATGAGCAAAGAGAGAAAAAAAAGAGAGAAATCAAGAAACAGACTCTTGATTATAAGAGAGCAAATTGATGATTACCAGAGGGGAGGGGGCTGGGGGATGGGTTAAATAGGTGATTGGGATTAAGGAGTGCACTTGTTGTGATAAGCACCTAATGATGTATGGAATTGTTGAAATGCTATATTGTACACTTGAAACTAATAAAACCCTGTGTGTAAAAATATATATATATATTACCTTCTACTTACTGATTACAATCACAGTAATGCTTAATTTTCTGGTCAAAGATTCAAATGCTTTCTAACTATAGATCACTGTTGTTCCTCTTAATGAGAGCTCAGGAAGTGTAGCATTTCGCCTGTGAGGAATTTGAATCTCCATGAACAATATGGATATCTATGTACACATTGTACTTAAACACCTCTTAAGTTTCAACACTTTAAATACTGAGATCACAAGTTGAGGCCATTTTCAAAAGTATGAAAAAAAAGGAATCCTATCATCCTATAACAGTGTTACTCCCCACCCAAACCCCTGAAACAGCAGTACTTTGTGACTGCCCTAACTACCATCTCAACTCACATATTTCCTTCAAAATGTAACATAGACACAGTGTTACATTATCTAACGTGATGCTCAGAGTCTAGTTGAAATAATACAAGCTACTTTCACAGTGCTTGGATCCAAGATCCACAGATCTTTCAGACATGCTGATGCAGCACTCCAGTGGGAAGCAAATTCTTATTTATGGTTTTGTGGTCCTAACAGGAAAAAAAATCAAGAACCACTACAGAAAGGGATTGGGTTTTCACAACTTTGGGAGATTAAAAAATTTTTTTTGATAAAATGGAACAGTTTAAGCCTTCAATGTGTTCTGGATTGGGACACAGTAAGGATGATATCTTCAATATCTTATATTTATTCTAGATTGCATTAGGAATTTTAATAGTACCAAGAAATATGTAATGATCTACTGCCCTTATGTTTGTCCTGGGTGGCAATAAGGAACTACCAATTTAGAGTTACATTTTAAATAGATTAGCTCTTTAGCTAGAAATTATATGAGTATGTGTGTGTTTTTATGTGCTTGTTTGCTTTCATTTATTCAGATCATTTCTAAATATTGCCATATGGTAATTGAGTTGTAATGTTGTAGCCTCTCTGAAAGGAAGATGGAATATGAAACAGGTCTCTAAACAATTCAGCCCAGCTAGCATAGGCCATAAAGAGGAGGGAAGAGGAGGGAAATATTCTATTTACCATCTCTCCCCTTGGAAAAATGCCATTTCCGGGGAGGTCAGAATCCTACACTCCAGTGCCAGTCAGAATTAGAACAATCTATTCAAATGTCCTTTATGAGCCCAGAACAACTGTTGGAGCTCTGTAGAAATTGTGTGGATCAGCAAGTATTTGGAATAAAACAGCTGTGCCTGGTGGTTGCTTTACTCAGTTAACACCGTTAATGGCTCAAACACAGAGGAAACAGGAGCCTGGGAAACACCTTCCCTTTCTTACTTGAAGGCCTCCTCCAGCGTTCAGACTTGAAATGGCTCTTTTCTGCACAAGTTTACCAGAAGGGGTGTTCGGGGGCAGTGTGTAGGAGGTGCAGGTTCATGGTTGTGGGGGGAGTGCTGTGAGTGTTTTTCTACCCTTTCTCACTGCTTATATCCTTCCCTTATCCCCACCCCACCCTGGAAAAATCAGACAAGATATGGGGTGGGGGGTTGTCTGTTAGTTTGTTTTTAGCAAAAACGATGGGCAAAGAAGACATATTGTAAAATTTTGCTTGTTTCCTTTACATTCTTTACATCTCACAGTGGGGCCACTGAGTTCCCCAAAGTCTGACTGGCTTCCAAAGTTCCAGTCAGCCTAAAACAAAACAAAACACAGAGAGGTCTTGTTGTTTTTGAAACAGCAACCTCTTGGTTGCTGTTGCAGAGCCGTGAAATCAGCAATCCAAAAACAACAGCTGGGGAGAAGAAAGGGGCAAGGAAGCTGGGGTAGGCCAGGGCTTCTGTTCCAGGAAGATTTTTGAAGAGCCCCTTTGTATATATACCAGTCATTCTGGGTGATAAAATGCTATCTGCAATAAAAGGCATTCTCCCATGGCGTCTGCATGCTAATCAGCTCCTGATCTACATTCTCTGGGCTCAGAAGGAGGGTGGAAACATCTCTCCAAACCCAGTCCAATTCTTTTCAGTAACTGCTGATAAATATTTCGGCTGGAAGACCTGATTAAGTAGTACTTGCTAACTGGCACCAAAAACCTTAATGCAACTTCTAGAAACAAACAAACAAACAAAAAGGCAGTAGGCCACTCCTTGCTTAACAAGGTGGCTATGTAACTGAGTCTAAGCTCATTCTGTTCACGCATAACAGTCCAGTAAGTCAAGAGGCAAGATGTTGGGGTAAGAAAAGTGACTTTGTTCAGAAAGCCAGCAAACCAAGGAGATGGCAGAATATTGACCCAAAGAACCATCTCCCTGAGCATAAGATTTGAGTTTCTTTTGTGTTAGCAGAAGTGGGCAGTGGGAAGGACTTAGAGTCAAAAGGTCACTGACATTTGTGGACTTTCAGGGAAGTTCCTGTAACTTCTTTGTCCTTGATCAGTTGATCTTTGCACACAAGAACATTGTTGTGTCCTTCCTGTAAATCTTAACCATAATATAGTCATTCTGTACTTACCTCTCCTCAAGTGAGGTAGGTTTTGAGTGAAAGGTGGCTTTTGGAAATCTAAGCTATAAGCAAAATTCCTTTAATGATTAACATGCGCACATGCAGGTCTAAGCAGAAATTTCTAAGCTGCAGGTCACAGCAGCAAAGGAAATAGAAACAATATGGAGTCAGTCATGCTAAGTTCCTCCCTATTACAGCTACTCCCCCTCACCTAGCCAACCAGGTCTCCCAGGAGGACCCTGCAGACCTGTTTGCTGCCTTTAACCATTTCCTTCTCATGGCTTTTGTGACAGGCCTCCATGAACTGACTGGAGAATTGGGCAACCGTGCCTCTAGTACTGTCATTACTACAAGGGCAACAAGGACCAAAAAAAGTGCTTATCCCTCAAAGTGAAGTTATTTGGACAGGTGTCTGTCAATTTATATAAGAACAGTCCACCAATGGAAATAAAATGGCTGTGAATCAAAAGAGAGTGATAGAAACAGAGATCATCTTTTCTTTCTCTCCCCCAATGTATTTTTAGCAAAAATCACCATCTACCCACTCACATTCAAACACATTAACCTTGCAATCTGCAAGCCTCATGTTTTCTCTTGGAAATTAAAATGAAGTGTGCTTGGGGGAGTGTATTTTGCCCTACTCTCTTTCCATATGCTTGTTTCTCTTTTCTTCCTGTTTCCTCTCCAATTTGTCCTTTCTTGGACAATGTACTTAGAAGGTAAGAACATAGACTGAAATATTCCCAAGTCAAGGATTGTTTGCAGGGATCTAAGACCATTCATGGAAAGTAGACATACTAGATTTAGTGCTTTTTAAAAAAAATTATGTTTATTTATTTATGAAACAGAGAGAAACAGAGCATGCGTAGGGGAGGGGAAGAGAGAGAGGGAGACACAGAATCAGAAGCAGGCTAAAGGCTCTGAGCTGTCAGCACAGAGTCTGACCCAGGGCTCAAACTCACAAACTGTGAGATCATGACCTGAGCTGAAGTCGGTCGCTCAACTGACTGAGCCACCCAGGCACCCCTAGTGCTTTTTTTTTTTTTTAAGTAAAGATACATAAGATGAGTATAGCATTAAGAAGGTACTAAAATCAATCTATGAATATAAGCATGTGCTATACTCAGCATAAATCAAACTTAACTAACAGTTATCTCAGATTCTGCTTCTTTTCTTCCTGGGTTTGCTATCTCTGCAAATGGAACCATCACCTGCCCAGCTGCAAAGTTGTACCCATGCTAGTCACCATGGTTTTATACTTCTCACCTTCTACATTGAGTTATTCAGCAAAGACTACCTTCTAAATATCTCAATTGTGTTCCTTCAATGTCACTCACAGTAGAACAGACTAATATTTCCATATTAGACAACGATCCCAGGCATCATTGATAGCCCCATTCTAGTTATTGTTTATTGTGTGTTCAGTGCTATATGGGTGTCTTAGCCACTTTGGGATACTGTAACAGAATACCACATATGGGTGGCTTAAACAACAAATGCTTATTTCTCATATTATAGAACCTGCAAGTTCAAGATCAAGGTGCAAGCATGCTCTGGTTCTTGGTGAAGGCTCTCTTCCTGGTTTATAGATGGCCACTTTCTTTTTGTACCTTCAAATAGCAAGGAGAGTGAGAGTGCACTATCTTTCTTTCTCTTCTAATAAGGACACAAATCCTATCTTGGGGACTCCACCCTCTGACCTAATTACTTACCAAAAGCCTCACCTCCAAATACCATCATATTAGGTTTTGAGGAAGCAAAATATGCAGTCCAAAGCAATTTACAAAAAGTAGATAGTACCTTTATCTTGATACAGCCTGTATTTGTTTAATGGGGCTCCCATAACAAAGTACCATGGACTGGGTAGCTTAAAAAACAGAAATTTTATTTTCTCACATTTCTAGAGGCTACTAGTCTGAATTGAAGACATTGACAGGGTTGGTTTCTTCTGAGGCCTCTCTCCTTGCTTTGTACATGGCCATCTTCTCTCTGCTTTCCATGATCTTCCCTCCATATTTGTGTCCTAACTTCTTCTTATAAAGATAATAGTCATATTATATTAGGGCTCACTTTAATGATGTCATTTAACCTTAACTACCTCTTTTTATAAGCTGGCAGAGGGAGAGTAAAGTATGTCCAAACTGAGAAGGCACCTTGCAACCAGAAAACAAAGCAGGTGACTCTATATAGTTTATACATACTTTTGTTTAGGGCAACTTACTGATGGGAAAATTGGGCAGGTGATGATCCAGGCACTACATAGCTATTCTCCACAAAGTCTGGACTTGAGTCCACAGATTTTATAGAGTGAGAGGATGTGCAGAAAGCCTTGTGATGAGGTCAAAAAGTCTAACATTTAACAGACCTCATGCTGTCACCTGTGACTGAAGGTAGGGAAAGAAACTATTTTATCTTTCCAGTTACCTAAACAACTTCAGGAAGGACCAGAACAAGGCTGCCCACATTCTAGTCAAGACATACATTAACATGCACAGGACCTGAAACATGTAACCCCAAGGGAAATCATTGCACGGGCACAAGCAAAATGGAGGGTCAGAGATGGAGTCAGTATTGTTAGCATTCCTACACCTCTTTCAGGGTCTTATCTCCAAATACATTCAAATTCTGAGGTACTGGGAGCTAACATTTCAACCTATAAATGAGGGTGCAGAAGACTTGATTCAGCCCAAGGCCCATTCACATCTTTTACCTTTTCATTGTTGCCATTGTCACAAGTCTTCAAGACAATATCTGAGGATCAAGGAAAGTATTATTATTGGACTGATGGAAAACTGGGACCCAGACAGCTTGAGTGATGCTTGAAGTTACCAGGCTGTTGACAGCCAGAGCCCAGACTTGACTATTCTTTCTTCTCAAAAGAATGCCATATTCCTTCACTGCAGAGTAAAATTCCGTTGCTGTGATTATACCATACTCCACACAATTGCCTACATTATACTCTTCACTTCAAATGCCTTCAAGTACCCTATTATTTTTAATTCTAATTCTTCAGTGTTCTTTGGTTTTCTCTATTAATTTCACTTTTCTTTTTTTCTATTTGATGTTCATAGACTCTTTCCATCCTTACACATCAAATTTCAAATGGAGAATAAAGCCATCACTTTATCTGCTGTGGCATTATTGTTGGGACAGCAGCTGATCATCACAGTGTGCTACCCATAGAGAAAGGCTACACCCTACATGCTTAATAAACTTGTAATCTAGTCTCCCATTAATCCTCCTAGCTCCAGGAGGAGGAAGAGGAAATGACATGCATTATGATTTCCATTTCTTGAATGGAGAAACAAACACAGAAATTTTACTTAATTTATCTATGACTATGTTCCCCAGCCAAGGTGCCAGCCAGTTTGGAGGTATAGTAATTTTATTATTGGGGTGGCTGGAGGTGAAACTGACAGTGATTTGGAACAGAGAGAGACTGCCTGGTACTCACACAGTTGGGATGGACAGATAATTGGAAAATAGCTATGAAAGCTTCACCTAATAACTAATATAATAAACATTATAAACTAATGTGTACTCACTTGAGTCAGGCATTATGCTGAACTCTTTATTTCCTTTCTCACTAACCCTTCTAATACCCTGATGAGGTAGTTTACTCTAGTTCAACATACTATTATTATTAACCAGAATATAAACTTCCTGAAGGAAAAGACTATTTGGTTGTCTTCACCACTTTAGAGATCTCTCTGCTCTGGATCACTGTCAGTTTCATCTTTAGAGTCTGGTGCAAAATGAGAAATAGAATGAAGAAACCTAAGCCATTGTAAAATACCAATAATAAAATTACAGTACCCCAAACAGACTGACACCTTGCTGGGCAACATAGCCTTAGATAACTTACCTTAGATAAATCCCTTGCACATAGCAGTGTATAACAGGTTGTAGGTGCTCAGGAAATGTTTGTTGATGATATGAACAAATGAATGAATGACTACTTTGTGCAGGTGAGAAAGCAATAAGACATCACTCATGTCAAAAAGCAATTCACTGTTATGGAAGGTATGGATGATTATTGCCTATAGGTGTAGAGAAAAAGTCAAGATTTAATTTAGTATATCCTAATTTCTAGCTTAATTATCCATCTTATTTCTAATACCTATGTTTTTAAAATCACCATATGAGTGAATAGCAGGCTTACAATGAAAATTTGAAATAATTCAGGACCTTCATTCTTAGAGAAAAGGGAATACGGCCAAATTTTACACAGAAAGGAGGCAACCTATTTAGTAAATCTGCCTCCTGTTCAGCCACGTATTCTTTCCCAAAGTAAGAACTAATCACCAATTCCTGTACAATTAATTCTGTACCAGGAATCCTAGGGACAATTTGAGAATTTCAAAAAACATTTGCAAAACTTTCTAGTTGAATCTAGAACATCTCAGAAAGGAAAATATCATAACAGAGACAAAAATCCACAGCAGGGGTAGGGTGTCCTTTTGAGACATGATAGCAAGTAGATTACTGCATGGCAATTAAATGTAATGAGGAAGAATTTTAAATTCCCTGTGTGCACTGAGGAATAAACATCTCAAGATGTGGTAACCATGCTGAGAACAAAGTCAAATGCCAAGCCAGCATCTCTCTCCATTCACTTTTATTCTTCAACAAGATTCTCTAACTCAGGGTAATATACAAAACAGTTAACACTACAGCACTGAATAACATTACAACACTGAATAATGAGCAATCAGAACTCATTCTGCCCATATACAAAACAAAACAGAACAAGTCTGGCCATTTAGTTTCATGTTGACTGAATATCAGACACCTGATAGACCTGTTTCAGCTCCTTCTCTCTTTATTTCCATTTCCAGGCAAGTATCCTGACTCCCTGGCTCCCTGGCTCCCTGACTCCCTTGATGACACCATAGAACATCTCTTAGTGTGATGAGAAAAGACCTCTGCTCTGGGAGTCATAGGGCTCGGGTTTCAGTCTTACTGCTATGAGTTCTATGACCTTAGGAAAATCATTTCATTGTCCTATGCTCCACTTGCTCCTTTGGTAAAGTAAGGAGATCAAGCTGGTGTTTCCCAAGAAGAGTGCTATGGGCATTGGTGGGCAAGGAGCATTTGTTTATGGTGTAGGTATGACCCACGCATGGCAGGATGTTTAGCATCCATGACCTCTGGGCATTAAATGCCAGTAGCAGGCATTGTGATAACCCTAAATTTCCCACAAATCTCCACTGAAAATAACTGGGCTATATGGTTTCTAAGGCCTTTTCTAATGTTAACTTTTCAATATTTCTTACATGCATGGTAAGAGCTCTATGCCGATGAAGTCAGTTTTATTTTACACTGAACTGTGGTTTTTGCTGGTTCCCCACGATGACAAGCTTACTGATGCACAGGTAGAACATTTTTTAATGGCTCCCTTACATAGATATGAAAAAGATCTTGCCATCTAGGTAAATGATACTCTACAATGAAAAAAGAATCAACAACCTCACCAGGCCAGAAGTCCAGAAAATCAGTGATCCTTAACTTTTTAGAGGTGTATCAGCAAAGTTCAGTTATAAAAAAAACAAAAAACAAAAAACAAACAAGAAAAAACCCAGACACTCGTCTCAATGTTTTTAAGTAGAATAGGATTTTGTATAAGAAGGCAGATGCTTTCAAATTTTAGAAGGTTTAGAGGAACAGATTCTAGGTAGGCCTCCATAAATGACTCCTAGAAAAATATTCAAAATATGGTCCATCTAAGTAGCTTCTATATTTGCTTCTGTTGGAAATAAGGGATATATCCCTTCCAGAAGACTGCCTCTGGAATTGTGGACTTCGAGGAAATACTGTCTTGTAATGGTGATCCAAGATCAGAAAACCACTGTCTTTGCTACCACTGTTTACAGTCTTTTACTGCCCATGAAGCTCTTGGTTGGTTCCCAGAAAGACAAAACAGAAAAACAAAGCAGAAAAACTCAACATGACTACCAGTACACTTCTATACAAACAACCAAAGCAGCAGGAATATACCCTCTACATTGCTTCTGCCTTCCAGAAGAACTGAATTTATACCCAGTATTATAGCTACAAGTGAGTTTGGGAAATGTAGCTTTTAGCCATCCAGATTCTGCAGTGCAGAAAGGTACAATAGAAGCTTGATGCTAAGTGTTAATCTGCCATATCCAACAGAGAGAGCATGTAACTCTGTCATGATAAGATAAAAGCTATGGACTCTCCCCTGTGGGGGAAAAATAACAACGTACATATAAAATTTTGCATGCATTTTCATGGTATGTATGAATTTCCCAAAACCCACCATGGACCCTAAGAACACTTATAGTTTCTGAACCTTAACCTGACTGACACTTTGGGCTGGATAATTCTTTGTTATGGGGAGCTGTTCTGTGCATTGCAGGATCATTCATTACCAGATCCCTGGCTTCTATCTACTAGATGCCAGAAATCTGTCCCCATGCCTCTACAATGCAGTTATGATAGCCCAAACTGTTCCATATATATAGCTGTTGAGAAAAAACTTGCCCCTGGTTGAGCTTATTTAGCTCCAAAGGATCAATACAAATATAAAATTTTGTGAGAGGACAGCCTTGATCAATAGACTCACACAGAGAAACACCATGAATGGCAATAAGTAAAATTGTTACAGGAATATAAACAACAGCATGGATGATAGCTTCAAAAATATGTCAGAAAGAGGGCTTAATATTGTTATTATGCAAGCAGAGCATGAGATTCAACTCAGAAGGCCTGTGTGATGGCAAATTTTGTGTGTCAACTTGATTAGGCCATGAGGTGCCTAGATATTTGGTTAAACATGATTTTGGGTGTGTCTGTTAAGGTATTTCTCAATGAGATAAACATTTGAACTGGGTGAGCCTCATCTAATCTGCTGAATACCTAAATAGAACAAAAGACCTGTGTTAAAAGGAAACTTCTGCTGGGGTGCCTGGGTGGTTCAGTCAGTTAAGCATCTGATTCTTGATTTCGGCTCAGGTCATGATCCCAGGGTCATGGGACCAAGCCTGTCTGGCTCAACCCTGAATGTCAAGTCTGCTTTTAAGATTCTGTCTCCCTCTCCCCCTCTTTCCTGCAAAGAGGAAACTGACCTCTGGAGCTGATGTATTGGTCTTTTCCAGCCCTGGGATTCACTCTGAAACATCTACTCTTCTAGGACCTCAAGCCTGCCAGCTTGTAGACTATAACTTACAGTGTTAGCTCTCCAAGTTCTCAGGTCTTCAGACTCAGAGTAATCTCTCTCTCTCTTTCTCTCAATACACACACACACACACACACACACACACACACACATGCATACTGTATATATCCTGTTTCTCTGGAAAGCCCTGGATAATATAGCCTAGTTTAAGTGTTAGCTGTACTGCCCAGTCTGTGGCAAAATTCATTAACCTCTCTGAACTTCAGTTCCCCCACTTATAAAATGGGGATTATGGGAGATCAGGGCCAACGTGGAGGAGAAGTAGAGGGACCCATACTTCCCACATCTCTCAAGCAAAGAACTGCTGAAGCCAAAGGACTTTGAACCCCATGAGTCTGGGAGGAAAAGAGACTGAATCTACCAGGAAGAAAAAGGGACAACTTGAGAAGCAATAGGTGGGTGAGTGTGAACTGGGGGAGATAAAACAGGCTGCATAGGCACGGGGGGGGGATCCCCTTCTGAGGAGGAGAGAAAAAGGGAAGAGAAAGAGTGGCTTGGGAAGTGTAGGACTGTATCTGGATAAGAGAAAAACCTCGGACTGGGACTCAGAGGGATCTTATCTCTAACTGTGGGACTTTCTTCAGACTGGGGCTGCTTCCCTGTTAGTACATCTGGGGAGGAGGGGAGCCAGCCCTGGGTTCTATGGTAGATCAGGGGCACAGTCCACAGTAGGAGAAAAAGGTCCCCTCCCTGGAGGGCTGCATGATAGGACAAAGCCTGCCTGTGTCTGTCACCCCCGGGCTCAGTGGCTAGGTCAAAGGGTACAGTCCACAGTAGTAGAAAGCAGCCACCTACCTGGAGTGCTGTGGGGAAAGACAAAGCCTGCCTGTGTCTGCCACCCCCAGGGCTTGGAGTCGAGGTAGGCAGTGCAATTCACAGTAAGAGCAGGTGGTCCTGCCTCAAGTGCTGCAGCACAAAGCCAGCCAGGACCACATATCAGGTCACATAGAGAGGCCCTTCCCCTGTGCCAGAGTGCACAGAGTGGGCCTTTGAATCCTAGCCAAGTGCAGGGTCAGGGGTGTTGGTGGAGCGAGAAGGACCACCCCATCTGTGCCCACGGCACAGTGAGGATGACTCAAACAGAGCCCACCAGGTCCATGAAGAAGAAACTGGGGGATCACCATTTCCCCGCCCCCACCACCACCAAGGTGGGGCTTTAGGGATCTTCTGAGGGCCCACAGTGGAGGCAGGTCCAGCCTATACCAAACCACACCCCTCCATACCAGGTAACTGAGTATCCACTGGAGCCAGACAGACCCTGTTTAACCAGACAGACAGCTCCTCTAGACCAGCGCTGAAACGTTACCTGGATTAATTCTAGGTCAGTTCTGGATATATAGATATATTCACCCCCCATACTCCATTTCTCCCCTTTATCTCTTCCCTCCTCTAGACTGGTTACCCTGGTTATTGGTTTGTCTAAATAGACATATTTAATCCATTCTCTTGATACATGTTCTACACCTTCTACTTTACATTCCTTTCTCTCTCTCTGGAATAATCAAGCCATATAGTTTCTGTCTGGGTAACTTTATCTTCCTTTCTTTTTCCCTGCCTCCTTCTTTATTTTCCTTTCTCTCTCTGGATTAAGCCTTCTAGTCTCTCTGCTTAATCAATGTTTATTTTTTTCTTTTTCCCTGCTTCTGTCATTTCTCTCTTTGTATGTGCTCTTCCATCAGCATCACCTCCACCCTGTTCTTTACTTGTAGTCGGTGTTTCTGGTTTTTTTGCTTTTGTATTGTGTTTAGTTTTTTGCTTTTTTGTTTTTGTTTATTTGCTTGTTTATTTTATGTTTGTATGTTTGTGTGTTTTTGTCTCTTTTTTGTCTTTCTTTCTTTTTTTTTCCTTTACTGGGCTACTCCAAGGAACAATTCAAAGCACGTCTGGTGGAGGGTCCAAAACATCACTATGAAGAAGGAAATAAAATAATCAAACTCACAACAACAGAGAGCAAGTAACACTCCCCAAAACACACCTCCTGAAGGGCCAGGCCATGGACAGTGTATGACCCCCCTCTAATATAGTAGTGCTCACAGGTGTAGAGAACACAACAAGCTTTTAAAGCTCATCAGGGACAGAAAACTAGCCAAAATGATGAAAAGGAAGAATTCTCCTCAAAAGAAATTCCAGGAAGAAATGACAGCTAATGAACTGATCAAAACAGATTTAAGCAATATAGCTGAACAAGAATTTTAGAATAATAGTCATAAAATTAATCACTGGGCTTGAAAAAAGCAGAGGACAGAGGAGAATCTATTGCTACAGAGATCAAGGGAATAAAAAAAATAGTCATGATGATTTAAAAAATGCTATACATGAGATGCAAAATAATATAGAGGTGGCCACAGCATGGAATGAAGAGGCAGAGGGGAGAATAGGTGAATTAGAAAATGAAATTATGGAAAAAGAGAAGCTGAGAAAAAGAGATATAAAAAAATCCAGGATTATGAGGGGAGAATTAGAGAACTAAGTGATTCAATCAAACAGAACAATAACCATATCATAGGAATTCCAGAAGAAGAAGAAGAGAGAGAAAGGGGCTGAAAGTGTACTTGAACAAATCATAGCTGAGAATTTAGCCAATCTGGGGAAGGAAACGGGCATTGAAATCCAAGAGGAACAGAAACTCCCTTCAGATGTAACTTGAATCGATCTTCTGCACCACATATTAGAGTGAAACTAGCAAAATACAAGGATAAAGAGAGAATTCCGAAAGCAGCTAGTGATAAATGGGACTGAACCTACAAGGGTAGACACATAAAGGTAGCAGCAGACCTATCTACTGAAACTTGGCAGGCCAGAAAGGAATGCCAGGAAATCTTCAATGTGATCAACAGGAAAAATATGCAGCCAAGAATCCTTTATCCAGGAAACATGTCATTCAGAATAGAAGGAGAGACAAAGGTTTTCCCAAACAAAAAACAAAACAAAACAAAAAAACCTGAAGGAATTCATCACCACTAAACCAGCTCAACAAGAGATCATAAGGGGGACTCTGTGAGTGAAATGTTGCAAAGACCACAAAGGACCAGAGACATCACTACAACCATGAAACCTACAGCTAACACAATAACTCTAAATCCATATCTTTAATAATAATATTGAATGTAAATTGACTAAATGTTTCAATCAAAAGACATAGGGTATCAGAATGGATAAAAACCAAGACCCATCTATTTGCTGTCTAAAAGAGACTCATTTTAGACCTGAGGACACCTTCAGATTGAAAGTGAGGGGATGGAGAACTATCATGCAAATGGAAGTCAAAAGAAAGCTGGAGTAGCCATACTTATATCAGACAAATTAGACTTTAAATTAAAGGTTGTAACAAGACATGAAGAAGGGCATTATATAATAATCACAGGGTCTATCCATCAGGAAGAGCTAACAATTATAAATGTCTATGCACCAAATATGGAAGCCCCCAAATATATAAAACAATTACTCACAAACATAAGCAACCTTACTAATAAGAATGTGGTAATTGCAGGGGACTTTAATGCTCCACTTACAGCAATGGATAGATCATCTAGACAGAGAATCAGTAAAGAAACAATGTCCCTGAATGATACATTGGACCAGAAGGACTTGACAGATATACTTAGAACTCTGCATCTCAAAGCAACAGAATATACTTTCTTCTCAACTGCACATGGAACATTCTCCAAGATAGATCACATACTGGGTCACAAAACAGTGCTCAATAAATATAAAAGAATTGAGATCATACCATTCACACTTTCAGATCACAATGCTATGAAACATGAAATCAACCCCAGGAAAAAGTCTGGAAGACCTCCAAAAGTATGGATGTTAAAGAAAATCCTACTAAAGAACAAATGGGTCAAACAGGCTTAAAGAAGAGACTAAAAAATATATGATAACAAATGAAAATGAAAACAGAACAATCCAAACCCTTTGGGATGCAGCAAAGGCAGTCCTAAGAGGAAAATACATTGCAATCCAGGCCTACCTCAAGAAACAAGAAAAATCCCGAATACAAAATCTAACAGCATACCTAAAGGAACTAGAAACAGAACAGCAAATACACCCCAAACCCAGCAGAAGAAGAGAAATAATAGATATCAGAGCAGAAATAAACAATATAGAATCAAAAAAAAAAAAAAAGTAGAGCTGATCAATGAAACCAAGAGTTTTTTTTTTGTTTTGTTTTGTTTTTTCGAAAAATAAACATTGATAAACCTCTAGCTAGGTTTATCAAAAAGAAAAGAGAGATGACCCAAATAGATAAACTCATGAATGAAAGTGGAATTATTACAACCAATCCCTCAGAAATACAAGCAATTATCAGGGAATACTATGAAAAATTATATGCCAACAAACCTGGAAGAAATGAACAAATTCCTAAACACTCACACACTACAAAAACTCAAACAGGAAGAAATAGAAAACTTGAACTGACACATAACCAGCAAAGAAATTGAATCAATTCTCAAAAATCTCCCAACAAATAAGAGTCCTGGACCAGATGGCTTCCCTGGGGAATTCTACAAGACATTTAAAGCAGAGATAATACCTATCCTTCTCAAGCTGTTCCAAAAAATAGAAAGGGAAGAAAAACTTCTGGACTCATTCTGTGAAGCCAGCATTACCTTGATTCCCAAACCAGACAGAGACCCAGCAAAAAAAGAGAACTACAGGCCAATATCCCTGATGAATATGGATGCAAAAATTCTCAACAAGATACTAGCAAATCTAATTCAACAGCATATACAAAGAATTATTCACCATGATCAAGTGTAATTCATTCCTAGACTGCAGGGCTGGTTCAATATTCACAAATTAATCAGTGTGATACATCACATTAATATAAGAAAGGATAAGAACCATATGATCCTGTCAATAGATGCAGAAAAGACATATGACAAAATATAGCATCCTTCCTTAATAAAAATCCTTGACAAAGTCAGCATCATTTAAACATCATAAAAGCCATTTATGAAAAGCCCACAGCTAATATCCTCAATGGGAAAAAACTGAGAGCTTTCCCCCTGAGATCAGGAACATGACAGAGATGTCCACTGTCACCACTGCTGTTTAACACAGTGTTGGAAGTCCTAGCATCAGTAATAAGACAACAAAATGAAATAAATTGCATCAAAATTGGCAAAGAAGAAGTCAAACTTTCACTTTTTGCAGACGACATGATACTCTACATGGAAAATGCAATAGACTCCACCAAAAGTCTGCTAGAACTGATACATGAATTCAACAAAGTTGCAGGGTACAAAATTAATGTACAGAAATTGGTTGCATTTTTATACACTAATAATGAAGCAACAGAAAGAGAAATAGACTGATTCCAATCATAATTGCACCGAGAATTGTAAAATACCTAGGAATAAACCTAATCAAAGATGTCAAGATCTGTATGCTGAAAACTGTAGAAAGCTAATGAAGGAAACTGAAGAAGATACAAATAAATGGAAAAACAACCCATGCTTATGGATTGGAAGAATGAGTATTGTTAAAATGTCAATATTACCCAAAGCAATCTACATATTTAATGCAACCCCAATCAAAATTGCACCAGCATTCTTCTCAACCCTAGAACAAACAACCCTAAAATTTGTATGGAACCACAAAATTTGTATGGAATACTCTGCCAAATAGGCAAAGTATTATTGAAGAATAAAATCAAAGCAGGAGGCATCACAATCCCAGACTTTAGCCTCTACTACAAAGCTGTAATCATCAAGACAGCATGGTATTGGCACAAAAACAGACACATAGACCAATGGAATAGAATAGAGAACCCAGAATTGAACCCACAAATGTATGGCTAACTAATCTTTGACAAAGCAGGAAAGAATATCCAATGGAAAAAAGACTCTTCAGCAAGTGGTGCTGGGAAAACTGGACAGCGACATCCAGAAGAATGAATCTGGACCACTTTCTTACACCATACACAAAAATAAACTCAAAATGGATGAAAGACCTGACTGTGAGACCAGAAACCATCAAAACCCTAGAGAAGAAAGCAGGAAAAAAACCTCTCTGACCTCAGTCACAGCAATTTCTTACTTGACACATCTCCAAAGGCAAGGGAATTAAAAGCAAAAATGAACTATTGGGACTGCAAAGGAAACAATCAGCAAAGTAAAAGGTAACTGAGGAACGGGAAAAGATATTTTCAAATGATATATCGGATAAAGAGCTAGTATCCAAATCTGTAAAGAACTCACCAAACTCCATACCTGAAAAGCAAATAATGCAGTGAAGAAATGGGCAGAAGATATGAATAGACTCTTTTCTAAAGAAGACATCCAGATGGCCAACAGACACATGAAAAGATGCTGTCACTCCTCATCAGGGAAATACAAGTCAAAACCACTCTGAGATACCACCTCACACTGGTTAGAGTGGCTAAAATGAACAAATCGGGAGACTATAGATGCTGGCGAGGATGTGCAGAAACGGGAACCTTCTTGCACTGTTGGTGGGACTGCAAACTGGTGCAGCTACTCTGGAAAACAGTGTGGAGGTTCCTCAAAAAATTAAAAATAGATCTACCCTATGACCCAGCAATAGCACTGCTAGGAATTTACCCAAGGGATACAGGAGTGCTGATGCATAGGGGCACTTGTACCCCAATATTTATAGCAGCACTTTCAATAATAGCAAATTATGGAAAGAGCCTAAATGTCCATCAACTGATGAATGAATAAAGAAAATATGGTTTATATATACACTGGAATACTACATGGCGATGGGAAAGAATGAAATCTGGCCATTTTCAGCAATATGGATGGAACTGGAGGGTATTATGCTGAATGAAATAAGTCAGTCAGAGAAAGACAGACACCATATGTTTTTACTCATGTGGATCTTGAGAAACTTAACAGAAGACCATGGGGGAAGGAAAAGGGAAAAAATAGTTACAGAGAGAGAGGTAGACAAACCATAAGAGTCTCTTAAATACAGAGGGCAAACTGAGGGTTGATGGGTGGGTAGGGTGAGGGGAAAGTGGGTGATGGGCATTGAGGAGGGCACCTGTTGGGATGAGCGCTGGGTGTTGCATGGAAACCAATTTGGCAATAAATTATATTTAATATAAAAAACAAAATAAAAATAAAATAAAATGGGATTATGGCATTACCCATGACACAATATTACTGTTGTTTGAGGCAATGGGAGAGTACTTTTGCATATAACTTATAAGAACTTTTAAAACAATTCCCCTCATGTCCTCTTTCCTACCACAGCCACTCTGAGGTACTGGGTACAAATACCTATGGCTACATTTGTCCTCCCACCTCAAAGAGTGGAAGAAAGTTTACTCTGCTCCACTTTGCTGAATTTTAAGCTTTCTGTTCTATGTAGAAATCCTATGAAGACTATTTCTATTTGCATCATTCTTAAGGTTGAATTTAGAAGTGTTAAACACTCAAAACTTAACAAGTTTTCATCTTGTAGAATAAGTTTTTGTTTTTGAATTGGAGACTATTAAAGAAAACAATTATTGGGGACAAAAAAATGTCATTTCTCTGCCAAATCATAAGCATTGAAATTGTTTCTATGAATGGAAACAGTCCAAGAATTTGAAAAACAAATCCCAGTGAAAACCGACAAAATCAAGTTAGCAATTTCTTCTTTTAGATTTTTTTAAAGACAGTACAAACTACAAGATGTAGCATTTTTTAAATGAAATTCTCATCTTCCAGCAGAAGCCATTATTTTCGCAAATCAATGCTTACTGCTAAAAAGAGAAAGCGTAATGGATGAACATTGTGATAAAAGCAAAGGACCCTCCAAACAGATTTTAAAAGGAAATTACAATTCAGTAAATTCCCCTTCCTCTCTTCGGTTTGTATTTCCACTCTCTACTTTTGCTAACTCCAAAAGCCAGATTTCCACTCCATTTCTCGTCCTGTTGTCTTTGCAACATGGATAAGTCTTTTGATACAAAAGACTTTATATTGTGGAAAAGAGGTTCTGCCTCCAGATTTAAAGTCTAATTTGAAGCCCTCCTGTACCAAACTTATCCACCTCTAAAAGTGTTTTGTAATAAAATATTGAAGGTGTTATTAAATCTCTGTATAATCCGCAATTGTTCAAAAGTATCTGAGGGCTTTCCCTTAGGTTCAGATTGCCCCAAGACAATAATAAAGACCTTTTCCTATTAAAGTGAACAAGCCAATAAAAAAAATCTCTGTATCTCAAAGAAAGCATCTCACAAGAGGATATTTATCAAAAGCTACTCATAGAATTACATTAATTATCATACTCGATTTCACCCACTGAAAATCACTAAAATATAAAGATTATTACAGCAGCATTCCCTAACCTATGTCATACTTGGAAGAAAAAAATAATAATAGGTACTTGTATCAATTACCTTTGAAAAACAAAAATCCCCTCTAGAAGAGTTATGTTTTATTTACATACCATATTAAGGGAAATGAGAAGTCCTACAGTAAAGAAATTTTGCTTTGTTTCCCAATGTCTCCTCAACCAATTTGACTGCAGAATCCCTCTTTCAAAAAACATCTCTTAACATTTGTCAAACTAGAACTTTTCACAGCTTAAAAAATTCTGGTGTAGGACCTCAACCAACTATATCACTGCATACATATACACATACATATGCAAATATCATAGCTGCTTTTCACTTTGACTTTTACTTTCACCCACTTTTCACTTTCTAGTACAGCCTTCCAAAACTAGCTTCCACTCATCATCAAAATATACCAAAATTTATGTACAACCTCAGGATATTGCTAAGGATATTGTTAAGAGGCAACTTATCCAATTATCTAGTTAGAAATTAGAAGATAAAAGGGCTCTGAAATAAGACCACCTAGATTTAAATCATGCTTACGAGCTGTATGATTTTGAGCAAATTATTTGGCCTCATTAATCCTTGATTTTCTCTTCTGTAAATTGGGCATAATAATGGCTCATATTTCATTAGGTTACTGTGATGTTTATGTGAGATGATGCCCATAGCAACGTGTCTGACACACAGTAAGTGTCCAAAAACACTGAAGAAACAAATATACACATGAATCATACCGATAAATGTCAGTTGATGCATTTCTCCTTCTGCTTTACAAATTTTCCTGTTAGATAAAGCTGTTGGATAAATCCTTTGGGAAAAGACTTTGTAAGCCTTGATAACAAGATTGAGCCAGAAAACTGAACAGGTCAATCTTCACTCTTAATCACTGCCACAACTTTAATTGTTGTGATTGAGGGCTACCCTGCAAGGGTGTCACCTACCCTTTCTTAACTTCAGTATTACTGAATCTCAGTATTTAACTGTCTGGCCCCTCCTAACTCCTCAGTCCCATCTCATGCCACTCTCCCTTCTTGCTGTCTGTTCCAGGATTAATGGACTCCCACCACACACACACCACCACCACCACCACCACCACCACCACCGGATTAGGTTAGTTACCCACATGCCCTTCTAATATTTATCACACTTTGTTATAACATTATTTGTCTTCTCAGCCTTACTGTGATGACTGAGTCTGTGCGTTTTCCATTCTGGCCTTGACATTTGTCACAGAGTAGAACATACTTGTTGTTTTATGAGGAAATGGCTGGTATGGAGATCCCCATGCAACGTTCCAGTCTCCTCTCCCATTTTGTACATACCATTCATGTCTCCCACACATAGTCTTGCACAGTACTAGCAGGGGGAGCCCCTATAATGTTTGAGAGTACATTTTCCATGAGCTGGTAGGAGGGAGCTCAGAATCAGATTTGAGCTGATTTAAAGAAAATAAGAAAGCATGACTTTTGTTATTACAGAATTAATCCTGCCACAAACATAGGAGGATTTCCAGTTTAAGGATGCAGCTTAGAGAAATAATTTGCCTATAGTCACACAACGAGTAAATGGCAGAGCTGGAATCCAACTCATAGAGTTTGTAACTTTTAAGCAAAACCCTTCTCATCAATTTTCACAACACCATCCTGTCTGATTTAGATATCATGCCAATCAAAAAAAAAGATACTCATAAAAAATTCTGAATATAGATATCTCAAGACATATGGGGTGTAGCAGTGCCAGCAGATCAATGCCAAGCCACATCTACAGATAAGAGTGAAGAGTGCTGTGTAGCAGCAGTGTCCACCAGGGTGGGGTCTTACAGGCAGAGGTACTCTCTGTTCCACAATCCTCTTTCAGTATACCAGTTTGGAGTGAGAAAACCCAGCCTCAATTTTATTCATTGTTTTATCACTTTAATGTTGTGTGATTATGTGCTAGCCGTGTACACCTTCAGAATCTCAATATTCTATCTGAAAGTAGGGGTAATTCTACCTATTTGTCAGGTGTAGTATGAGGACCCAGTGACCTAATATGATTAAAACTGCTTAATACAACTTTGGAGCCTACTGGATACTCCCTTTGTTCCCCTTCTTTTTGACCAGTAGTTCCTAATAAGAAGTCTGTCTTCTTAAACAACAACTACATTTTCCTATGGGTAATCTCCCAGATATTTGATGCTATTGTAAGGAAGAATTCTGGTTGTTGGTATGTCAGCCCTGAGAAGGGGTGAAATGTTGGCAGAGGTAGTTAATCCTTCTTCCAAGTTGGCTTTCGACTCATGGACCAGAGATAATGTGAAACTTAGAGCAGAGAGAACACATTGGAATCCCATGTGCTCTGATGTGGGCTAAAGCCAGGCCATGCTATTTGAAGAGGCCCCCTGATTGTAAATCCCAGCCCTTTTCATCCTCCCTACAAATTTGCCGATGGCTGTGTGGTCCTAGGCAACTATCATTAGAACATCATCCATCCATCCCTGCCCCAAGAGTTCCCAAGGCCAGCTGGAAATCAAACTCCCTGGCAAGGCTCAAATGAAAGCACATTAAGTTTTGTCCCTAAAGTTATAAATGTGATGTTTGGTAGAGACCCAAAAGTGGAACAAGGGGAGAGCCTCTCTCATTTGGTGCCCTTTCCACTGAAGAAATATCTTTGTCACCCTAGTTTTCAGGAGCAACCTAATAAAACCTCTTGTAAAAGAATCTGTCTCCACACATCATGTGCCTATTGATTTCATCAGTAATTCTTTAAGGTTCGGTTAAGTGTGAGAAGGAAAACAAAGCAAAATTGTGCCTAAACAATGGGAAAACTCAGATCTAAAAGATGTGAAACTGGAATGTTCAACCTTCCTAAAGTGTGATAGGATCAGAATGTAAGGGAGCCAATCAATTATGTCATTAAAACATCTCATTAAAGGGGAAAGAAAAGAAAAGAAACAAGAAATTATTGACAAACACAAGAAGACAATGCATAACAAAAATGGTGTTCCCACAGTCATTCTGGAAAATATCCTATGCCTTTCTCCTTCAATGTCTATATCTATCTGACTTTTTAAAAAGTTAAGAGACATCCAATTCCATACGCTGGCTCTCATTATTCTTTTATTTATTCAAAATGTGTGATTATATATTTAGTTTTAGACCCTGTGCTACAGCTGTGGAGAAAACTGTGAGCAAAAATAGACACAGTCTTGCTCTCAGAAAGTTCAAATTTTAATCGCAGAGTTAGACATTAATCAAATAATCACTTTCATGAATGTTTGATTACAGATATGTAAGTGTTCTGAATGAAGAGCTCTGGTGATATGAAGGGAAATTGACCTATGCTGGGGAGGGTGCCATTAAAGGCTTCCTAAGGAAGTGACTCGTGCTGATATCAAAAGTATGAGTAATGAATCAAAAGTATATCAAAAGAGGGATGTAGGAGAAGGACGTTGGGTAACTCACCAAACTGACAGGAAGACTGAAGGCATCAGCTCAGAAACTGTCAGGAATCAAGGTAAACTGGCAGCAGAAATGCTTCTGGACCTGCAGCCACTCCTGTTCAATGATGCTGCCACTGAGGCCAGCAATCAAACCTCATTGTCCTTTGTCTTTTTGTCACTGTCTCCAGATTCAAACTGTGCAGTGGGAACACACAGTTGTACAAGGTTAATTCAGGTGTCCAAGAACAAGAAGGCTCTTCTTTTACTGACCCACGTGATCGGAGTCCACAGAACTAGGAAGGGGGTGGTAAATTATGTACACCAAAAAGGAAGAACAGTCTACCTACTGAGGCAGAAAAAGAAGAGCATCACTGAGAATAAAAACAGGATCCATAGTGCCCTCTGTCTGAAGGGTGAAGATGGATGAGGCTGGAAATTCAACTGATTCAGGTCTTTGAAAGCCATATAAGGATTTGGGCCTTTACCTTGATACAATAAGCCATTGATGACTTTATGATCAGGGTGCAGGCATATCCTATTGCATTTTAGAAAGATAATTTGGGGTATAGAGAACAGAGGATGGGGGAACAGGAGTGTGAGATCATTGTAGTGGATGCTGTTGCATGCATCCCAGGTATACTCTTCGGGATTGAGATGCATTCTCCCAGTTATAGGAGGGTTGGCTGTTGACAATTTACAGTTAAGACCTTCTACGTGAGTGGCCCTTGACTGAAGGATGCTACCATAGGGAAGTTATGTTCCTCCCAGGGGACAGCTGGGATCAGATGAGTGAAAAATGCTGCTACAAAAACTTCCATTTGAGGTGGCTTTGAAGGGCTATCTGGGTTCTCAAGCTCCCTATGGCATTTAGCTGAGGCTTTATTACAACTACATCCAGCTGAACTCTCCTTCTGCTCAGATCAGCTACTCTCTCCTCACAGGTGATGACCCTAGAGCACACCTTAAATAATCCCCTTGTATGTAAATGTGAATCTCAAAGTTTGCTTTCTGGGGAACCCAACCCAACTCAGCAAGGCAATCAGAAGACTGTGGGAGCCTGGCAATGAAAACCAGTAACCTCAACCATGGTGGTGCTGGATTCTATGGAGACAAATGCTCTGACAGAACTTTTAAAGGCCTAAGGGCCCCAGAATAATACTGAGAGAACAGATCATATGCAGAGTCAATGAAAGAAACTCACTAATCCGTTCCTGGATTAGATGTTTCCAACTTCCCTAGTGCTTGAATAGAAGAGAGGAACAGTCATTGTTGAACACACTGGCCCCCAACACAATTTCAAGCTTTGTCCCTATTCTAATAACCACTAATGTTCCTGCTGCAGTCGGCATCTGTCACAGTGTATGATGTGTTGGGAGCCCTGCCTCCAGAGCTCAGACTTTTAAGTCTGGAGCAGCTGTTCCAGCTCAGCTCTCCTGTCTGATGCTTTGTAGCCATGTCACTAAATTTCCAAAAGTGAGTTCATGTTATGGCTTTTTTCTCCCCTTTCTCTCTCTCTTTTTAGAGCTGTTGCTGCCCCGTGCAGTGGCTGCCAAGAGGCTTGATTTCAAACGTGAGGCTTTTAAAAGGTGACAGATGAGATGATGTCATGGCTTCTAAGGTAAAAAGCTCTTTCTTCCCCCAGAGTGGTTTAACTAATAAAATTAATTTGCCTGTTTAAAATTTAAAATAAAGACAAGATGTTTCGATTTTTCAATAAGGATGTTTGGCAGGAACAAAGGGAGTTATTTGCATGCTGATGGGGCTGGTGGGGAGCCAAAGTGCAGACAGATCTTCCTGATGCCAAGCAGAAGAGCCTTGCCTCTTCCCTTCCCTCTGTTGGATACAGAGGGAGCTGCAGACAGGAAATTGTCTCCAGGGGAAAAATGGGCAGAGTAGGATGGGCATTTGTGGAAGTGAGGGCCACTGAGTAGTTGGCCCTCTTGAGCCATTAAGAAAAGTAATCAATTCAGAACCATTTTCAAAGGGTGACCACATAGCCAAGATAGTGACAGTCCTCCTCCTTCTGCATAGCTGAGGCCTAATTCTCTTTGCCATTTGTGGCAACTATTGAAAAGATGAACGTTACAAAGCCTCATGAATTCCTGGTAGCTACTCTATATTGCCCCCATTTCTTGTTTTCTCTCCACAACTGACTATGGATAGACTCAGCATTTCCTCCACAGCCAGGATAGCAGAGCTCAGACTCAAAGGGTCAATTCCATTTTTCCACTCTCTGTTTCTACCTTCCAACCTCCCGACAACCCATGTTTCAAAGAGATGACTATTGCTCTCCACTGGAGGATGATGTTGACATTGTCAGTATTGAATTGGATTCAAAGTCTTGAATCTTGAAAAATCCCAGAGATTTATAGGGATTGTCCAAAGGACCTGCTCTTCTCCAATTGCCTATATTGCACCAGAATATAATTAATGCTTACAAGTTTATAAGACATTCTGCCTTACAAAGTGCTCTCCCACACATTATTGCATTTGATGCACACATCATTAGCCTATTTTATAGGTGAAAAAACTAATGATCACAAGGAAGATAAGAAGGATGAATTTTTTTTTTTGCAACCTACGCATTAGAAACTGTGGAAACTTCACTACGTTACCCAATGGTCTTCACAACAGCCCGACAACTAGAGAATTGTATCCCATTTACACATGAGGAGATGGGAGACTTGCCATTTATGTGACCACCCATAAATTGACCTCAGAGTTTTATTTAGGTTGTGTTGGCTTCAAATTCTTCCTCCACACTGGCCAAGGGTTCATTTCATTTTCCTGGAAGATGGACAGATCTATTTAGTCCATTCACTCTTTAGCAGTCCTTCCAAGCTAGAATGTCCAACAGGCCCTCCCTTTCAAGCATTTCCCTTTGTGTCTCTGTTAGGAAACACAAAATGTCTTTAAAACACCTGGAAAGAAAAGTTACTCACACCACAGTTCTCATCTTCATTTGGCATCAAAACAGGGAATAGATCCAATATTGTCATTGCCATCATTACCATTGCCCAATTCCCTATCATTGTCACCACCATCATCATCATCATCATTATCTTCAACAAACCCTCTCTTTGGGGCTCCCTCAAGCACTTCTCCTTCCTTAGTGGGCATTTTTTAGAACATGAAACAGACACAGTCCTTGATTTTGAGTTGCATTTTGTGGTAATGTTCAGTAAGAATTCAGTCTCTAGAGCTGGTTGAAATTAATAAACATTTAGGATAAGTGACTTAGGGAAATTCAATGGTTGAACCAAAGTAATAGGAATCTGTTTACAAGACAACCCTCATAAATAGTATAAAACGAATATGCTGCTCAAAAAAGGAATTAATTAACATTTAACTACCGTGCATTTTTCTATCCATTAACTAAACATTTCTACAAATGGTTTGCGGAATGGACAATTTATTCCCACTCATTTGGTTTTCATCACTAATGGTGGAAGTGAAAGGGAGAAAATGCTTGATACATCAGTAAAACAACAACTCAGCCATGGTTCAGAGGAGTCCTGTAAGAATGTGAACAACACAAAATTGTTTATAACCTTTTCTTCACAGTCTCCTTTCCCCTCATGTTCATTTTGTAGGAAAGGAGCACTCCCAGAAAGTGCTGATAATTACCCGGCATACCCAACAAGGCCAGCTGGCTCCCCAGCACCTGGCAGAGTTTCTTCCATATTGTGTCCATGTAATAAATACATGTTGAATTAATTAACTAATGATCAAGTTCACCTCTTCTAATTGCTCTGATAAACACTCTTTGCCAACCTTATTTGTCATTCTATATTACAATTTCCACTGTTTTTCACCCCCTCAAAAACAAAAAAAAACCTAAAATATGCCATGGGGCAAGAGTACATTACTTCCCCATTCTCAATATTTTCATCTCATTAGCATTCTGAAAATAGATACAATTGCCTTGCATTTGTTCCACTTCCTCAAACCCCCAAACACTGTTTTCTTTCTCTCCAATGCTGCTGTTATTGGTTTTCTTTCCCCCTACTGACTGTGAGTTGGAAGACAGGGACACTACATGGTGGCATCCTTAACTACTTGCTTAGCAATGTGTCCATAGTGGGTACTCAGTGCAGGCTTTTCAGTGGAAACATGCATTGTTTTTTCTCTGGAAACCTAAAGATTTTCCATTGGGACATTTGAGATGCAGTCCTTCCCAGAAGCAGAGAGACAACTTTCCCATCAGATGTACCCAAGATTCTGCCCACCACACTCTTAGTGAGACCAGGGTGAGGGAGAGCCAACTATGCAGTCCAGTCTTTCAGGCTTTAAAAATGTAAATGATAACCCTGCAAGCTGAGTTAATGGAGCCTACATCTCAGTATGACTTATATGAGTTGTCTGAGTAAAATATGAAGCAAGGCCATACAAGAGGCACTGCATTTTGGTAGAGATCAGGGAGGTCTGCAAAGCGGGGCAGAGGAACTAACACCATTTCCATTAATTTACAGAGAACCATTAGTGTTCTACTTAAGGACAAAAAATTATCTTTGGCTTAATTAACTCATTCCAGGTTAGGCTTTGTGGTGTGTATCTGTGTGCATGTATGCTCATGTATATGGGAGTATTTCTCCTTTCTGCTGCACAGTTGATTGTATTTGTGTCTGGGACTCATTACATGATTGAAAATCAAAAGCAGCTGGAAATTCATGAGAAAAAATACAGATCTCATTAACAGAAACATTAGAGATATGGCCCATTGGGAGGCAAATTGTACAAAGATAGATTCGTAGAGTATTTGGACTTTGCCCCTGTTGACCACCCTGTCAGACTTGTAATTATCTCTCCTTTTGGCTTCTACCACCCAGATATCTCTTGATTCTCTTCTTTTCATTCAGCTCCCTCCTTACTCTAATCATAGGCTTCAACCACCTGAGGAATATAAATATACTGCAAGTTTGTATAGTGCTCTTTTTTTCCAAATGTCTAATGTCATTGGGTGAATTCATCTAGTCCCATTACTTTCCAGGATGCACTTCCTCAATCACGTCTTTATCCCAGACCCATCATGAAAACTCCCAAACCTGTTCCTCCTCTTGTGTTCGTATGTCAGTTGATGGCACCAGCATGTACTCAGTGTCCCAAGATGGAGCTTCAGATATATCTTCCATTATTCCTGCATTTCCAGTCTCTGGTCAAGTGAAACCGATGTTCTATTATGAATGATATTTTTGTCTAAAAAAAATGCTCCTTTTGTGCCAGATGCTGCTCTAAGCTTTACAAGTCTGTGAAGAGGGCATTAAAACGACTCCCGTTTTAGAGATAAGGAAACTGAGATGCCAAGAGGTAAAGCAACTTTCACGAGGCCACACAGTTTATAAATGGCAGAGCCAGGATTTAAACTCAGGCATCTTGGTTTCAGCATCCCAGTCCTTCAATCATGTATTCTTCTGCCTCTACATACCCAATTCCACTGCCTGGTCAAGTCAGTGTCTCTCAATTAACAGCATCTCTTTCTCTATCTTATACTTGCATATCAGATTTTTCTTTCCAAATTACAAGCCTCTTTTGTAATATCTGATCTAATTCAAGTAAATCTAATATCCACTAAACTACAATCCAAACTTTCCATCCAATGTCTTTGAAAATCTTTCCCCAGCCTACCTCCCAACTTCATCCCCTGCTACTATTTCCAACCTCTGTCCCCCACACTTCTTGCTTTACTTTGTTCTAATAATAATTTTTCTAGCAAGCATGTGTTGAGCACCTAGGTGTATCACACTTTGCAATGGGCACTTTATATTTTTTCCTAATTATCATAGCAATTTTACAATGTAAGTATTATTCTTATATCCTTTTTTCCAATAAGAAAACGTGGACTCTGGAAAAGTAAAAGGGCTTAAGGCCCCTTTGGAAATAAGTGATGAGTCAAGATGTAGACACTGAAGCCAAAATTCACACTATTTTTCCTACCAATAAATAAGTGTATGTAGAAGTGTCCTAATAATTCCTGGAGGTGTTCTCTGGGTTTGCAAGCTTGCCCTTTGGCAATATTGCTGCGAGTTTACTCTAAAACTGTTTTTCAGCATTCTTTAGGGTACCCAAGAAAGGTGGTGGTGGTGGTGGTGGTGAAGGGTTGGAATAGCTAATCCCCAAAGATGGAGGACTATTGAGTAAAGGCTGACCTAAGCAATGATGGCTGGTACTTCTGGCAATCTGATGGCATGATCAGGAACTCTAATCCCAAAGAAGAATTAGTTAATCATAATCCAAAACCAACCAAACAAGCAAGTAACCAACCAACCAACCAGCCAGTGAGTAGCCAATCTTATAGCTTGAACTTTGTAGCTTAAATCAGAACAGGAAATGCTCATTACACTACTAACTCAACAGCCAGAATACAAGTAAAAAAATGCAGTTAGAACTTCTCCTAAAGTTTTCTTTGTCTCCTATTGTGCAGAGGAAGAAACCCACCTGGCTCTCACAATTGTGCAAAATATCCCATTGTAAAGGGAAGGAAAGTAAGGGGGAGTCTCACAAAGTTTATTATCTGGGTCCCTGAACCTCCTGCTTCCCCCTCCACACTCAGCCAAGCTATTCACTTCACCACACTAGAGGGCACCCTACCTTCTAGTGGCCAAATGTGTACGGTTGCCTTCCCAGGGTGGAGGTTATGGAGCCCATACATGATGAGATTTCCTGAGGCCCCCAGTCCCAACGCAGACCACTCTGATTATTATTTTTTATTGACAACCTCTAAGATAAAAGTTCAAGTACAGATGTTATAGGGGAAGGGGACTTTCAAGTCCTTCTCCTTGCCATGAATAACAAATAAATATGTCTTCCTTCCTTTGACTACCATGTCCTCTCTTTACCTAAACCCCTTTCCCCAAAAGGGATCAACAGAAACAACTGCATGTGCTGAAAACTCACTTTAGGACTCCTGAGTCTAATCCTGAAACTCAATTTCAACATCTACACTTGGATAAAACCTGTCAAGCCCCTCATTGTTCTAGCTATAATCCTCTCATCAGGAACAGTCTTAGGGGAAAAATGAGAAGAGGTAAAGGAAGATAATGAATTAACTTATATAGAGTGCTAGATATCTATATGCTAGGTAGGTTTTTGTGGTCTGTGTGGTGTGTGCAACACATGTTGCACATATATCCTCTCAATCTTCAGAGTAGTTTAATGAGGTCAATGGTATTATTGCATTTTACACATGATAAAACTGAGGCTCCAGGAAATTAAGAAACATGCTTGAACCCAGCATAGATTATAAATGACAGAATGGAAATTCAAATGGAGAAATATTTCCATTAAGTCAGGAGTTGGCAAACTTTAAAGTTTGGAAACTGAGGTTCGGCATCATTGAAACTAACTTTTTAATGTTAGTATGGCCATATGCACACTTATAAGCTGAAGAAACCCAAGACATTTGACTTACATATTATTCAGCTGAAGTAATGAGAATTGCAACTCCATATTTCATGAATTAGAAAATAAATTATTTCCAAGGCATTTATTTACCTTTTTTTTCTTTATCTATAAGGTGGCTCTGGCAGCTAGATTAAGCATCTTCCCACTCAACCTATGTCTCTAATAATAGGACCTGTAATTCTTTGTTACCCTGTCATCAAAGAGAAACAACTCTACCATGTGTAAAACAACCTGGCATCTCTCCTGCATCACATGCTCTTTCTTGTAGTGCAACATCTGTAGCTTTTATAGCTAAATACATCTAGATATAAATCCTAGTTATCATGTTTACAAGTGATATAGGGTACATAAATTTTGTTGTATGGTGTCTTTTGGTTACTCAATAATATACTTTCTGCTCAAAACAACCAGATGAATCATTGGTCTGATGGTGAAGGAGCCATGGGTCATGTTATTCTCCAGGTTTATATGCCTTCTGACTACCTCTAACCCAGGTCCTCAGGGAAGGATCTACGACTAAGGGGCTCCATCTCATCACCCTATTTCTTTCTGCTTCCTCATCTCTCTCTCTCTCTCACTTCCCTTTCCAGGGGGTGGCAAGCTTGTTTTTTGTTTGTTTGTTTAAAACTTTAAGAAGGAGAATCTGCTTATAAATTAGCAAGTGCAGTGGCTATAAAATGACACCGTGATGGAGTTCAGCTGTTTTCACCTGAGGCAAAAAAAATGAAAAAAAAAAAAAGCTCACTAAATATTAGCTACCAGCAGCAGCCTACTATCTCACCTACTTGGTGAGAGCTACACTCAGGAGAGTCAGAAGACACTTAGAAGACCCTATCTCCTCCTCATCATTCAATTAGTTCCATATTTATGGTAGTAGTGGTTGTGGTGAGAGTAAGGATGTAGTAGTCATTTGTTAGTCATCTGCCATATATCACATATTGTGTTAGCCCCCAATAGAGGGCATCTTAATCCTCTACAACTCTATCAATTGGCAGTTACTATGTTCATTTGAAGGGAGGACACTGGAATTGTCTTGCCCAGTTGCTCATATATAGCTGAAACAGGCTCTGAATTCAGTTCTGATTCTAAAACCCATGGTCTTCCCTTTTTGCAACACAGACTATCTTAGATGTAGGGCTACCACATCTTTTTTTCCACTTTATTTGTGCTCCCTTTTTTCCTTATTTCTCCATCCTCATTTCTTCCCCCCATCCAAAATAATAATAATTTCTTTAAACTCTTCCATTCTATTTCATGATTTCCCTTTCCTCCTAAGAACACATTTGAGAAATTATTTTTAATGATATCAAATCATTTTTTATTGGTGCTCTGCAAAAATGATAGTGATGTCATGCCAGACACTCTGAAAAGCTGGTATATTACAGAGGGAAACTGTTCAAACTGCAGCCTCATGCTGAGTTGCTGCTCACAAATGTTTCTTAATCTGCAACCCTGGGGTTATGAATGACAACCCATAAAAGTTATTAGAAAGGTAAAGCTAGTGAAAAAAAGGTTGAAATCCACATTCATTTATTTAACCAATATACATTAAATTTGTACCATGTTTCAGACTCTGTACTAGGCACTGGGGGCAAAATGCTAGTCAAACCATGAGAGGAAAATGTAAATTTGTAATTAAAATACAATAGTTTGAATGCCATGACAGATTAGTGCTGTATGCTATGGGAGAAGCATCTCAGACACAAGGAAGACTTGGGTCGGGGCCACAACCTCTTAGCATATGAGATTTGAGCTAAGATACAAAGGATAAGTTCACATCAGCCAAGCATGCTGGATATCTTCTGCTTTCCCCTTGCTCTGGTTAATAAACTACCCCAGAACTTAGTGACTTAAAATAACAACAGTTATTTATTATGATTGCAAATCTGCAGTTTGTTCAGAGTTTAGTGGGAAACTCTTGTCTCTGCTCCATGTGTTATAAACTGGATGCTTCAACCAAGGGCTGATGAATTCACCACCATCATGGCCTGCTCACAAAGGCTAAGAAGTTGATGCCAATGATCAAATGGGAGCTCAACTAAGGTGGGTGCCAGAGGTCTCAATTCCCCTTACATGGGTCTTCTCATGTGCTGTGGGATCCTTTAAAGCATGGAGACCAGGTTCCAAGGGTGAGTGTCCAAGGAGAGCATATCAGATGGAAGTTGTATTACCTCTTATGACTCAACCTCAAAAATCACCTACTCTCATCCACCTTATCCTATGAGTCCAGACAGTCCTAAAGGCCCACCTAAGAGACATGACCAGACTCCAGCTCTTGATACAAGCATGACAATAATCAAGATTAACATGTGAGATAGGAAATACTATGTTAGTCATTTCTGGAAAACTTTATCAACCACAGTCATCTGAACTCACTGTCTATACTTCATACTGCTCTTGCTTGGAAAAGTTAAATACATGAATTGCATCAACAACAGGCTCCCTTGTTCTCTGGCTTCTGTTAAGTTTTTGACTAAAGGGTGCATTCTCAAGAGATTGAAGGGAAAAAGTGAATTCAATATATTAATTCTCCCAGCCTTTTCTGAATAGGTGCACCTTGGCTGGCTATGCCATATCAGGCCCCAGATCAGTCAGTTTTCTCTCTGTTGGTTCTAATATCTTCTCCTTCTCCCTGACCTTTCAGACCTAGAGGCTGAAACTGCTCCTCTCTGTTACCAGTCCCAAGATACTACATTAGCATTTTATTTTCCAAGACTCTGTACTATTCCTGGATGTATACTCCAATTATACTTCAATTGTACCCATATAAGTAATCCCTTTATTTAAATATTTTGAAATTGTCTAATGTAAATACATCATGGGTTTTTTGTTTGTTTGTTTCTTTGTTTGTTTGTTTTTCCCCTGACCCTAACTAATGTACCAAGTAAAGAGCTATCTGGTGAAGGTGATAGAGTAAATTCATGGTTTGAAACACAACTTCTGCTCTAAACATTTAGTAATATTAGATGAATGCATAGCTAGTCTAAAGGAAACAAAAATTTTGTTTCCATGGACCAATAATGGGACGAAAATGCAAAGTGCTGAGCAGAAGCCATGGGACTGCTAAGGCTTGAGATACAGAAACAGATGGTGGGGTATTGTGGGCAAAAGGTATCCAACACAGAGTGTGTGACTAGAGCCAGACTCCACAAAATAAGGAGATGAAATAGGGCTCCCCACTCGTAAGGATGCTAATAAAATACCACAGTTCACCACTGCCTCATTCTATGGAATATAGAAACCTGGGAGTTCAAAGGGGCGGGAGGACACAGACACTGCCTCCATACCAGGAACTGAACCAAGCTGCCAGCTAGTTCAGTGCCAGGGCCTGCAGTATCTCCAACATCATCATGGGTGGAGCTTGGGGTCACTATTATCAATACTGGCATTGGTCTGGGCATAAAAGTCCACCACAAAAATACTATATACAGAAGAGTAATAACATAAGAAAACAGACAACAAAACCAAACGAAAATAATGTCCAGTCCAAAATGAAGCTGCAAAAATAGAATTCAAAAAGATATGAAGTCATATAATGCTAAAGATCCCCCCAAAACATCAGCCACACAAACATGAATTACTTCCAGAAAAAAAAATTATTTTAAAAAACATTATCAAAAAATGATACGATTAAGATGCTCAAAAAATTAAATGAAATAATAAAAATTATTAAAAATTTAGAAATTTAAAAAAGTATAAGTAAATCTGAAAGAAAAACAATTAGAAATCTTAGAAATAAAAAATGTAGTCACTGATATAAAAAATTCAACAAATAGAATAAATTCCAGATTGACACAAAGAATTAGTAAGATAGAAAATAATACTGAGGAATTCACCCAGATATAGTTCAAAAACACAAGAGAATAAACTACAAAGAGTAATTAATGAATTAAAAGACATGGAGAAGAGTTTGGGAGGGCTCTAACACATATCTACCAAATTCTAGGAAGAAATAACAAAAGAATTAATGAACATTATATATATTATATATATATGAATATATAATATATATATATTAATGAACATTATATATATATATATATGAAGAAATAATAGCTAAGAATTTTCCAAATCTAGAGAACATCTAAGTTCTCATATATAAAGTACACTCCAAGTACCCAGAGGTATAAATAAAATAAATCTATGTTTTGACACATTATAGTAAAATATAGATCATCAAGGATAAAGAAAGAAAGAAACTTTAAAGTTATTGGAGAGGTCTGCTCAGCCCTGGCACAAAGGCAGCTTCCTAAATCCAATTTTTTCTACACATCCTCCCAAAAAAGTTTTAAGTTCAACAGGAAACTCAAATATAAATGCTAGGAACTCTGGACGCCTGGGTGGCTCAGCTGGCTAAGTGTCCAACTTTGGCTTAAGTCATGGTCTCATGGTCCGTGAGTTCAAGCCCCATGTCAGGTTCTGTGCTGACAGCTCAGAGCCTGGAGCCTGCTTTGGATTCTGTGTCTCCCTCTATCTCTGCCCCTCCCCTGCTGGCTCTCTCTCTCTCTCTCTCAAAAATAAATAAAACATTAAAAAAAATGCAAGGAGTTCAAAACCGCATCTTCAGAATTACTAGGAGACATTTGATAGTACAAATTTCAAATTACCTATAAATAGAAATACTAATACCAAATTTCAACAGAGCTTCCACAGCCATGACAAGCTTGTGAGTTTGGAGAATGGAGAGTTGCCTTAGGAGTCTCCAGGGAAAAGAAGAGTCTATAAGATTTACATAAAACCCAGATAGGAATAACTCCCAGGAAGAAAAAGTGTATACTACGTGTTCAGTACTAAACACAGGTGTGGGAAGTAGTGTTTACAGTACTGACAACAAAAAAGTATTAAGAGTGAGTGAAACCAGGGGTTCCACTGATGCCTCTGCAAAGCATTTTTGGGGAAGATGTTAACTGGAGAAGGAGGGGTGCCCCCTGACAATGTGGCATTAAAGCTACATGTAGAAATTAGAAGGGAAAAAATTAAATATCCTTCAGAAAAATAAAAGAGAGAGAAACGTGAGTTACACCAATCCCTTCCCCAACACTTTCACCAGCAAAAAAATATCCATTGAGGAAACTGCATTTCACTATTCTGGCACAGGAGAATACTCTTCAATGATGCACTCTATTTCTGAAATATATTGGAATAAGAAAACAAAACAAAACAAACAAAATAAAAAAAAAGAAAGAAACTCAGCCTAAGTGTGTGTAAAGCCACAGTAGAAGGAAAACAGTGAGACTTAAAACATTTCAGCTCATTATAAACTCCCCCAAAGAAAAGTAACCATGAGATAAAAACTATAAGCCAATGCTCCAAGCTTAATTAAATTTCCTTAATCATTTGGAGATATAAAAATATTCAAATTCAAGAATTAAGGATAAAAGTGAAAAATAACAGGAGGAAATGCAATGAACTTCAGAAAGAAATTAAAGAAAAGGTGTAAAACCCAGAAATAAAGAAAAAAAATGACAAAGTATCAAATAGAATCAAATAATTATGAGGGCCAGTGAATAAAGGCCAAAAAAAAAAAAAAAACAACTAAAAGAATGCAAATGAGGAAAAGGAGTAAAAAGAGTCAGAGAGAAAATGGTTGAAAGGCAAAGAAAATTCAATCTATGTATAATTGGAGTCATTAAAAGGAAAGCTTATAAGCTTATAATCTGGGAAATTTTTTCAGAAATGAGAGATAAGGGGGTACCTGAGTGGTTCAGTCAGTTAAACAACGTGACTTGATTTCGGCTCAGGTCATGATCTCACAGTTCCTGAGTTCGAGCCCCGCATCTAGCACTGCACTGACAAGGCAGAGCCTGCTTGGGATTCTCTCTCTCTCTTTCTGTCCCCCTCTCTCAAAAATAAATAAATAAACTTTAAAAAAAGAAAAGAAAAAGAAAACCTACATACTAAGAGAGTCCACCATGTACCTTGAAAAGTTGGTCTGGAATGATCAACTTTGAGACGGATTCTAAAAAAGTAGATTTTGAAGACAAAAGTTTCTTAGGGCAACCAAGCAAAAAAGAACAAATCACTCTAAGATAACAAAATTATACATGCATCAAATTTATTAAGAGAAACATGCAAAGACAAGAACTAATCACACAATTAATTTCCCCACAATTACTTTTTAACTACAAAAGGAAATATAGTAACTATACAGTGGAGAAATTGACCAAACCATCAAAATTAACACCACCTATCAGAAGCAAATAGACATGATATCACTTGAGATATAATACCCTGAAAATAATACAATTTATTATTTATATAGTAGTTCCTTCCAAAAATGCAAAACATGGTTCTAATCATGAGGAAACATCAGAAAAACTATCAGGAACATGCTAAATAAATAGCCTGTTTTCTTTTTTTCCAAAAATGTCAATGGTATGAAAAACAAAGAAAGCTGAGGAATTGTTCCAGAGTAAAGAAGACTAAACAGCCATGACAACTAAATACAATACCTGATCTTTACCTGGATCGCAGAAGAGGAACACAAAATTGCTTTGAAAACAAAACAAAACAAAACAAAACAAAACAAAACAAAACAAAAAACAAACAAGCAAACAAAAAACAACCCCACATTTTCGGGACAATTGACAGAATTGGAGAATGAATTACAGAACTACAGAACAGGCATCAATGTTAAATTTCTTGAATCTGATGGAGTTCAGGATGATGGCAAAGGTCATTTATGATGAGCAGAATATAAAACAGGGTCCCTGCTCTCAAAGACAATACATTCATTCTATTCTAAATGAAGAAAGAAACCAGCACAGGAAACAATCAAAAGTGTAATATGGCGGGGGGGGGGAGGGAACGGAAAATTATCAGAGTAGAAAGTGATTATATGAGCTGTAGTGGTCTGAGAATTCTTCACAGAAGACAATATAAATGAGGCCTTTAAGGAAGGATGAATTTGAGGTAAGCAGTAAAGGGAAGGTAAGGCTTTTATATGTGGAGAAACCATCACTGTGAACAAGGAAGTGGGAATAAACACAGCTCAAAGGGTAAACTTAGGAGCCCAAGACTCAAGTGGAAAGTCAGTGATGGGAAACAACAGGGAAGTTATTTTGATGTGTAGGTGGGAAGCACTGAAAACTTCAAACAAACTTTAATGCATGTCAATTTAGTTAGGAGAAATTTTATCATACACACATGGGGTTTCCATTATTTTTTTTTTAATTTGGGAATCTTTAAACACTTAGTCCAAATCTTTTTCTCTTAAGAATAAGGGGAGACATCTCTCCACTGTTGTATGAAAATCTTTCTGTGATGATGAAAACATTCTGTATCTGTGATGTCTAATACAGTAGCCACATGTGGCTAGTCAAACGTGGCTAGTGTGACTAAGGAATTGAATATTTAATTAAATTTAATTTTAATTACCTTAAATTTAAATAGTTACATGTAACAATTGGCAACCTCACTAGATCTCACAGGCGTGTACCAAAACTCTCTCACAACTGGCACAAATGATCCAGATGCTTACCCTCATTCCCCTTTTAGCCTCTCACTTGTAGACACAGCTTCACTGCTCTCTTCCAACCCTTATTTTTGTAAAGGAAGCAGAGTATTACATAAGGTATAACAGTTCCAGTGAACTTAGAAAGTAATTAGGTCAGGGTTTCTCATTTCTGAAATGTAAAGGTCACTCAGAAGGGACATGAGGATTGAAACTATTAAAAACTTAGCAAATATTTGGAATTCCAGTTTCTTTCCTTCTTTTCTTAAGCTCACCCTTCTGTCTGCTTTAATGAAGTCTGCAGCTCAAATGATCAAAAGCTTGAAGCAGCCTTCACAATGGCCTCCCACTAAGTATCCTGCAGGAAGGACATGGGGGGTCATGGTGCTGGCAGCTCTTTCACTGTGATCTCAGCCCCTTAAGCCTGAGTAGAAGAGTAGCAAATTAAACTGCCCTTCTAAAAATTCAACTCCCAAAATTTTGGCACATTTAGGTTTTTTCTTGGGTGTAAAAATTCTTCAGGTCCTTATGCTCAAGAAAGTACATTTTCTTTCCTAAAAATAAGTGAGCAGCAGGTGCCATACCAAACAAGTCTTAAATGATTTAAGCTGCAGTTGGGAAGGCTCCATAATGTAATTCATTCCAGTTACTGCTCATTTGGAACTGGGGGAGCCTTTTGATCTAGCCGCATGAATTTCAAATCATTTCTATTGGACAGTTATAATTTTGTTCTCAGTCTTTGCAAGTTGAACTTATAATCCATTTGGAGTAATGAGCATGCACACACACATACACATCCCTATCAAAGGTCAACATCACTCAATGCTGCTAAGAATAGGTAATATTCAATATTTAAGGGTTACTTCTAATTCCTTTCCAGCATTCCTTATGACATTTTATGTCCTGGCTCTATTTTATCACTGCTAGAAAAATGCCATAAATAATTGGCTTGGGATGAGCAAGGAGATGTGCATGCACAGCCTCTCCTCTGATTTCAAAACAATGCCAAGCATTTTGTATAAGAGGAATAGCAAACTTCTTCCTAGATTTTTAGATAAAATCCAAATTCCAAATATTTCTTTTCCCTATTGTTCCCATCAAAATATGTCACAAATCCCCAAGCTGTTTTGCAAAGCAACATTACTATACCTGAAATATACTTAAGTCTCCAAAAAAGAAGCCCAAATAGAATAGACAATCACAGGTCAAACAAAATTTGTTGCTATTCTTGAAAACATACCCATGTTAGTTCAGATTATATCTGTATAGAACTCTGTATATAATATGAATATGCAAATTATATGTAGGAGAACATTAAAAACAGGAGACTTCTAGCAAAAAGATATTAAGTAGGAAAGGTTAGTTGCTGCAGCCTAAGGAAGCCTGCAGATCTAGCCTCACAGTCTTTGATGATACCTGTGGTTTTTATGGACAGAGAGTGAATTATACTGGAAGAAGAGACCCTATGGGGACATTTTGTTAATAAGCACAAACTCCCATGTGAACTTGGAATGAGTAACAAAGGTGGGGGGTAGAGACAGAGGAACTTGATGAGGGTAAGGCAACATGGAATGCTCTGTTTCCTTGTACTGCGAATCCTATAGAGGTGATAGTAAATCAATTTAGAGTTTCAAGTTCATTCATATATAGTTTTCTCCCAGAATGCCTTTCTCTGTACCCCACATCTGAAGTTACTAGCTCTCTGAAGAGTTTGTGTGAATATTTCAGTTCCAAAAGTGATTGAAAATAGCTCCATGATTAGGCATAAGATAGAAATTTTAAATCTATCTAGTTATGTGGTATGCAAAAAAAAATTATGCAGTGTCATCATCGCCTTCCTCCAAAATGATCACAATGTCTAACACTAGACAACACAAGGTGCTTTTGCTAATTTGCACAATGGCACTGCATAAGCTAGTGATGGCCTCACTGGGTTGGCTCAGAGATGCCTCCTCCAGCACGCCATTCTCCTATTGCAGAGTTGGCCACAGAGCCTCCCTGCTGCTCTCAAGGTTATAGGAAATCAACATCATAAAACATTGGACAAAGGATATACAAGCAAACGAAAATATGCTCAACATCACTTGAAATCAGGGAACTGAAAGTCACCATTAAGCTGTGATGAACTGCATTATTTCCCCCAAATTCTTCACTCCTCTCAGAATCCACATCTTTTGCCACGTAACTTTGTGGTTTCCACCACTAAAAGAGAAGAATATATTTCCTCAACCCCTGACTTCAGGTTGAGTCATGTGAATTGCTTCAGTCAGTACAATGAGGGGAAAATGACAGTGTCAGTTCTGAACCTATACCTTAAGAAGCTTTGTAGATTTCCACTTGTCCTCTTGTGCCTCTGGCTTTGTGATGAGAACATCCTCCATCTTGCACACAGTTCCTAAACATATGATGAGCCATGTGGAGCAGAGTTGCTCCAGTAACTGTGGACTGAACCAGAGCCTCCCCAGCCAAGCTGGACACCTGCAGTCAGTAGATACACACAGTTGAGCACAGAGTAGATCAGTCAAAGCCGGTAGAACTGTTGGTGTGTGAGAAATTCTGAGATTACTATTTTAAGCCACCGTGTTTCTGTGTTTGTTTTATTTGTTTTACCATTTGTGTGTGTGTGTGTGTGTGTGTGTGTGTTGAAAACACTTAAGATCTACCTCCTTACCAAATTTCACGTATACAATACAGTATTATTAACTATGATATGGGTTGAGAAAAATGGGGACATGTTGGTCAAAGGGTGCAAACTTTCATTTAAACCACTAGTGTCCTGTTTATGTATGAGTATTTTTGCAGTAGAAACCAATATCAGCTTCCACACGATTCTCACAGCCAGTACTACTTCCAGCACTGCATGCACCTGGGAAATAAGTCTCCATCACTCTCCTTTTCTCTCTTCCATCTCCCTACCCAGATGAGGTCATTCCTCTTCCTCTTGACCAAGCATTAGAATCTTATCTTCTCCTTGCCATTCTGCAGCAGAAGTTTAATTCCTTAATGAACTAGATCTTTCTCTACAAGTATTTGATACTTTACCTACTTTCTCTAAACCATAGTTCTCATTTCATAATCGGGACTAATTATGAGTTACTATTTACTATTACAAAGTCAGATAATGCATGTAAAGTGCCTGGAAAGTAGCAGAAACATAGTAGGAATTCAAAACCAGTAAATGCTATTGTCCTCTTAAAACCCATTTGCAGGGTGCCTGGGTGACTCAGTTAAACATCTGACTTTGGCTCAGGTCATGATCTCACAGTTTGGCTCTTGATTTCAAGTCCCACATTGGGCTCTGTGCTGACAGCATTGAGCACGCTTTGGATCCTCTTTCTCCCTGTCTCCTTGCCCTTCCCCAGCTTATGCTTGCTCTCTCTCTCTCTCTCTCTTTCTCTCTCTCTCAAAAATAAACATTAAAAAATTTTTTAAATCACTTACATAATGATCTGTCCTGAGACCCAGAGATAGGAAAATCCCTTTTGATAATATTATGTAAAAATGGTTAAGATAAAGGTAATTGCTAATTCATCCCAACTTTTTAATATAACTGTACTTAACATGACTTGAAAAATATATTTTCAATATAACATATGTTAATCTTGTGGTAAGTCATTTTGAGATTTGGAGAATTTTTAAGTCACCTAAAAAGTGTCCTAATCTCTTTGGAGGCATTCCTCCCCTGATTAGCCTGAAAACTTGAGACTCAAATAATCAATTAACATTTTAGTCATTCATTGAACTACTACTTAGTGAGCATCTACAGCTAGTTGCTGCATGAGATTAAAGGGACATAAAATAATATCTTTTCCCTAGCAAATTAAAAATGTTGGGAAGTTGCTGCATCAACACAGTAACAACTGCCCAAGCTACCATGTATTGAATCAAATGTTAACATATTAACTAGGTAGAAAATGGAATACTCGAATTGGCATAATTTAAGAAGAGATTAACAAAACAACTATTTGCAGACATGAGGGCAGGTACATGGAAACCACAGGGCAGGGCAGCACAGCAGAGGCAGTAACAGTGGGGTACTATCCCCACCCCAGGCCTACAGGATGAGAAGAAAGCATTTACCTGGACCAGGTGAAATAGAACCGTATAGATGTGACCATCTGACAGGAACTGTGGTTTGATGGCAGAATCTATCGAGGCACAGGGCAAAGGAGCCTATTGATGATATCTATGCTTATCAGCCTTTCAGGAGAGAGATAAACATGGAGGGAAGATCTGAAAGGGCATCATCTTTTGAGCACACCAGGCTACAGGAACCAACTTCCCCAAAAGATATTGTCTTAGCCTACTGATAGATACATGCTCATGAGTATAATGGTAAGGGAAAATTCCTTATAAGGGAAAATTCACTCCCCCTGGACCCTCCTGGGAATTTGGAATCTAAATCATGTTGGAAAAACTGCTGGGAGACTCCCCTACAAATCCAGAGGGCATTAGATAAGATGAACCTTGGATGGGATTGCAGTAGTCTGGAAAGTGAACTATAAATGAGGAATTCTGGGCTCTTTCCATACCTTTCCTCCAGGGAAAGAATGCAGGTAATGGTGTTCAAATTATCTTCCCTCTAGCCCTGCTTGTTTATGGTCAGAAGAGGTTCTGCCAATACACCCCATAAAGGAAAGGAAATGGAGATGATGACAGATTACGTTTTAGCTAAACTGCTATGTAAAGTCTTAAACATCCTCAAATTGGACTATTTTCATGCTAGTTAAAATAGTTGGCACAGGATATTTTTCATGACCCTATTGTACTAAACCTTTTACCTCCAGATTTTCCTGGTAGGAGGTGAAGTTCATTGCTTCCAGTGGGACCTTATACTTCCTGCCAATATAATTGTGGGTGGTGGTGCCATTTGGAAATAACAATCTTCTTCTTTGGGTTCAACATGGCCCTGAAGAGATAGTGATATTTTGGCATTTTAAGTTCCTTATTTCCAAAATGCATTAGCCTGTGTGCATATGTAGTTGCTTTCCAATTCAAAATGATGCTTTTGATTTGAATCCAAATAAGTTTTCCATCCTTGCCTGAAACCTCCAAATGATTTCATTGCCATTATTCTCTTAGCGTCATCTGTGGATGAGAATGCAAACAAAATTTCAGGTCCTCCTTGGCATCTCTGATTCTCTGAAGGTTTTATTTATACTAGCATAATAGAGATTGATTGTACAATAGGATAAACAACCTTCAGCTTATGTAGGAATGTTTTCAACATCCCATTTCCCATTCGCATATGTCCTCAATAAGTAACTCATCAAAGAAGTCTTATTTTCTGCACTCTTCAATTCTCGCTTTAGGGCCTGTTCTTTTTCCTGATATTGCAAGGTAGCAGCAAATAATGTCACAGTTAAGATTTCAAAGGCACAACATTATAACCTCTTTATCTCTATTGCCCATAATGAAAATCTATATTGCAGTCATAGTCTTCCAAGAGACTGTCTCATAATTAAGTGATATGCTTTTTAAAAATTCATCTTCTGCTTTTTTCTATCTGAATCCTCTGCTTAAACATGTTTGATGGCATCTAGTCCCTTATGGGATTAACACCAACCTTCTTTAAATGGGTGATGGGCATTAAGGAGGGTACTTGTGATGAGCACTGGGTGTTATATATAAGTGATATCACTAAATTCTACTGAAACTAACGTTACAATATATGTTAACTAACTGGAATTTTTTTTTTACATTTATTTATTCTTGAAAGACAGAGAGAGACAGAGCATGAGCAGGGGAGGGGCAGAGAGAGAGGGAGACAGAATCAGAAGCAGGCTTCAGGCTTCGAGCTGTCAACACAGAGCTCAACGTGGGCTTGAACTCACAAACGGTGAGATCATGACCTGAGCCGAAGTCAGACGCTTAACCTACTGAGCCACCCAGGTGCCCCATTAACTAACTGGAATTTAAATAAAAACTTGAAACAAACAAACAAAAAAGAAACTAAAAAAACAAACAAACAAAAAAACCCAACCTTCTTAGTATGCCATTTATTCATTTTACAGACATTTATTGAGTGCCATCTCTATGACAAGCACTGTTATACGTACAGAGGACATTTTAAATACCATTCACACTGAGCTGCTTGCCTTTCTCAGACATTCAACCTTTCCTCAACTCCTTGACTTCATTATTGTGTTGCCTATCAGGGCATATTTCCAAATCACTTCTTACCATTTTCCTGCAAATGCCTACTCCTCCTTCAGAGTTCTCCTAAGCCCACCTTCTGTGAGCACCTTCCCCAACTCCCTCTGGCAGAGTTCATCACTCCTTCCTCTGATCCCACAGAGAAGAGTTCTTCCATCTTTATCATAGCCTTTGTTACCTCTGTTGAAACTATAAATATGTCTATGTCTCCCCCAATCTGGGAGCTCCAGGAGAGAAACGTTGGAATTTTGTTCACCAGAGGCACCTAGTACAGTGTATGAACTCAAAGATATGCTGAATGAATGAATGACTGAATGAATGCAAGAGGTAACAAACAAAGCACCAGTTGAAACTCTGAGAATAAATTCTCTCACCCACAGTTAAGAATTACTCAGCTGAGGATCTAATGTATAACATAATGAGTATAGTTGACATACTCTACTGTGTGATTGAAATTTGCTAGGAGAGTAGAACCTAAATATTCTCACAAAAGAAGAAGAAGAAAGAAGAAGAAGAAGAAGAAGAAGAAGAAGAAGAAGAAGAAGAAACACAGTAAATATGTGAGATGATGGATGTGTTAATTATCTTGACGAGGGAAATTTTTTCATCATGTACATATATCAAGTCATCACGTTGTATGTTTTAAATATTTTATAATTTTATTTGTTAATTGTACCTCAATAAAGCTGGAAAATTATTTATTAATTCACTTATTCATTCTTTTAAAAAAAAAATAATTACTCAGCTGGAACTAAAAGCCATCATTGAGGCCACAAATTATTTGGAGACTTTTCAGCTCCAGGTGACAGGCTGATAGCCTAGGTCTGGAGAAAACTACAAACCCCAGCATGCATATTATTTGTTCCACATCCATTCTGCTGCAGCATGGGCATAGTGGCTATGTCTTCTAGAAAGCTCTTCTGCAGAGAGGACAACTTCAAAGACAAGGAAAGAAGCCAGCTTCAGTGCATCTGAACTTCTATGTATGTGTGCCCTGAGTCATTATCTCAGACTGAAGGATTCTCCAAGAAAAGGGATTACATCTTGAGCTTCTAAATTTCTCCTTCCCCTAATCCCTTGTCTCTCACAGGACTAAACACAGCTTATGCTTCATAGAATTATTTTAAGTAACAAAATGTTTCTGGATAAAAGAAAAGTAGGATGAGATTATAGAAGCTAAGAAATACCAGCTGCTGTAACAAATACATCCCAAAACATCAGTGTCTCATCACAGTAGAATTTTATTTTTACTGTATAATAGTCCAGTGTAAATTCACTGCTCAGCACACAGCTTTCTTCAAGGTGGTAGTCCAGAGACCCTGACTTCCCTTATGTGGCACCACTACCAGAAACTACAGTATCTTCCTCATCCATCAGTAGAAATACAAAGAACACCTGAAGGGAGCACAGCTTCTGCTTAAAACCCTCAGCCCAGGGGTACCTGGGTGACTTAGTCTGTTAAGCCTCTGACTTCAGCTCAGGTCATAATCTCATAGTTTGTGAGTTCAAGCCCCATCTCAGGCTCTGTACTGACAGCTCAGAGCCTGGAGCCTACTTTGTTCTGTGTCTCTGTCTCTTTCTGCCCTTCCCTGATCATTCTCTCTCTCTCTTTCTCTCTCTCATAAATAAATATATAAATAAACATTAAAAAATTTTAAATACCTAAGGGGGGAAAAATATTCTCGGCCCAGAATGGCACACATGGCACACATCACTTTTATTTCTGTTTCATTGGTAAAAACTATTCTCATGACCATTCCCAAAGACAGGTAGGTGGGACATGCAGTCCTGGCCAGGTAGCCTCTCCCTTGTAATAACCTTGCACACTATAAGAGGGGGTCCCAATCTGGATGTTCAATTATGCTTTTCTGATACACGAGTCTTTATAGGGGAAGTGGTAATAAAGAAATATGCTTCTATGAAATTAATCCCATTTCTCCAAAAATGAAACTTATTGTGACCATAGAATATAACCTCCTGACTCATTTATAATTCCTATATAACCACTTCTCCTACTACAATTGCTGCTTAACTTCTGAGAATCTCCATTAAAAGTCAGAGCTTTGCTTTGAGAGTGCAGAGATCATCAATCCTCTCAAAGATTATTCTGGATAAGGTACAGCATTTTCCAAACTCGGTTATGCAAAACTCTGGTATAGTCATGTGGAAATTGAGTTTGAGAAGCCCAACATGCTGTACTTCCTTCCCTCTTAGAGGTTCATAATGCATTTTAACACAAAGATTTGGAGAAATGCTATAGCATAGAAATCTGTTTTACTGTGTTCAAGGAAGCATTCCTCAAACTTATTTAACCACTAAGTTTATACTTTGAAGCACACCTATTAACCCCAAAATTCTGTATGAGAGTACAAAGTAATAAAAATAAAAATTAGAATTTACTGAAACCTCTCATGTGTTAGATACTATGCTCTCTGGTTCAATGACAACTAACCTCTATGAAGTAAGAATCTTTATCCCATTTAAAGATGAAGAAAAATTAAGCTCAAAGTATGAAAACATTTGTTCAGTATCAAAATTCCATCATTAAAATGTAACCTGTTTGGATCATTGAGAAAAATGACCTAGAGATTATGTATGTCTGTCCTTTTAGAGGTGTCATCTATGAAAATAACACAAAAGATGTCTGAGTCCCCAGCTTAATGTCAGATGCACGGTGAGGATTCATCCAGAGATTTGCAAGGCCAGTCCAGCAAAACTCCACATGAAATTGGCTTGTTACTTTCTAACCATACTTTGCTGTTCACTTTCTAATCAGGCTTTCCTGACATGTGATTCTGTAGTGAGAATGAAAGAAAAATGGAGATCCAGGGCCCTGAATACAGAATTTCCCACAGAAAGAAGTTTCTCCCTCTGGGACCAATAAGTTCCCATTCTCAAGAAGTGCTGGGACTATATGGGAACTAAATTTCTACCAACAGCCTTGCCAGGTAACAATAACACCTCATTAAGTTGCATAGGCTCACTCTTAAAATGCTTAGCTATTCACTTGGGGAACCCAAAGAGTAGACATTTTGTTCCCATTTACCATCCCCATCTCCTAGAAATGACTGGATTTCCTGAAATTATGATTGTGTTATTTCTATCATTACATTCATTTTGGTAAAGAAACTGTTTAGAGGATTGGAAAGACCGTTTGATCAAAAATCAAGAGATCTTGACTCTAGCCTCAATTCTGCCAGTAACATCTGTGTGACTTTGAACAAGTCCTACTTTAACAACAATTATCATTAGCTTGTATTTCTGCTTCTGTTTTCATCTGTTAGATGTTATGGTAAGAATTCTTCATTTATTATCTCATTTAATCCTTACTTCCCTTTAAAGTGGGCATTTATCATCATCATTTCACAGGTAAGAAAACTGAGGGTCAGAGAGGCCAAATGACTTGCACAAAGTCACAAAGGAAGTGGAGACATTTGGCTGTATGATTCCATGATCCAGGCAGGTGGATTCTAAGACCCACATTATTAACCAATTCTCTGCAGTACCTCCTCTTGGGCTTCTCATTCTATCCCAAAGTTGAGGGGTTTTCCTTTAATCTTTAAGGCTTCTTCCTACTAAAACCTTCTGTGATCTGAAAACACACCCTGTAAAAGCTTTTACTACCTTCTAGGACTAAGCTGCAATTTCTGGTAGTTGCCACTAAGTGGATATTAGTAGCTTTCTGAATTGTGACACAAAAATCTTAGATATTAACTATCGTCACATGGAATTTCAGTTGTTAATTATTCACATAGGCAGAAGTTTGTGGATAAAGCAAGTGATGTTAATATGCTTATTTCTATCAAAATTTTCTTCAATCAAAATAGTGTACACAACAGAGCAACCTAGATTTACTGTCAATCTAATGAGGCTAAGCAACATTTCCAAGCAATTTTGAATCAGTAATTTTCATATTCTTTTTCTTAAAGAGGGTTCTCCAATTATATAAGTTTTATGACCCACAAAACTCAGATATATCACTATTTAGTGGCTCTGCATTCAGTCTGACTTGAATATAGATCCTGGCTTCACCACTTAATGTCTGTGTGACCTTGGATATATTACTTAACTTCTCTGTGCTTCCATTTTCTCTTTTGAAACATGGGAGTTATAACAGAGAATGGATCATAGGATTATTGTGCAGATTAAATGACTGATTGCAACAAATCACCTAGCATAGAACACATGAAATGACCAATTAATATAAGCTATTATGTACTTATTTATTACTTTAACAGCATACATAAATGCTGACAGCATATATACCATTTGAGCAAAATTTGATGAGCTGAATAGTTATATACAATTGCTACTTTGCCTAGGTAGAGTCCCACTGTTAACAATCACCATTTAAAGAACCGTTTTCACTCAGACCTAGTAAGGAAACATACTCTAATTCAAACTTCCTAGAATATATTCACCATGGGTAGATTTAGCTATATCAAATAACTTAGAGAAGGGTTACTTTGGCATTCTTCACTTTCCTAATAAGCCCTTGACCAGCTCTCCAGAATGCTCAGTTCTTGGTTGTTGGAATTAAAAATCCACTATCTTTTGTCCAAAGTGCATATTAAACATTTTATTTCGGTTTATTTTCCATTTTAATTGGCAGTATACTAAGTTACTCATTTCCTCCTAACTTTTCTACATGGAAATAATGATGATGGCTACCTCATTGGCTTAGCATTTTATAATAATTCCATCTAACTTTCAACACATTGTTTATGATGCAGTCCAGGCAGGCATTGATATTTCATTTTACACACTAAGAACTGAAGTTCAGAGTGGCAAAATGGCTTGTCCAGAGAAACAGAGTTAAAAAAGTAGAGAACAGGAAGGGAAACCAGGATTTCTAACTTGTATTCCAAGACTCAAGATTTTCACTTTTCAAAGCTCTAGTCCCTTCTTAGGATAATCCTTTTGTTTCCTTTTTCAAATCTGGGTTCTCACTAGACACATATATTCAAGGGGGCCAACATATTTTTTTATGAAATATATTGAACACATGAGCAGAAATAGAGTAGAAAGGGTATCAATAAATGTATGTAGTACTCTTCTCATGATTATTAATCATTTAAGGCATTCTCACCTCTGGGAAAGTTCTCATTTAATAAGCACCACTTCAAGAACCAATCTTATGTGTGTGTAGATATAATGGAAATTGTCTTGTGAAATTATTTAGAATGTTATTTGGGGAAAACCTCCTACCAAAGAGACCTTCTGTCCAGACTTGCCACCATACTGGAGGGTCTGCCATTATTCCTCTTGGGTTAAGATATTACTGACCCAAATATACTTGGTTTTCAGGTGCAAAACTCACTGCAATAGTCAACTGTTTAAAAGCTACCAAAGACAATTATAGATGAATGCCATAGAAGTATGCATATTGGAACCATAATAAAGAAGGAGACATGGCAACAAAGAAAGGTTACAGAATTTGGAGTTGAAAGATCCGGGTTTTAATCCTACTTAGTTTATTTTTCCACTCTAGCATGCTGCTTCTCAGCTTAACGTCGACTTTTTTAAAGGTACCACTTAGTGTTGTCTCATTTAGATTAGTATTACCGGATCTTTGGACCTTCAGAGTTATTTTTTTTCTAACCCTTTAATCAATTCCATTAGTGATCTTAAAGAAGAAGTAAATAGCACACTGATGAAATTTTAAGCTGATATTTTTTAGGAGGTGGTAGAACACCAAGGACAAATAAGTAATGCAGACTCTTTGGCAAAGATATATTGAGTTCTAATTTAAGAGGGAAATGCAAGATATTTCCCTAGGAGAAATAATCTAAAATATCAGTGATCAGATGAAGCAAAATAAACTTAACCATAAAAGCAAGACACATGGGTTAGGAAGATAAAAACATATTTGTCATCACCAACAGCTAAAGAAACTGCAAAACCATCCTATGCCTGGAAAAGTTTGATATTATATAACGGTGCCCCACGAATCAAGGCCCTGAGTAAAGCCACTAGCAACAGGAAGAGTGACTTTCAGCCTAAGAACCATGAACAGGCTATCACATTTTGGAGTAATACAGGTATTAAGGATACTTGTAATTGTCACAGTGATGCTACTGCTACTATTAAAAATAACAATAATAAAGTCATCTGTTTGATTGGTACTTTATGATTTTGAAAGCACTTTCATATACATGATCCTCAAAACGACTTGGTGTGGTAAACAAGAAAAGAATTATAATTTCTGTTTCAGGAGAGAAGATTAGACGTTAAGGTGGGGAAGTAATTTCTACAAGATTATTTAATTCATGAATTCAATACCGGCACAGAATTTCAAAACTTGATTTCTCCTTACAATCACCAAATCTAATCCCCTCTTTTACGTATTGGGAAACTAAGACTCAAAGACAGAAAGTTACTTTCTCTAGGATAATGGAGTTAATTAGTTGCAAAGCAAGCACTTGAACCCAAAGATAAATGATTGATCTTTTCACCAAATTCTCTTGTTTCCTAGAACGTCTTGAAAGGAAAGAATGATTAAATAGATCCAAGTTGGTTACAAAATTTTGCAGGAAGAGTTAAGGGCTGCCTTTAATGTTAGATGAGAAAGAAAGATTTTCACTAAGGTATTTGCAATAATAGTGACACTTGCAATGGAATAAATGAATGCAGTTTGAACACCTCTGAATCAGAAAGATATAGATCAAATAGGCAGAGGAGCGAAAATGACACCAGCAATGTGGGCATTGATTTATGAAGAGAGTCTAGAAGATTAAAAGTGCTAAATATGCATGACTTGGCTAATGACTGAGGAAATACAAGGAAGTCTATAAATATTTGAAGGGTACAAATGCTATACAGGAAGCAAAAATATTTTAAAAGCAAGGGGGAGAAAGCTAACACTCTTAGATTAATAAAACCCAATGAAGAAAGGGAAAAATAAGAGTTAAACATAAGGAAATACTTAAAAGTGAGATTTATTATTTCCTAGATTTCTCCTCCAAGATCAGAAGTGGAATCTATCATTTGGGATATTTAAAATCTCATTGGACTTAAAATACCTAAGCCAGTGACAAAGGAAGTCATGTTCCATGTGTGTGTAGGGGCTGGAGCCCCTGCCCTCAAAGGGCCTTTCCAGCTTTCATTTCTGCAATCTTGGAACTACACAACGTTGCTTACATTGCTTTGGTTTTCATTAATTTTGAAGGTTAAGGCTGTGGAGCTATGTGTGGTAAGAATAATGGACTCTATGAGTGTTTATAACTTCTCTGCTCAGTGCAGGGCCCTAGAGATGCATTTGCTAACTCAACCACATAAGAGAAGATCCAAATTGACATTATAAAACTGCTTCTCAAATAAATGAGATAATTAAACACAGCAGCTTTGTGAGGGAGTAAATAGGTATGTCCCGTTTTTATTCAGGGTCACTCACCCACTTGCTCCCACATGAAGAATCAAGTAGGACTAGCTTTGCACCAGCAGAGAGCATGTAAGAAACACCCTGGCTAAGTCAAAGGTTGTATCACTCTCATTGCCTCTTTGCTGGTATTTTACATATGTTGCCTAGTTTGTTAGCCTAGGTTCCAGTTTATAGCTTTTCCATGCTCACTAATATGAGATGCCTGCTTCTCCTGGGTCTGCCTTATCTTGTTCTCAATACCTATGCCCTTCTGGATCCTGATTCTGTGGTCAGCTATTGTTCTGCCCTGCCTATTGGTACCCATGAGGTTTGATATTGAAATGTGGCTGGTGTAATTATTGTGGTAATAAAAATAATAAAATTGAGAACTAACAATATGCTAAATGAATAAATAAAATAATTAAGTATACTGAAGTCCCTGCATGTTCAAACTTGAAAGGCTTTTTTTTTCTGTCTTGCCTAGAGTTCCAACTCTGGCTGCTGGTCCCTGGACAGTGTCTATATATCTGTACCTATGGAGGACCATACCTGACTTGGAGTGAGTGTTCAGTAAGTATTTGTTAAGTGAATAAATGAATAAATAAATTCTAGACTGCTTGGTTGGCTGAAGTTTAACCATCCTAGTCTTTGTATTTCCAGATCTTGGGGATCTGGTCCCACATCCCCAGACACTGGAAGGATCCTGACTATACTACCTGAAATATTGTCATTCAACTGTCTTTAAATAGCATTATTTCCCAGAAATCCTAGTGGTTAGGCCCTATTTACCATATTGGAATTATGTAGGCTCTGGCACTAACCTTCATAAAACCCTAGCTTATCCCATTATTTTAAACCATGTGATTTGGTTATGTGGTCACCTCTAAGGTTCTCTGTGGGTTAATGTTCCAGAGCTTCTGGATACTCCCACTTCTTCTTCCTCCCCAAATACTTCTGTAATGACACCCTATCTCCCAACACAACCCATGTCACTTATGAAAACAAAAAACTTCTTTTTAAATAATTTTTTTTTTCTCTTTTTCTTTTTCTGGAGACTCTTTTTTTTTTTTTTCCAAACAAAAGGATTACTGAGATTCTCAGTCAGAATTCTGGTTACCATCACATCTCAGACAATTCATTAACAAAGTGGTATGGAAAACCACTGAAGATCATTACAGCTGTAGTTGGAAGCCAGTGTGCCAGGATAATGAAAAACAATTCTGCCGTTCCCCATGCTCTGTTAGTTGTGTTTGTCATAAATGAGTTGTGGAGATTTGGAGTGAATGATCCATATCATATTGAACTGTCCTTTTTTTATCGCTGACAATTGAAGGTGACTGAGAATCAGGGCTAGTGTCAGACTATATCTAATTGGAAACCTTCTCTCATTAATGTTCAATGTTGACTTGTATTACTTGATGAAATTAGGACCACAGTAGAATGGATTTTATTATACAGAATGAGCTGGTTGAGCTCTCTTCCATTTCAGTGTTTTTTTAACCTCATCCCACCCCTAATTCTGTGGCAGAAGGGGCTCAACAGAGCAGGAATTTTGAGTAAGGCAGGTCTGAGAACAAACAAAGCAAAAATAGTCATGTCGTAAAGGAAATTGAAACCATATGGACTTTATGTCACATATGTTTGAGTAGTTCTAGGGGACTTCTGAGGAACCACAGGACCAGGAGGACCTCTGGGAAGTCATCTTGGCCCCAGGACTCCAGGTACAACTGCCCGTAGCCCACCACAGGCTGATGAGAACTTACCTTGCATGTAAAGGATATGGTATGGAGAACACCCACATCTTCCCTCCATTCTTTCCCAGTTATTGGCTGCCCTGATAAAATGCACTCTTGGAAGCTCTCTTTGAAGGTCTGGGTCTTTGGCTGAGAGACATTATTTCCAAGATAAAAAGTATTTGAATCAAGGAATGGGAATTCTACTCTAGCTATGTTTCCCCCTCCCTGATCCTTACACTTTCTGGAGGAGGTAAGAGGAATCAGGAGTGGATAAGGGGAGATAGAAAATCTGAGTAGAGAATTGAGTAGAATACTCCAGACCCATGTGAGAAAAAACTTCAGACCCTCCTACAAAGAGACAAGAAAACAAACTTGTTTTGAATAATGAAAACATAGCCAATGCTCACAGTATGATTTTTTTTAATTAAGTATATGTTAGTGTCATAGAGGTTAAAGGGCTACAGTCTGATTTTCGGAGACCCAAAGACAGACCAGTTAAGTTTTTTTTTTTTTCATAGCTCTGTCAACTTACAAATAAACTAAGGCTGATAATAGCAACCCACATTCTGAAAAATTAGTTGATCATTTTGCAAATGTAAAACTGCTTCCAAAAGCTTAAAAACTAGAAGGTTCAGAAATTTCATCTGGAAACATCACAAACCATTACCTACAGATTTATTTATTTTCTCTAAAATCCCCTATTCTTAGAAATATGGGTTTTTAGAATATACATTTCATTGACTCAGAGATATACACAGTGATCTTCAGTTTCAGAAGATGAAACAATGGCTGATTTAAGCTATTTTGATGCCTAATTAATGCTCAGAGCATTTATGGTCTTTGATTCTTCTAACCTTGAGACACTGATCTAGTAAAATTGAAGAGAAAGAGGGAAACTGGTCTTAGCAAAATTGTGATACCAGTAAAGTTACTCCTCTGGGCCCTCCCATCCTCTTTCCATGTCTTTTTCATCCTTCTCCAGTGTCAGTCACCAGGACCCTATCCCCCATCCCCACTATGGCAGTGCATAAGAACCACCTTTCCCATTTCAAGCCTTTTTAATGATTCTTATGTCCACTCTCAAACCATATTCATCATGTGCTTCTAGAATATTAATGGCACTATCATATGTAATACATTGCCCATTCTAGAAGCATTTGGAAGTAACTAGAACCACTAATTCATTGTACAAGTTCTTTTCTTATCTGGATGGAATTTATTCTTCAAGCAGCAAACTGAACTCAATGTTATAAAATTGATTATACCTCATCCATCACCTCCTGGGTTTCATCAAATTACAGACTGTTAGTACCTCGGTTGTATGTCATCATTTTTTGGGTAAGGAAATGGAAGCCTACAGAGTTAAACTGATACCCAGGTCACTTAGAGAGTTAGCGAATGGACTAGCCACAGTTCTCAAATCTGGACCCCTAATCCAGTGCTCTTGCCACCATAGGACACTACCAACTCCATTGTTTCAGACTCCAATGTTTCATCCAGTGCTACTAAGAAAATTCTCTCAGACAGAGGAGAGTTCTTTGGCTAAGTAAAAGATGATAGAAAGGACATTGCCATGCTAGCACAAAATCTCCACTGCTATATCTAGAATACAGAATGTCTAAATGATAAATGATATATGCTGCAAAGAAAACTCAATGCAAGAATAACTTGTGGAATATGGAAACATGCCATGAAAATATACTTAAATGTTGTGATTATGCTAACACATTTTTGCATCGCTACTACCACCACTATCATCTCTGCCAAAGATGTCTTTGTAGAAAAGGGAATCAAACAGGGCTATGAAGAAATTATAGAGCAAGCAAAGTAAGCAGGATTCCATCTCAGAATCAAAAATTGTATTAATATGAGAAGAACTTCCTATACCCTAGATGTGATTGGGGGCCTCAGGAGAATGCCCATTTAAAAGATCTACTCACACAGCGCTTAGTTGATACCAAACATCTGGTCAGAGAGAAAACAATTCAGTCAATCAACCAGATGTTTAGTCTACCCTCTGCCAAACATCTGGGCAATTGATGGGATCATTTCCTTTTCATTAGGGAGCTTGGCCACAGTGACCCAGAAGTGCAATCACAGCATGAGAACACAGCATAAGGATGACAGGTATCTTGACCCACCAGGATCCCCAGAGTGGGACATTTTTCATGTCTGCATGGGTCAATTCAACATTACTTTAGTTTGAAATTTGTTGGCTGTTTTTTGTTCTGAAACACTTTGATACCAGCACATTTTTAAATCCCTACTTCATAAAAAGAAGAGGCCTTAAGTTGAAAAAGAACACCTTATTGACATTCAAGGATAGGAGGCGATTGGCTGAAAGCTATACAGGTTTCCTCCCAAATTGCCATTAAGTGACCTTCTTCTGCTGTTTCAGCTGCTGTCGGGGAAAAGGTGCCGACATTTTGTTGGCACTGGCCTGTAGAATCATAATGAGTATAGAACTTGGCTCCATTATAAAACATAATCCATCTGACAAAGGGAAATCATTTAATGGCCACTCTCTTAATTACAACAATTTGGATGAGAGAGAAGTTGAGGACAACAGCAGAAAGCATAACAAGGTCACTTAATGAGAATTTTGTCTTTGGACTCCCTTCTGGTAGACCAGCATCCCCAAGGGTTGGAGAGGAAAGTCAACATTTACCAATATTTTCCTCATTGATTCTAATCAAAGGAAAGGAGGGAAAAAATGAATATGGGAATAAGGACAAGTAAAAAAACATGCAAACACAGGGAAATAAAAGACTTCATTGTCTTATATATTGAGAAATAAAAGTATAGCTATGACAATTGTAATTTATTCTATTATTCTCCTGAATTTTATTCTTGGGCTGAGGGTTTTCCAGAGGAAGATTATAGGGAGTCAACCATGGGTCACATCTCACTCAGGAATGTTACAGGATCTGACCTAGGAATCTTCAGAAAGTTAGATCTACAACTCTGCTGACAGCCTCATAGGGAGATTGTCCTTCTAAAGAGTAGAGCACTGAGTTTGCCTTCCTTGCTTATAAGAATAATGGTAATGCTTTACAGGTGTTCAAAACTCTGTTGTTTTCAAAGTGCTTTCATACAGATGACTTCTTTTGATCTTTGCAGTTTAAAGTGAAAATTTCAGTTTAACAGAAACAGAAGGAAGAATATAATCAAATATGTACTTTATGCCTATTATTTTCAAGACACTTTGCTAAGCACTTTCACATGGAATTGTATTTAGCCTATGCAAGTGAGGGCATATGTGTTTTTATCTCCTTTTTTAACTAAGGAGAAGATTGAGCTCAGAGGTGCCAAGTAATTTGCCCAAAGTCACCCAGCCATTAAAGGCCTGGATTGGAATTTGAACCCAAGTCTCTTCTCAAAGCCCATACTTTATTACACTCCATTGTGACCATAATTAGTGCTTTAAATTTGTCAAGACAACACTAGCCAGAATGTAATTTCATTCAATGTAATTTATTTAGTAACATAAATTATGAGCATATATACGTAATGTATATAATTATATATATACACACACACCATATCTGACATTAGACCATCTCTGGAGAGTCTGAGTAAAATTAAAGAGAACCAGACCATTTTGGTAACATATTCATTTAGCCAGTCATTGAAAATCTATAGAATGATCACCGTGTACATTGTACTGTATATTATGCTAAGAACAAAAAAGAAATGGATGATCCCTGTCCTCAAGAAACATATGATTTGGTTAAAGGGACTAATTAATATCCTGTATACAATAGTATTTAAGTTAATACTTGAATTTTACAAATTGACATAAGAAACTACTATAATTTTTGGGTATAATTTTTAACTTGTTTGTCCAGTTAATAATTACTCTATAAATCTATATAAGATTAAAAATAACCTAAGGAAAGTATAAAGTAATTTTTTAAATTTCTATCCTATCTTGGAATGTCTCTCAGATAAAATTGGAAGAGGTCAGTACTAGATCACATTCCAAGGCCTATAGGTAATCAATTCCTAGCAACTCTGTGAGAGTGGTATTATTACCTTTATTTCACAGATGAGGAAACTGAGGTAAAGATAGAATTCAAACATAAACCTCTCTAATTCAAAGATTAGGCTCTCTCGTATACTCTCAGAAAGGAATAGAATTTTAAAAGATAAAGAAAAAGGAAGTATATTTTGACTGAAGATTTCAGAAAATCTGGGAAGTAACACTGAAGCATGTTTGTTACACAGAAGGGTAAACTGGATTAAAATAAGTGCCTATATTTTGGGAAAATAATGTGGGCTAGTTAGGCCAAAGCCAAATTTTGGAGGACCTTGAAAGAAAAACAAGAGTTTGTTATAAGAAACAGAAAAGCATTGTCAATTCTTGAAAGATCTTATTTGATTAAATTGGCAACAGACAACATCTTATTTGATGAACTGGAATGAGAAAATACAAGGACGAAAAAAAAACAGATTTTGTTTGTAGGCCACTGTAATAATAAACTTTTCTTAATAATGAGGGCAGTCCATTCAGAACAGAGCTGTGCCCACATGTAATACATAGCTCAGCCCAGATGTGCACTGGCCAGATCATGGAGTGGTTTGGGAGGAACCTCAACACTGACAGGAGTTGATTAGTACCTTTTAAGTCAGGTTTATTGAGGCATAGTTTATATACAGTAAAGTTCATTCTTTTAGGTGTAGAGTATTAGTTTAGATTTTTTCATTTACACAAATGGGAATAACTTTTATTTGTTTCTTTGTTAGTTTGATTTATATATATATATATATATATATATATTTTTTTTTTTTTAATCTAAATCTTAAGTGAGGATTTGAGTCTCCATGTCTAGGAAGACATTTTCTGAGCACCAATTAGCATGTACAATGAACCCAGCACAAAATCACTGAAGCACAATCTCCCCCTTGAAGTTTTTATTTTCATTCTTCTTTTCTGAACTACCTGGGCAGCCCATTATTTTGGCTTTCAGAGACCCCTCCCCTAAATATTCTGTCCTCTCAGCCTTTCTCTAAATCAGTCATGAATGCCTTCTGACCCTCAACTGCATGAATATCATGGAACCCATCACTTCCTGTCAATGGGCATTTACATGATCCATTCCATAGCCACTTACCTCCCACTCAGCACAGCTCTCCCATGCATTTAACACAATCCTTTTGAAACTCTGTCTTCACCTGGCCTTGGGTCTAACACTGTTTCTCTTGGGTTTCAGATCCACTGGCTCTCTTCATCTTCCTGAACTTTACAGACTGAAATACTCCACAGTTTAGGCCTCAAATCTCTTTTCTTTATCTATGCTCAACTCCTAGATAATCTCACTTAATCCTGTGGTTCTAAATACCATCTACGTACTGATAACACCCAAGTCTGTACTTCCAGAACTAATCTCTACCTTGAATTCAGAAAAATATATACAACTATTAGCTCAACACTTTCACTTGGATTTTTAAAAGTTATCTCAAATGTAACATGTCTGAAATCAAATTTTTAATACCTCCCCTTCCCCAATACACTTCTTGCACTTGCATAATCTCAATAGATAGCAGTTCCATTATCAGATGTTCTGGTCAAAACCCCTTCAATGATTCATGACTCCACTCTTCTACATCCCATACACAATCCATCAGCAAACCTATTATATCTACCTTTAAAATAGATCCAAGCTTCCTCCTGCCTTAAGGTCTTTGCATTCACTGTTACCTTTGCCTGCAATGATCTCCCTGCAGATGTATGCATGGCTTATTCCCTTATTTCTTGAAGGTATTTATGCCAATATCACCTCTTCAGAGATGTCTTTCCTAAACCCATAATTTTCAATAGTTCCATCTCCCAACTATTACTCTATATTCTTCATTATTCATTTTTGTAGCACTTACTTCCATTTAATACAGCAGTAGTTGATGATATCCCACCTATATTCTTGATCATACTTTTTGGCTTCCCCAGAAGTCATCACAGATACTTCCCTTACAGCCATGGCTTTCTTTGTCTCTATAACTAATGGCATTATTGCTTTTCTCTAGCAATAGAAGCACATTCAGCCTATGTGCAGGGCAAGCCAGAAATGCTAAGCAGTTAGCATCCTAGGAATGAGGAGGGATGAGAGTTTTGTGAATAAATATCCCAACATTTTGTCCCTCAAAAGGACAACTCTGAATAGCCTTTTGTACTGACTTCCTGATGGTCCTCAGTGGTATTCAGCCCCAGTTACCCATAGTGGTAACCCACTCATTAATACACCCTTTATTGACCGTCCCCCCCCCAATTCTCTGCTTCACTTCTCTACTTCCTCACTGTGCTTCATGAGGTTACCTCCTAAATAAACTACTTGAATCCAAATTCTTTTTTTTTTTATTTTTTTTCAACGTTTATTTATTTTTGGGACAGAGAGAGACAGAGCATGAACGGGGGAGGGGCAGAGAGAGAGGGAGACACAGAATCGGAAACAGGCTCCAGGCTCTGAGCCATCAGCCCAGAGCCCGACACGGGGCTCGAACTCCCGGACCGCGAGATCGTGACCTGAGCTGAAGTCGGCCGCTTAACCGACTGCGCCACCCAGGCGCCCCGAATCCAAATTCTTTTCCCAGGGTCTGTTTTTTTGAAAACCAAAATGAAAACATATTTTATACATGTATTTGTTTAGTATCTTACCCCCCGCTACAATGCAAGTACCAGTGCAACAGTACAATGCAACAGTAAAGTTGTTTTGCTCACTGTTGTATCTCCGGCTTCTATGTACCTGGCACATAGGAAGCACTTAATCACTTTTTGTTGAATGAATATGAATCAATAAACCTGATCTCCATGTGTATTTGACTCCCCGTCACCCAATGTTTTCTTGCCATTGGACTGCAATTTCATGAGTTGGAAGATCTGCACTGCCATCATGAAAATAAGACAAAATGAAAGAAGGCAGGTGAGACTGGGAGAGCTGGAAAAAAGAAAAGAAAAGAAAATCACATTCTTTCTCACAAGTCTCTCAAGGGTAACAAAGGTGGCCTCTGAAAAATACTATCCGAATCTGAAGTGAAGCTGGGTTACAGCATGGTCACTGAACTTGGCCTCATCAAAAGACTCTCATACCCAGAATAGCAGTAGTCTCTGTTAGTGGAGCAGAGCAGGAGGATCAGCTGGAGAATGAGAGTTTGACAAAGTCCTTTTCCTCTTCTAGTGTTTTCTTCCTCTGCTGATTTTTCTTCAGCGTCTAAGACATGGTCTGCTTCTTAATAGAAGGCATGATCTGCCGGCCACTAAGCTGAAAGGAGAGGTAAGGAGCAGGTGTATGTGTTTGTTCTTGACCCCAGTGGACTCCCCTTTATTTGGGATAAATCCATTACTCCAAGAACATAAGCAGGGTGCCAATAAAATAACAAAGAGAAAGAAGTTCATTGGGATATCCAAGTGAGATAAGTCTGCACTAAGAATACAACAGGTGAGTGATAAACCCCACCTGTGTACCTTCAGCTTTACACACATCATACTACAAGTCCTAGCCAGAGCAATGACACAAGAAAAAGAAAGAAAAAGTCACCTAAATCAGAAATGAGAAAGTAAAATTGTCTCTGTTTGAAGATGCCATGATCTTATATAGAGAAAACCCCAAAGATTTCACACACACAAAAAAAACCATATAAGAAATAATAAATGAATTCAGCAAACTTGTAGGATACAAAATCAACATATGAAAATCATTTGTGTTGGGGTGCTTGGGTGGCTTAGTTGGTGAAGTGTCTGACTCTTTGACTTGGGTCATGATCTCATGGTTTATGGGATTAACCAGGCTCTGCATGGACAGCATGGAGCCTATTTCAGATTCTGTTTCTCTCTCTCTGCCCCTCCCTCTCTCTCTCTCTCAAAATAAATAAATAAACATTAAAAAAAGAAAATGATTTGTGACTCTATACACTAACAATGAATTATCTGAAAAAGAAATAAAGAAAACAATCCCATATATGATAGCATCAAAACAACAAAATGGTTGAGAATAAATCTAACCAAGGGGGGTGAAAGATCTGTATATTAAAAATTTAAGTCCATTGATGAAAGAGATTAAAGAAAACACAAATAAATAAAAATGAATCCTGTGTTCATGAATTAGAATTAATATTGCTAAAATATCCAAAATATCCAAAGCAATCTATGTATTCAATGCAATCCCTAACAAAATTCCAATGTCATTTTTCACAGAAATAGAAAAAAACAAACCTAAAATTTAGATGGAAACATGAAAGAACCCAAATAGATAAAACAATCTTGAGAAAGAAGAACAAAGCTGGAGTTCTGATTTCAACTTTATTACAAACTGATTTCAAACTTTATTACAAAGCTGTAGTAATCAAAACAGCATGGTATTGGCATAAAACAGATACAGAGATCAATGGAACAAAATCAAAAACCAAGAATCAAAACAAAAAACAAAAACAAAGAACAAGAGAGCCAAGAATGAATATTCCCTATTCCCAATAGAGAAAGAATAGTCTCTTCAGCAAATGGGGTTGAGAAAACTAGATAATCAATCAATAATCACATGCAAAAGAAGGGAATTGGACCCCCATCTTAAACTACTTACAAAATTAATTCAAAATGGATTAAAAACTTAAATGTAAAACCTGAAACTATAAATCTCCTAAAAGAAAATATAGGGGAAAGCTCCTTGACTTTGGTCTTGGCAATAATTTTTTGGATATGATGCTCAAATCACAAGCAACAAAAGCAAAACAAGTGGGACCACCTCAAACTGAGAAGCTTCTGAACAACAACAAAAAAAGATCAACCAAACAAAAAGGCAACTGACAGTATGGGAGAAAATATTTGCAACCACAGATCTGATAAGAGGTAATATCCAAAATATATAAAGAACTCATGCAATTAAATAGCAAAACACACACACACAAACACAAAAACACTCTGATTTAAAAATGGGCAAAGAGGGGCGGGCGCCAGTCAGTTCAGCGTCCGACTTCCGCTCAGGTCAGGATCTCAGGGTCCGTGTGCTCTATTCCTGTGTCAGACTCTGTGCTGTCAGCTCAGAGCTTGGATCCTGCTTCAGATTCTGTGTCTCCCTCTCTCTCTGCCCCTCCCCAGCTCATGCTCTGTCTCTCTCTCCTTCTTTTGAAACATTAAAAAAATTTTAAATAAAAATAAAAATGAGCAAAGAGCCTAAATAAATATTTTTCCAAAAAAAGACAAGAAATAACAAATGTTGATGAGGATGTTGATAAAAGGGAACCCTTGTGTACTGTTAGTGGGTTTGTAATTTGGTGCAGCCACTATGGAAAACAGTATAGAGGGTCCTAAAAAAATTAAAAACAGAACTAGCATATGATCCAGAAATCCCAGTTCTGGGTATATATTCAAAGGAAATGAAATTAGTATATCTAAATGATATCTGCATTTCCATATTCTCTGAAGCATTATACACAATAGCCAGGATATGGAATACATATATTTTTTCTATTCATACATATTCACATATATACACATATACAAATAAATATAAATGCATATATTTCAGCCATAAGAAAGAAGGAAATCCTGCCATTTGCAACAATATGGATGAACCTTAAGGGCATTATGCTAAGTAAGTCAGACAAAGACAAACACTATTTGATATCACTTATATGTGGAATGAAAAAAATTCAATTCATAGAAACAGAGAGTAGATTGTGGTAGATTGTGGTTGGCAAGAGCTGGTGAAGGCAATGTAGAGATAATGGTCAAAGGGTACAAACTCTCAGTTTTAAGATGAATAAGCCCTGGGGATCTATTATACAGCATGACAACTATAGTAAATAATACAGAAGTGAAATTTGCTAGAAAGAGTAGATCTTAAATGTTGTCAGTGCAAAAAACAAAAAAACAAACATAAACAAAAACATGGTAACTACAAGAGGTGACAGATGTGTTAGCTACCTTTATTGTGGTAATCACTTCACTTTATATGTATATCATATGATCACATTGTGCACCTTTAACTCACACAATATTATTTGTCAATTATATTACAATAAATATAGGGGTAAAAAACATATGGTTGGTGGAAATAGTGACCTTTTTTCTTTTTTTCTGGAGACTGTCTCAGACATTTCACAGTCTCCAGTGAGAGCTGTGAAGTCCCAGGTAGAGGAATAGACAGAGCTGAGTGTGGTCAACGGCACTCACTGACACTTACAGGTGTCACCGGACAACCTGTTTCACAAAACCAAATCTCAGCTTTAAAATTATAAAATGAGACAAATGTGGCCTGTCTCAGAGTTGTTGTCAGAATTAAATAAGATCACACATGTGAAATGTCCTGGCACATCTAGGTACTCAAACCATGTTTGCTAAAAATGCTGAAATGCTTGTCAGTGCTGCTCCAAATCCCACCTGCATTAGGTGGGGCCACTGTTTCCTTCATGTGACTTCCACCTTCCCAGGCTAAAGTGTTTCCAGTTTCAAGGGAAGAGGGGATAATGGAGCAGTTCTGAGAAGCTGATAAGATAGTAAGTAGAAATGAATGAGAGCAGGAGGTGAGAAAGGAAGGGGGTGTCAAAATATGTGTCTGTGCATTGTCTGTCTGGGAAGGTCTATTCCCAGAGGACAGAGCTAGAGGCCTTTTCCTTCCCTATAATCCTACTCCAGGGCCAGACAGGGCTTCCATAAGTACTATCTGCTGATGACATCTGTGATGTTATGTCCCCCGCTCCCCTCCTTGGGAGCGAAAGAACAGCTTCCTCAGACTGATTTCATGTTAGACAAAGCAGTCCTGGCTCCTTTGCTCTCACACTGGGCAGGGTGGGTGGAGAGAAGCGAGGGCAAGAGAAAGGGAGGCAGAGCTGTTGGTAGCTTTCCCACTGCCAGGCATCTCTGACTCCCTGTGGAAAGGAAGCTTTGTGTTCAATGAAGTAACAGCCAGGGGCCAAGGCAGCAGCACAGAAACCTGAGGATTCCCCATGTACTTCCCCACCAAGACAGAAGAATCTCTTGAGTAAGGCAGGAAGAATTTGGCCCACAGAAACACCAAGTCTATGACAGAGCTGCTTACCCCACTAAAGACTTCTCCTAAATGAGTTGGAATTTCCTAAGATTACTTTCAGGGCTGTAAGAAATCAAAGAGAGAGAGGGAATTAGAAGAGAACTCTGTTTACTGGGTACCTAATATGTGCCAAGTTGACATGCATTCCTCATTTAGTACTTTTAACTCTCTTTTGAAATAGGGAAAAGTGTTATTCATATTTTATTTGGAACTCACAGGGTTTAAGAAACTTGCCCAAAATTACACAGTAAATGTACTTTTTTCATCTCACTTCACCAATCCAAAAATTCAGGTTGCCAAATATCCTTCCTATTGCAGTGAGTCATGTGTCACTCAAGGCAGGCCATTTTGCCTTCTGATGTAGGTATTTTGGCTGGACTCTACATGCCACTTGATAGTCAAGTGTATCAAAATGGTGTCATGAATGGGTATGCATGGACAAGTTCTGGGGGGCTTTCTCCATTTGTGATGGGGGCATGATCACTGAGAATAAGAGATGAAGAAGAGACCCTTCCTGGGCAAGGGGCAAATTGATATTGTGAAAAAGACAACTGTAAAGACACCATCAAAACATTATGAACTAGGATTCTGTCTTGGGAAAAATCTACAGAGTGAAAAGAGTGGGCAGCCAACCCTGTTTACTGTAACACAAGACAAGGTCATGCTTACAGCACCCTGAGCTCACAGACCCTGGAAGAAGTTCCATTGCCTGCATAAAATGTCATTAGGGTAGTCTAAAAGAAAAGGCCAGATAATTTTGATGGGAGAGAATTCAGTCAGAAGGAGAGTGATGATCTGCTCTCTCCTCCTGCTGCCCTCAGTTCTGCAGCTTTCCCCTAGGTCCCCACCCTCATGCCCTTCCCCTTGGGTGCATGCTCCATGGCACCTACCATTCCACTGCCACAAATTGCAGTGCTGCCAGACACTACCCTTTGTAGTGGCACGAATACAGCACTTCGAGTGGCAGAGAGCTAAACCAAGTTACTTACCCCTCTAAATTTCAGTTTCCTCACCTGAGAAAAGAGGCCTCTAAGACAATTAAATGAGATAACACTAAAAAGTCAGCCAGCACACCTGCTCAATGAATGGTGTCAGCTACTGCACTTAGAGTGGAGATTATTATTTTTCTTCTGATTGTGAAGTTTCATAAATGTTCAAGTGCTGAGGGAGTTGAGGTTGCCTGAGGGAGATGAAGGCATGTCATAAAGTAGCAACATTGCTCCATGTCCATAGTTTCCTGGTCCCAAAAATCCAGGACTCCATGGCTCACATTAGCTCTGAAGAAGAATGTCCAGAATTAGTCTTGCAGGTTCCCTCCAGTGTGACTGTGGCAATAAGCAATGGATCCATGAGTGTGGAGTCTAAATAAAAGGAACAAAGAAATACTTCCATAAATGGAAGTAGACATGATCACACACAGACCAACAACAGCCTGGGGGCCAGTGTGTGAGGTTCAGGCTTTGGCCAGGTCCACCAGACAACTCCATGAGCTACCACCCCATGGCCTTGCTGTCCTGGCCTATCTTTTATCCAAATATCTAGGCTTGTCTAGGGTACTAACCCAGGAAAGACCCCAGAGGAGCCTCCAACCCTTTAAGACTACACTAAGCCCACATGTGGATGGAGTGAAGGAGATAGAGAGGAAAGAATCAGTGAAGATGGTTGCTCACCCCCAGGTAGATTAAAGTAAGAGAAAGAGCTGGATTGGAATTCATAAATTGGGTTAAATCACCAGCCCTTCCACTTACAGGCTGGCTTAAATCTCTTGAGCCTCAATCTTTCTATGTATAAAATGGGAAGACTAAGATGCATCTCTACAGTTCTTCCTACTTCTAAAATTTAGTGAGTCTTAGGAAAAAAGAATGATAAGTTATAAAAAAAATGAACAAGCCAGTTTATAAATAGTTTTAACGGCCCCACAGGGTTACCTGTCCTATATCAGAGTATATTAAAGGACAGAAGTTGTCTTGGTCTTCAGTTTATAATTCCAACCTGGTGCTAAGGTCTGGTAGAATAGTTTACTACGATATGCAGTGATAGAATGAAGTCTGGACTAGGAATCAGAATACTTGACTAAGAAACCTGGATCCCTTTCCTACAACTGTCCAAGTCACCTGAGCATTACCATCCCCTTGTCCCAATCCTGAATTTATAAAATGCAATCATGAATAGGGACATATTTTGTAATCTGTAAAGCCCTATACAAATGCAAGATTCCACTGTCATTATCATTCTTTTGTTGTGGTTTACTCACAAAAGTACCCTGAAGTATTTCTCCCAAGCCTGGATTATAAAATGTCCCTGATAACATTCAACTTTAACTGACCATAACATTGTGGTCCAAGATAGGTCTACCTCAGCCTTGGACAATTTCCTGAGCCTCAGAGCTGTAAGTGTGTAAATGTGACAAGCACACACAGTATAGTCATGGGGACAGAGTGGCAGCCGTCACTCACGGACTAAGAGTCTGGAGTAGCAGAGAAATCATCAGAACCCCAAGATAGTTTGGACCATATTTACAGGTGCCTTATGGCTCAGATCTCCCAGAAGGATCCGGTCCCAGTAAGATTTAGACAAAGGAATCACAGTGGTTTGGTTAATGGACCCTAGGGTATATTTGCAAAGGTGGTAGACTCACCAAACAGCACAATAAAAAACTGCCTATCTCCTACTCCCAGCCAAAATGCCAACATGGAGTGCAAAAGCTAAAGAAGTCTTCAGGGAGTGTTGAGGGTCAGAAGTTTTGTAATAGTGACCTTAGGAGATGGTGTATGTCATTCTGAGGCTGCCCTAGGTCCTTTACTATGGCACCTATGGCAAATTTGTTATCCCTGATAACAGGGCCCCATTAGCTAATCTTGCTCCCTCAACACTGGAACTGGGTGTTTTCCCTGCCCCATCAAGTAATCAGGTAGCTCATAACTATGGTTGTGGTGCAGGTTAGTTCACTCAGGTCAAAGGCATGATCCAAAACCAAAACCAAGTCCATACATAAATTAAATCCATAAGCTGGGAAGCTAGTAGAAAGCAGGTTCCTAAAGTCAAGAGGGAAATTCAACAACTAGCCAAGTAAATTGCACAAGCCAAATTTAAGAGCTGAGAAGATAAATCCAATAGCTGAGTTGCCAAACCAATACTGTATTCAAAGTCAGCTGAGGCCAATAGCCAGTTGGAAAGTTTAGATCATCATGGGCAGTAAAGCTCTACCGCAAAGCACAGCCAGGAGAGCAGAAGGAATCGTTCTGAAGTTTCCATGTGTTTAGCTGCCCCAAGCATGCTTTCATTCAGTCCTTACGTTCATGAATAAAGTAAAGAGATCAGCAAGAAATCTCGCTTTGTGATCAGCTCCATTTTCTTCTCTTCTTCCATCATCAAACCTACTATTCCTAGACTATAAGGAAATTCATGGAAGTGTTGCCAGAGGGGATAGAATATTGTTTTTCATAATGGATAAAAATATATAATGCACTTTAAATACATAAAAAGAAGAACATTTACCATTAAGTATGTTTCCCCTGCTAGGGAGATACAGTAGATACTTCCATAAAGTGCTATGGGCAGTACTAGTGTACCCAATTCCAGCGTCACATACCTCTCTTGACAGAAAAACAAACAAACAAACAAACAAACAAAAACAAAAACAATGACCTATCTCCCACTAACAGAGATTCAAGCTACTGTGGGAGGCTGGCCGAACTGTTATTCTTAAGTAAGCAGGACTTTTTGATCCCTTCAAATTATACCCCAATGTCACGCCCCCCACTGTCTACATAAACTACTTCTCTCTGCTTCTTCAGACTGGGGAGGAAAGGAAAAGAAGAGAAATCAAAGACAGTGATGTGATTACATGCTTGACCCAACTACACATCCATGGGATGAATATCTCCACCGGAGGAATGTATCGCTACAACCCAAAGCATAGCTTGAGAATAAATGGAGAAGAGCCTGAAGATCCATTCCTTCATTCAGCAGCTTCAGTTAACTCTACATGTACGATCAATTCTGCTAAAACACTTGCTGTGAACACTCAAATTTGTTCCAATGTGATTGATATAATTGGGAACAATTTGAGCATAACACAAATTTCACATTTGTCTATGTGTGACTTTGTAGGCAAGTAACACTAGGTAAATGCAGGAAACTGTACCTATTTGAACCAACCATCGGAATACACAACACACACACACACACACACACACACGCATGCACTTCAAACATCTGCTCACTATCTGAGTTTATCGTGTGTTATGAACCACACCCACACACATCTGGTGTTACAACTTTCATCCTATTTCAGATCACTTTTCTTCCATCACTTCCATAACTCACAAGTTGTAACTCTTCCAATGCCCAATTCCAGAAACAGACCCTAGGTCTTTTTCAAAGTAAAGTGTCATATTCATTGAAGTATTTGTATACATTTCTATTTTTTAACTTTGTATAACAGTGTGCTACTATTTTATTTGGTTAACTCTCTTTTGTATGTCACTGATGAAATTTTTGAGTGTTATATCCCTGGCCCCATTCTTCCACAGAAACCCTGTGGTTTTTCTTGCATGATTTTGCACATCACAGCAATTTTTAAGAATGTATATGTCACATTATGTAGCTGTATGATGGAGAAAGTAGATATTACCCAAGTAGTGTGTCCATGTAGGAACTCCTTCCTGGCATTACTTAGGAAATTTATGCTTTTCTGAATCTCATATCTCAAGAAAAATCAATTGAGAAATTAGGAAAATAGGAGAAAATATTATAATTCTCCTGTGAGAATCAAAACTTAACAACTAACTTAGAAAGATTACTGGCTCTAAGGAATCCACTGACACATGGAACTAAAAATCAAGATTGGCATTTCAAGGAACTGGAAGAAAACTACATGGAAAAGAAAGGTCACGATCTAACTTGTTGGTCCCACTTATAGCTGTTAACCATGTTGTCAGAATGTGTATGTATCGCTGTCTAGCTGCTTACATGAAAGTTTAATATTTATTAAGCACAAGTTATGTTTGAATTAAAATAAATATTAATAAGTTTATATAGACAGTATAGTTTATGCAAATCCTATGAGTGGTGTTCAAAGAAATAAGTTTTGGACAAAAAATAAATCCTTAATTGGCAATTCACTATGCTGCTAGGAGACACAGATACTGTTATTTGAACACTACATGTTAATTATGTTACTGGTGTTTTCCAGTGTTTGATTATTCATTATAGGTCATGTATTCTGGTAAGAGATACTAAAATATTTCTTAAGCTACCTGGTAAAAATTCTTAATAGCAAATAAATAGCATGAGAAATATTAGATACGTATTTTAAGAATAACCTATAATTTTAGGCATAGCTGAAAATGCCTATAAATTCTGATTTCTCATTCCACAACCTTGAAGATTAATACCTGTTTGGAATTTGGAAATGCTAAGCCCAGGCATGGTCCTTGGCCACAATGAAGCATGAGTTCTGTGAAACCCAAATGACATGTTTCTCAGAGATATGTTATGGTCTTGAAATCTGGGCTTCAATGTCCCAGGAACCATATGCCACATCCCACAATTGTTCTCATATTTTTTTGGCCAGTTATCTGAGATCACTAGGGTTAAAATTCCAAGATCTGTTTGTTACAATGTATTATGGACATGCATGTGTGGTGGTAGGGTGTAGATGGGAAACCTCTGAGCCTTCCTCTCAGTTTTGTTGTGAATCTAAAGCTCTAAAAAGTAAAGTCTAGGGGCACCTGGGTGACTCAGTTGGTTAAGTGTCTGCCTTTGTTCGTGTGTGAGTTTGAGCCTCACATCGAGCTCCACACTGTTAGTGCTTGGGATTCTCTCTCTCTCTCTCTCTCTCTCTCCCCAAAAATAAACAGAAAGAAGAAAGAAAGAAAGAAAGAAAGAAAGAAAGAAAGAAAGAAAAAGAAAGAAAGAAAGAAAGAAAGAAAGAAAGAAAGAAGAAATAAGGAAAGTATTAAACACACACACACAACTTCAGGCTTGAGATTTAACAACACACACACACACACACACACACACACACAAAGAGATCAAAATTATAAAAATTTCTTTGCTCTTTTAAAAGAGCAGTTTCCCTTGACCCACAGTCCCAGTCTCAGTCTAAATGATGGATGGAGGTTTCCATTTCTCACTCACAAACACGCATCCAGCTCTTTATCAGTGCCCCTTAATCTCAGAGGAAGGAGGCATTTCTCAGCAAGGCCTTTTTGAGGCTCACAAAGGCTCAGCTGCCATAAATCAAACATTGGTGGCATCAGTGGAGTCGAGGAATAGTGCCACAGGTAACATTTTCCTGACCTTGCTGAATGAGTCAAGTCTAGAGTTTAATGAAATGAAATCTTCGTGGGGAACATGGATAAGACTGCTAGAGTAGTTCTCTCTTAAAGTGACTTTCAACTGGGCTGTGAGAAGTCTAAGCCCCTTCCCCAAATCCAGAGATAGAAGCAACCTTCTTCCCCCACCTAGAGAGACAACCAAAGGAAAGGTGTGTTCTAAGCCCAGAGCTGTGTGCAAAGTTGACTAAAACTAAGAAACCTTTAAGTCACTGGGGAAAAAAATGAAACAAAAAATAATAGTGACTTCAGGAAGCAGGAAACCTACTTCTATCTCCTGGGCAGTCCTTTCCCTCCACAGAGAAAGTGAAAACCTATCATTGGTGATGAACTGAGAACAGGGTAGCATGGTCTGTCTTTAGTACTCTGGATTCAAAATTGACTTCTCTCCAACTTGCAGATGAATTAAGGTGTGAGTGAATGGACAATTGTTGTAGTTGTTTGTATGGTGCAATTATCTGGAGATATGTCAAAATGCAGACTATACAGCCATTGAGTTGTACTTAAATTTCAAAACTCTTATCAAACAGTTTATTTGTTTTTGCTTTTTAACCAAAAGATAATTTTGATCCTGGATTAAGGATTAATGAGGTACAGAGACAGAGGGGGCTTCTATAAAAGAAATTTTATTTTTTTTTATTTTTTCTCCCTTCTCACTACCTGGAAAATATTAAAAGAATGAGGAGGAAGATAAAGAACCTGTCTAATGTCTTTGACACTACCACTGGCGAAGAAAGGAGTTCCTATTCTCTCAATGCTCTTTTCTTCTAAGGTTTACTGGGCAGGTCCTAATGGTTTTACCGGGTTTGTAAACTAAATATTTCTGAAGTTGGAATAGTCCACCTTGGGAAGACTTGCTCCAAGTTTTTATCTTCTATTGTGGGTATGTTCCTGACCTACAAACTCTATACAAATGGTTCCAGATGTTGAACTCTGTGTGTGGGTACGAGAGTTCTATCTGCCTTTAAGTTTTGATAAAGACTCTCTATCTGACTAATGGTTCTTGGTGACTTTTACAAATAATTTTTCTCTGGGTACTCTCTTGACTCCTATCTACACTTAACTTCTCTGTCATCGTATATACCTATAGAAGAAATTTATATTAACCTTGAAGAAATCATCAGCTCTTTTTGGAATGCCTCCTAAAACTTTTATGTACCAAAGTTCTATGGACAATACTGATTTTACTGAAGACTTCTTAAGAGAAGTAGAGAAAGAATATCATGTCACTGGCTCTATATTCTGCCCCACACAAAAATAAGATCCTCCTATTGGTAAATTCTTCTCTTTTGCTTATTTGGATCTCCCTCTTCCTCTTCTGGCTTTGCCTGACTCCTCTTCCTTCTTCTACCTGTAGCCTTCCTTCTTCTGGATGTTAGGGACCTGTATATCACTTAGACTTGTCTCTACTCCAGCACATGCTCTCCAACTCTCCTTTTTGAAATTATTCATCTTTCCCCAGAAAAGAATTTTCATACTACTGCTAAAAAGATAAAAATTTCTTCATGTTAGCTCTGATTTATTTTCCTTCCCAATTGGTGATACTTGGCCATAGAAAAAGAAAAAAAGATTAAAACCCCAGTCAGCAATTTGAGGCACAGATCTGTGTCTGGAAACTAATAATTCTCTACTCATTGACTTTAACACAATTCCCCAAATCATAAAATTAGGAACTGTTGCAAGAGAAAATACACCTAAACCAAAGGAAAGAATGACACATCTGATGTCTACTATAATAAAAAATAATATTTAACAATCAAAAACCCAACCATGTGATTTATGAAATGGAAGCTTCACCAGGGCTTTTTAAACTCTAGGGCCTAAGATTTGACTGTACATTTTGCTTTAGGGCTTGGATTTAGTTCACAAAAATTGAATATTACTGCTAAAGCTTTTGAAAAGTTTTTGTTTGTTTATTTTTTCTCTTGAATTGTCCCTGCGGGACTGAATATACCAAGTGAAAATTGCTCATTTTATTGGCCAGCATCCACATTCTCTTTCTACAGCAATATTACTTTGATTTCTCTTCTCCCACTTTTTGTCACTATTGTATAGAAAAAGATTGACAAAGGTAATCCCTGGTTGATCTGAGCCACTTTGCCTAGCCCAGCCCCTTGGCCACAGAGATTACTTCAGATGTTAGCACATAATCTAGTCAGAGCTGATGAAACTTTTGCATAGGCTTTTGGGAAAAAGAAACACTCTCTCTTCCTCAGACCATAGTAGAATGAGTGTCTGCTTTAACCACCTCAATTCTATGAGGGGAACTAGGCTGTGGATAAAGCTACCACCTAGAGGTAGCAGAACTGACATATGTCTGCTGGCCACTTGATCTGAACCCTGACTCAAGCTATTCCCAAGGTTTTTCAATTATGAACCAAGAAATACATTTTTGGCTCAAACTACTTTGAGTTTCTCTTGCTTATAACATAGAGTCCTCACAGATAACAAGGAAAGTCTGTAGCACCTAAGAAAAGAATTCATTGTTTTCTCACTCATTTATTTTTAAGTGTTTACAGTTTGCTTATTAAATACCAGGGATTTGGAATAAAAAACTGAAAATCACCCAGTCCTTGCTCCTCAAGGAGGGTAAAAGAAAGGTGTGAAATGACATAATACAATGCAATATGGACGATAGAGGAAGGTGTTATAGGAAGACAGAGAACAAAGAGACTAATTCAGCTGAAAAGTATCAGTAAAGATGATTAGCAGGCAAGGAAGGGACATTCTAGGAGAAGCATATTGCATGTGCAAAGGCCCATTGGCATGAGGCAGTATAGATTTTCTGGGGAATCACCAAGAGTCTGTTGTGTCTTACATATGGGTTACTATGCTAAGCACAAAGAGCTGTGGCTAAAAAAGGAGGGTTGGAACCCAATTGTAAAGGGCTTTGTACATCTGGTCATCAGAGGATGTTATGGTCAGACCTGAATTTGAGAATGATGTAGGCAACATCCACAAGTGGCCCGAATCAGTTTCCTTTGTCTAATCCTCCTGAAGCTACCTGACTCTTGGAGCTCCTCACTGGAGCTGGAGTTACCCTTGTAAGTAGGCCTCTCCCATCTCCCCTACTCCACTGCCAAGAGGGATTAAAGGTGGATGCTGACAGTCTCCTGTGCTATTGTGCACTTCAGATATTCATCTGTGCTCTGGAAAATGGCTTGAAAGTCTCCATGGAGAGTGCAGACAGAAAGGTCAACAATTATGCAAAATGAATAATGGGCTTGGAGCAATCAGGCCACACAGCTGCTGCAATGAATTCTCTGAAACCCACCTGCCAAGTGTCTGCATCTCTGCCCAGTGGCCCAGCCAGGCATCTGCAGCCAAGCACTTAGCTAACTAGTATTCCTAGACAGCTAGGGGAGATCCCAAATGGGAGCAGAAAAACCAAAGAGGCCACAGCTCTGAGAATGGAGGAACATCTTCTTAAGTCTTCCTCTTAAGTCTGGTTAATGACCTGTTCTCGAAGGTGAGGGGCTAAACAAGGAATGAAGAGACAAAAACCAACCAGGGACCAACCAAGCTTCAGCCGGCAGCCACAAGTGCCTGAGGCAGCTTTTGTTCTGGGAGAACACCACTTAGCCACAGCTCCCTTGTGAATACCAGTCAAGCAGAATAACGTTGTTGAGAGCCTACTATGTGAAATATGCTGGGGAAATGTAGAGATGAATGCATAAAGACTCTTTACTAGGTAAACATCAGCACTCCAATCAGGGTTTCTGGAATTCTGCCAAAGCCCCAGAACAAGAAAGGGCCCACCTTTCTATGCCACTTTCATTTGAAAAATTTCCCAGGCACTGCTAATGACCAGTCCAGGAACCACACTTCGAGAGCCACTGTCTAGACAGCAGACAATTAAGAACACAGCTGGGAAGCCAATTAGGTTGTTTAAATCCTGCCTCTTCCAACTACAACCTGAGTAAACTTGGGTAACCTCATTTATAGAATTAGGACACTAATAGCACCAATTTCACAGGATTGTCCTGAGTTAAATGAGTTAATACATGTAAAATGCTTAGAACAGTGCCCGGTACATGATCGGAAAAAAAAAAAAGTTAGTTCCTGTTAAATCTTAGCTAATATTGCATCATTTAATTCTCCCAACAAGCCTGTTAGGTAGATCTGCTGCCCATTTTATAGATGAGGTAGCTGGGGCACAAGGGCTGAAATGTGTTTCCCACAGCACAGAGCTGCTAAATGACAAACTGGAAATGAAGCCCAAGGCCCCAGAATTGAGAGGTAACACCTTTACCCTCCACACAGTTCCTCCCCAGCACCTAGAGCAGCATAGTGTCTCCATGAAGCCCACAGGAAGGTAAGCTTTTGGGAGGCAGGACCTTGTTAGCTTGAATCCCTGATGTATCCCCAGGTCTTTGCACACTACTCAAGTGGGAACCATGCTCTTCTGTCTTTGACACCTTCCCATGCTTCCTCCAGCCACAGGCCCATCACTCCTGCTCTGTCAGAAGCCCTGCCTTGCATGTGATTACCCTGAACCAGGTCAGGAAGTCTTCTGAAAACATTTAATGGCAATAGGTTAGATGGTTTACATACATTTTCTTATTTGATCTTTAATATAGTTCCATACGGCAAGTACTGTTATTATTCCCATTTAACAAATGAGGAAACTGAAGATAAACAAAGTTGACCTAAGCTTTGCAGTAAGTGAATGAGGATGCCAAGGCAGAAGCAGGTCTGAATGCTTCCCAAGTTTTTGTCCTTTCTGCTTCCATCATCTTGCCTCTTTAAAAGGTATGAGAAGTAAAAGATTGAAAGGGAGCACTAGAAGTTAGGGCTTAGAGCAAAGGACTTGAAATGCCCCAAATGTGGTTTTATTTCTTTGACAATTTAGGTCAATTTCTCTGAAAAAAAAAAAAAAGAATAAGCTTAAGAGAATCCACATCATTCAGGTACAGATGCATTTGCAAATTTACTCTTGCCAATTTGAAACAGGAAAAAGATATGCAAGTCCTGCTCTCATGTGGGTGGCTTTTATGAGAAGAGGGAGGGAGACTTTTATGAAAAGAAAGGCAGAGCTGCAGTCGCTTTGAACCCTTATCCTTAAAAATAAAAAGGAAGAATAATCAAATGTACACTGAAAATGTAACAGCAAACAAGCTCCGAGGTGACATTTGGACTGTGTGGTTTTCTTCCGGCTGTGTGACAATGAGTGCCTGTTCAACTGGCTTTTCCCAAAGCCAGAGAAAGGTCTCTTAGCTAAAATGTCACAGTGCATCTTATTTTCCATTTTCGGCTAGTGTTCCAAGGGAAGACTAACACCCCATCTTGCCCTCATGCGCTACTTTGAAAATAACAATAGCAAAGCACAAAGAAAGGTAAGAAAGAAGGGGACAGTTTGGAACCAGCTCAAGCTCTCTTACTTTCATTTGCAGTATGGTGGCTCTGGATAGGGAAGAGGCAGGGGAGCTGAGAGAGTAGCTGTGACATAATCTCCAAGTGAACACTCCTGAGAAATCCCAGCAAAGACATCTGATCTTTTTAAAACATTTTCTTAAAGTTTATTTATTTATTTTGAGAGAGAGAGACACTGAATGCATGCCAGCAGGGAGGAGGCAGAGAGAGGGGGAGAGAAAGAGAGAATCCCAACAGGCTCCACATTGTCAGCTCAGAGCCTGACTGAGGACTTGAACTCACAAACCGAAAGATCATGACCTGAGCCAAAGTCAACAGTCAGACACTTAACAAATTGAGCCATGAAGGCACACCTAGAAACATCTGACCTTTTTTGGCACAACCATGTGATGCTCTGGAAAGTGACTGTTGGACTTACATTTAAAAGATTTTTATTGCCTAATTTAGTGGTTATTATTAAAGGTCCAAAGAATCACCATCATTCGGTGACCTGGAGGTTTGAGTCCTGCCTCAAAGCAAGGCATGATATGATCCTCCTTTCTAACACTACCCTCTCTCAATTTGAACATTCAGGGCCACATGTAATCTGGCCCCTGCCAACATCTCCAGCCTTCTGTCTCATTATTCATTCCCTGTTCTATGTTCTGCTGTTGATTTTGTGGTTTCATTATTACCAACAGAGGATCCACCCGTGGGGTTCCTTCTTCCTAGAATGTCCTTTAAACACTCCACACCCACCTTCCAGTACCTTCATCTGTGTAACTCCTACTCATCTATAACCTTCATGGATCTGGAACATGTTGCCTAATCTCATGTGTTTGTGGTCAGAGAAATATAGCCCAGAACCAAAATGTATTTCCAAAATTACTCAAGTTTTTCATCTACACAATAAACCCTGGTACTGTTATCTTCTTCCAACAGAATTATTACAATGGCCAACCAATTGGTTAACACATATGTCAACTTCCCCTGTTTCATTCCACACCCCATGCTGCCTGTCACTGGAGTGATCTTTCTAAACATGAGTCTTACCTACTGTTTTTGAGTCTTATTGCCCAACTACACTAAACACATTTCAATCTCCAGATGTTCCATTTATTCCCATATGCCTACATTTTTGCTTTTGTGCTTTTCCTGAATTGGATTAACATCCCCTTTCTTTGCCTGTCCAAACCCTAATCATCTTCCAAGACCAGGTTCAAATATTTCCTTCTTTGTAAGCATTTCAACATCAGACATTGTGACCTTCTCCTTTGTTGTTTCTGTTGCCCTCTCTTATAGGGCTTGCAGTATAATTTCCAATACTGTTATTTGCTTGTATGTCTTCTTTTTCCATGAGAGGAAGAGCTCCTTGAAGCAAAGGTTTCTATTTACTCATCCTTGCGTCTATAGAGAAGTGTTTTCTATAGTTGGTGCTCATTATATATTTGCTGAACTTAAATTCATGTAACATTTTAGTATTTACATTGTAGTTTCACATACATTTACTCATTGTTCATTCTGACAGATTTATGAGATATGTAATATTATCCCAATTTTAAGATGAGAAAATTAAGGTTCAAAAAGTTAAGTGATTGCTCTAAGGTGACACAGGGTGTAGGTGGCTGACCTAGACTTGAAGCCAATTACTCTTGCAGTTCTGAACGTCAGTGGTTCCATAATTTTATTCAAAATTGTATGCTGGAAAGGAGACAAGAATAATTATTTCACTATAATCCTTGCATAGAAAAAGAAGGCTGGCAAATATTCTTCCCTTATTTGCAAGGTTCTATTAAGCCCCCACTGGAAATTAACACTATAAACATTAGCTCCAGCAACATAACGTAACAGCAGCTTCTTTTATTATCACTGTTTAAACATTTGGATAGTAAGCAAGTACACCTCCTCCAACATATGTTCTCAGTCAAACATATATTCTCTGCAAAATTTATGGGGTTATCTTTATTAGGACTTATTTATTCTAATGCCAAAAAGTACAGAAGATAATGAACAATGCTAACTGTGGAAAACCAGTTTAATTATGTAGGTCAAAAGAGTCCTTAACCAGATAACCACAAAGGCTCAGTAGCACTCAAAAACCACTTTACAAAAATGGGGGGAACTGGCCTAAGGGTTTGCATATTATCTCCTGGCATATTGAAATGAGAGCTGACTACTTAAAACTATCTTAGGCAAAGATCTTCACCTGTGCCTTGACAACGCCAAAATCAGCATAATAAAGAACATGTTGATGTATGAAAAAAAGTATTTTTTTTTTTTTTTGTAATCTGCAGATCATTTGAAACCCATCTCTGCCCCTTACCATCTGGGTGACCTGGGACAAGTTAGTTCTTCTTTCTGAGTCTGCTCCTTCTTATCTTTCCATGAAGTGGGCATAATAATATTGAATTCACCTGAATGTTTAGTACTAAGAAGATTACCTGATAAAGCCTATGTGACAAGAAAATTCAGAATATAGTACATACTCAATTAATTAAGATGTATTATTCTCACTACAGTCGCATAGGGATATAAACCTCTCCTAAACAGGGGTTTCCAAGGGAAACTGTGGGGAAGTTACATTTGAGCGGATATATTCATTCTCTATTTCTATTCCAGACTCTGTTAATTCTCATTCTGAAACATCCTTTGGATTTGATTTTCCTGGTCTCTTAAGAACAAATGTCCTAGTATCTCCAGGCACTCACTTCTGCTATATTAGGAACAGAGATATTCAAGATAAGCAGAATGCAGGAGAGAAGCAGTTAAATTACAAAAGATATAAAGCAAAACTATGTACCAGGAGATGGGCTTTCTCCCCTTTACCTCTTACAATTCTTCCTATTCAACTTAATCTAGGTCCAACTAGACCAGTATTTCTCAACGGGAGGTGATTTGGTTCCCTTGGGGATATTTGGCAATGCTTGGAGACATATTTGGTTGTCCCACTGAGGGATGAAACTGGTATCTAAAGGATAGAGTTCAGAGATGCTGCTAACCAGCCTGCAGTGTGTAGGGCAGCCACACCCACAACACCCACAACAAAGAATTCTCTGATCCAAAACGTCATTGGTACTGAGGTTGCAAGACCTTGAGAGAACAACTATGATCAAACTGGACACGGAAAGAAGTAAAAGGCCTTGATCCAATGGAAAAAAACTTATTGGCGAGTTTTGCTCTAGGTGTAAAGACCTTTACTAGGTCCTAGAAAAAGTAATATGAGAGGTTCAGAAGAGCTTGAAAGCAGATTTGGCAGTTGGGGGTGGGCATTTATGTGGAAGATTCCTGATCATGACACAGCTTTAGAATGAGATTCACAGGATTCTTTTACAATAGGATAGAGTAACCGTTTATGTCAGAGAGAGTTTGTAAAAATTTCAGGTTTTAGGGAGTAATTAAAAGAAGTCTTTATATGCAAATTAGCAGCTACACTTAGCTAGAAGCTATCTCTGGGTAGAATTGCCTACAGGGATAACTTTTAACTGTTTTAAACATTAATTGGAAAGTTAGCTGCTTCTGACTGGGAAATAAAAGGACAAGAGGTTTAGTTTGAGGTTATCTTCATTGTTTGGGGGACCAAGTTGTAGAATTTATTTTTCTACACTCTAATCCCCAAAGCTGTAATGTGATGCTCTGTTTTTTCTTTAGCTTCTATCACATTAAAAAACAAAACAAGACAAAACAATGTTAGAAAGGAGTGGGAAGTGAGGGGAGGGCTAAAGAGCAGGAAGTGAGCCTATTCCCCCCCTGGGAGTTCTTTCTCCAGGAAAAGGAAGAGGCCAAGAAAGATTTTAAAGTGAGATAAATAGCCCAAACTGCCTTTCTCATATTCTCCAAAGTTTCCTAGCTTGAGAACACAGCACCAAGGTGACAGCCACACTGCCAGCATCACTAATAGCTTGTTGTCTTGGTTAGGGAAGAAGTTTGGAGTTAAGGAGTAGGACCTTAGAGCCATGAATAAAAGTTCAAGTTTTAAAAATGCCAATGGTTGTTCTCAGAGAGCTGACATCAAATAGGCAAGGTGTAGCTGGTCATAAAGCACATTGCAGAATCACGTTTGGGACAGTGTTGGACATAGAGTATCTGAAAACTTACAGTATCTACAATGGACACAAAAAGGCAAAACACTGCTGCCTTCTGGGCTTTCCCAGCCTAGCATGGCACATGAATGAGGAGGGGCTTATGGGACCCGGTTACAGGGGCCACAAAAGTGTGGCAGAAGGGCACTTGGATCTAAGCAAACATTAGTAGAATTGACTTAAGCTGAAATGGTGCACAGGTCATAGGCAAACAAAACCCAGCAATGGGACAGACATCTTGTGCTGGATTGGGAGAGAGTCTTGGGGGGAGAGTTAGGGCCCCTCCTGCTGCAGGAAGATCAGCCTGATCAACTCTCCAACTAGCCACTGATCACTAAGGACTGGTGGAGGAGGGACACCCACAGAAGCCTGAGATATTAGGGTGCTGAGTGAGACCATATCTGGAGACAGGAATTATTAGATGGCTGGGACCCAGAAACTAGGCAAACAGAATAAGTGGATGAGGTATTGTGTTCACTGATTTAACAAACATTTATTCTCAATACTGAGGAACACAATCAGACCCATAGAGGACTTCACAGAACCCTAAATGTATTGGGTGCTGGGGAATCCCCAGCTTCTGACAATAGGAGGATGTTAAAAAAGCAAACAGTATAAAGAGATCTAGCAGTAAACCACTGTCTAATCATGGCCGATGGAAAATCTTTCATGTTAATTGAGCAACTACCATATGAAACCCACAAAACAATTCTATAACCTTATTACAATGACTCCATTATACTGATTAAAAACACTGAAGCTCAGAGACATTAAATACAAGTTTTCACAGGTGAAGAGCAGCACAAGGAATTCAACTTGCCTTTACTTTCAAAGCCTGTTCTTTCCTTTCTCTGCACTGAACTGACACCATGGTTCCCCCCCCCCCACACACACATAAAGGCCTCAGGGAAGCCTAGAGGCAAATGATAGGGACTCACTTAAGGAATTTTATTTGGGTATAGGATTCCAGTCCTTGATGCATGAGTAGGAAGGGCCAACCCCAAATTTTTATAGAACGAGGACATCATGTAAAGAATCAAGAGTCATTCAAGAATGAGGGGATAAGTCATGGTCCAGTTACTGAGTGAGCCCGGGGAAAGCCTGCAGAGGGGCAAGAGTAAAGCTAAGGCACCAAGCCTCCTGGCCTGGGTCTTACATTCCACCTGAGAGCATGATTATCTAGGGGTGCCAGATAAAAGACAGAATGACCACTTAAATGTGAACTTTAGATAACAATTTTTTTAGTATTAGTAATTTAATATCATAACACGTATTTTTAAATTGTTTCTTTACCTGAAATTCAAATTAAACTGGACATCTTGTATATTTATTTGCTACATCTGGCAGACTTAGTAATTGAGTTCAGACTTATGCTGAGCCACAGATGAAGATGAGGGACCCCAACTATGAAGGAAGTTGGGGTATAAGAACAAGGAACCTAGGAGGTAGCTATTGAAATAACACCTCCATCCCCATTTTGTTAACAAAAAGTTCTCCACCATCACAGTTTAATAATTACAAAAAGAAGACACTTGGTAAAACTACATATGTATTCTTAATGATTATAAACAAAACAGAACAACAACAAAATAACAGAAAAAACCACTGATAGAATAGGAATCGATCTGAACAATAGTCAAATCATACCTGGAATCACTATGGAGGAGGTCTGTGCTGGAGCTTTTGGAAGTACAAAGACAGGGAGTCTTCTCACTGCACAAATTATACTATGCTTTTTCTACTGAAACTATACTCTTTGGTGGTTTGGCTGTAGTGATATTACAAGTTAAGTGGATTTTTTGCAGGCTGCCTAGCTGACAATCATATATGATGTTCTTTCTATGAGGAAATGTCTTCCAAGTTCCCTTCAATGATCTTACAAATGAATTTTGACAATGTGCTGGTAAGTGGGGTCTCTCTATAAAACATTGCAGAATCTGGTGTGTGTTCCACTGTCCAGCCCCCTCCCAGGCCGGCCTCCTCTAGCTCAGCCCACTCTGGTCATGCTCTCCTCTTTCAGTCCTAGAACACCACAAGCTCCCACCTGCCTAAAAGCATTTGACAAACTATCTACCTCTGCGGAACTCTCTGCCTCTGGCTTTCTGGCATGGCTCCTTCTTTTCCTGCAAGTGTCCCTAAACAGGTCTTCCTTAATAACTGCATTACCCAATATCACCCATCTAAGAATCTTGAAAATTACCTTCATTTTTTATGAATTTATAAATTGATACTGATTGTCCCCACTAGAATATATAATTTCAAGGGCAAGCACAAAATAGGTTTTTATAAAATGACTACCATGTGTAAAATGAATGAATGAATGAATGATCTGATGAGTTAGTGAGTCAGTGAATGAATGCTTATATCTTTGACCTACAAACTATGTTTTATTACTAATTTATGATTAAAACAAGATCTCATCTTATCTTAACATATCTGAATTGTATTCAGGCATGATCAATTTACCTATTCATTTACCTTTCCTTCATTTGAGAGCCCGTTATGTAACAGACACTGTGTATATTCTGTCCTCTTGAACTGTGACAAATCAAATTCAACTCAAAGTAAAATCAGAAAACATGAAACATGATAGCAAACATCACAGGCTATGTATGTATCACAGGTCAACAATGTATTTTGTATAAATCAATTCCTCTTCCCACATACATTTCACAAAACCCAAGTTCATTAATTAGAACTTTTGCCTCCAGCACGAGGTGCTTTCTGGTTCAAATTTGAAATCCTTTCAGAAGATGGAATTGCCATAAAAGGCTTTAAGGTAGGAAATGTACAGAACGGAGGAAGAAATGTTCAGACGAGAGATGAAGAGGAAGCAGAAGGCAGAGTTCCAAGCAATTGTTCTATCATTTGCTAGCGCCAACCTGATCAAACTGGCCACCTTCCCCAAACACTCTCCACCATCACAGAACCTGACTTTGCTCCTTTCTTCCTTCATGTTAGTTTCATAGCAACCAATGAATGTACTGAGTGTCTCTAGCCTAATTTGTAGAAGTAATTTGTGCTTCTGTTCTCCCCGCTTTTCTAAACCTGTTGGTCCTCAAGTGCTCCTTCTTAGAAGAACTGTAATGGCTTAGCTCTAACCGCTGTCTGCTGACTTCAGCCTTCCATCAAAAAAAGCTTTTTTTTTTTTTCCTTTCTGGTCACCTACCTCTTAGAGAAATCAGTCCTGGATAAACAGGACTGACCTCTTAATCTGCCTCAGTCTTTATATCTTTGAATAGGTGATTCAGAAAAGAAATGAAAAAGAAAATTATGGAAAAGCAAGAGAAAAGGAAAAAATAGAGTTGCTGTCAAGGTCACCAGCGTATTTTTGGTGCAAGATCGCCCTAGGTGAAATTATTTTAATTTACCAATTTGCAGAGATAAAAAATATCCCACTGTGAGAACCACAGTATTCACAGTAGTGCGTGGCACTGACAAGCTACACCATATGATAAAGCAAATTGAGATCAGGCATTTGCAAGACCATTTCATGGTGGGGGGAAAATCATGGGAAGAGTTATAATATGGTTAATGGCATTGCAAGGCTGATCTCACTAATTTTACAATTCTCTTTTACGCATAGGTTATCATACTAATTAGCTACATCTGGAATATTTGTCATTTTAATAGAGCAATTTTGCATTTCCCTTTGCTCTAGTTCTGCAGCCTCCAACCTGATGTTCAGAGGTTCCAATAAGTTTTAGCACATCAAATGCTCTGGATGATTTGAAACAAGTCACCTTGGAGTGAGAAACTTTGAAGATGGTATGATGGAAAGAAGCTTGGAAACCACATGTGTCAATTCCAATGGCAGTATAGATGTCAGCAATTAATCTCTGAAAGTGTTTCATTAAAAATGGAAATACAGAAATACCTGATGCCTTATTGTAAGGATTAAAATAATCTCTCTCACATGCCTAACATATAGTTCAGTGAATGGTCCATATATAGTAATAATAAAGCATGTTTCCTTTTTTTTTCTGTTCTTTTAAATGGTTACAAGGTTCATGTAATTAGTCCTAGTAAGGAATCACAGAAAGTTCAAAGATATTGGTAAAAATAACTTCATATCCCAGAAGCTTTAAACCATTCTTTTCCTTTCTACTCTTCTGGGGTAAATCAGAGGCTTTGCAAATAATGGCAATGTAATAGAAACTGATGCTTCTCAAAGGCATAACAGAAGAAGCCAACAATTTGCCATAATGAGAAACAGAACCTTTAGGTGAGAAAATAAAAATCACTGACCTTGGTTTCAAATCCAGCACATGTTTAAATATGTTACTATGGCCTGGACACTTTATAAGAAACTAGATCTAGGATCTATCTTTTAATCACATGTACATGTAGGTGAGATGTGTCATGGAAATGGAAGAGGTAAGAATGCTAGCCTATAAACCTGTATTGTAATCTGTACAGTTTTCTACTAATATTAGATATTATTATTGCTGTTATTGTTGTGATTGTTAAACTATAGGTGGAATCTGGGAAATCTGCCAGTGATAACAATGATTATTATTCCTAAAGCACTAACAAAAGCAGAGGGAGAAAAACTGCAAAAATATGGTTAACTTACATAAAACTCATGCCAATTAATGTTATAACCATCTGGAAAGCTTATCATTTATCCTTAATACTTTTCTCCACAAATTAATACTAGCATGTAATCTGAAAATGTGATACAATAAAGTAGGGGCTGAGCTAAATTCTTGACAATGATTGCTTATTAAAAACTTGAAACTTTATTGCTGCCTCATCCTGAGAATCTCTGCCTGTCTCAGTACAATGTGGATATCCAAAATCTCTCACCTCTATCTTTGTTTCAGATGTCTCCATCAGATTCATATTTTCCTTTTCTAAGAAAAGTGGATAATGGACAGACCTTTAGAAACATGGCACAGAAACAAAATGAGTAAATCCCAAATGGAGTGTTCCAGGATAAAAGGAACCACCCTACATTCTAAGTAGAATGGAACTAAGCACTGAACACATGGATCCTTTATGATTTTGTCCCTTACTACTTCTGCCTCACATATTTGAACTCTCAGGTCCTGAGAGGCATCTTTCCCGTTTCTTCTTCCTGACACTTGTGCAGATTCCCAATGTTAGAACATTCTTTCTCCTCTCTCTTCAGCCAAGTAACTCTTTTCTATCCTTCACATTTCAGCTTAACTATTCCTCCAGAAAACCTTCCAAAACTACCCTCTACCACCATGGACCACTGCAACCAAGACTGGTTTTGGTATTCCCTCTATGTACTCCCATAACAACTATCAGAGAAACTTTAGATGACCTGGTAACAAATCTGTGTCTTTTTCTAGACCACACTGCTGAGAGAAAGGCCTGAATCTGCCTCACTGTTTTGTTTGCATAGAGCAAGCACTCAATAAATATTAGTTGAATTGATTAATTTTAAGAATCCCATCTTGAAAGCATTCACAACAGATAAGCTGATTCTCCAAGAGTACAAAGCAAATTGTTCATCATCCAGCTAATTTCAATGATGTAACCTACCTAAAAGGATAATTTGGACTTGAATTACAGAGTTTGCTTTTGATAAAACTTATCAGCCATCACCTTATCACTACTTTTCTTTGTTGTGTAGACACTGCTCTGACATTATCTTTTTATGATTTAGTTTCTGATCAAAACAGGAACAACCAAGATATGAGAGCAAGAATGTGCTGGCTCTGCCATTAACCTTGGTGGCTTAGCTGACACCCCCAAGCCTCCTGTGCTCAGTCACTGTCAACCCTACCCTAGTGTGTTCCAGGGAGGATGATGAATGAAAGAATGCAAAGGTCCAGAGTGAACCCATGGAGCCATCCATGGGACTGTTGTGGGGATAAATAGGAGTATTTTTGCAGCTAAATATTGTTGGCTTTCAACATCACAACCTCTTCATATTCTATCACTTCCCCTGAAATATTCACATTGGCTTCCTCTGTTCCCCTATGGGTCTGAGAGGCAGGCCAGCTCTCTGTTTAGATTTTATAACCCCATTCACAAACTCCTGCTAACCAAACCCAGAAGGTCAGTACCTTTTGAACCCAACTTCAGCTACTTCCCTAGCAGGCCAATTAAAGAGCCCACCTGCTGTAGATTGTGTTGCCTCCCAGAGTATGATCACATATGGCTTCTTTAAAGGGGTGGTGGGGGAGTGATGAATGGCAAAAACACATGTTTATACTTAAACCTGTTATGCATAAGAGCTTTCAACTCTTGGGTAAGAGAGTTTCAGTGGGGTAATGTGTGTGTCTGCTGCCTGTAAGAATGATTGTCTGTCAAGTGGTTTTGCAGACTGCACAAATTCCCTAAGGGGAGTAGGAAAAAAACAGAGGGATTGTAAGTTGGAAACCAGAACAAGTTGAGGATTCAGTCTCACCTTGTGACATCTGCAGTCTGGGAAATGGGAAGGCTGCAGAATGATCTCATTCACTTGAAGCCTGAGACTCACATCTCCTCCCCTGCTCCTCTGCCTATCGTCTGTCTATTTTTAAAGGCAAGGAATCTGAAATGTACCTCAAAATCCTCAAGTGATGCTTGCAAAAGCTGAAGTCCGTTGTCCAATGACTGGATCTCCAGAGAGGAATTTTAGCTTTGCTTTCTGTGTATTCCAGAGCATGAAGGAAAAGATGAGAATAGCCATTTGAGAACTGCCATTGGGTTTATATCAGTTATTTTGAGTACCTTCCCTCTAGGCCCTGAGAGCAGGCACTTTGGTCAGGGGCAGAGGGCACGTGGTCTTTTTAACTAATGCTGTGAGCCTGGTAATCCTAAGTGGATCATTGTTAGCTTTTCCTTCTCACAGGAAGTTCATCTCAGTATTTTGCATGAAGTGTGTACTTTGTATAAATACCCAAGACCTGCAACTGAGACAAATCTTTAGTTTCTGCTACCAAATCTATAAGAAAAAAACACAACAGCTTTACCTTATGAAAAATGCCAGCATGAGGAACATTGTAGGATTTAACAGATCCACTTTTCCCCCACTTAATTTTGAAAGCAGCTTGGAGTCTGTCCTCATAATGAGACAAGTATTTGTTAGGGGTAAAGAAAAACATTAGAAAATTCTAAATAGAAGGTTAAATGAATGAGTGAAGATGGGGAGATAGAGTGCCTTCCATTCCCCACCTCTTCCATTTCCCCAGATCACTGGCTCAAAGTCTCAGCCTATGGTACCAATGAGGTCCAAGAATGTGTCTCATAATCTATAAAGCAGAGGAACTGAGTATGGAGGGAGTGGCTGATCTTTAAGGCAAAGCTTCCCAACTGCTGTGCCATGACACTCTGATATATGTCAAATAGGTCACAAGTGTGCCAAGATTTTCACCAACCCTCATGGTGACTGGGCACAGTCTTGTACAGCAAGAGCCTCTAGACTAGGGATTCCCAGCCTCAAGCATGCTTCTCCGTTTATTCCAATGTGTTGTAAAATGACCTTCATTTTACACATTTGCCATGATGTGAAAAAATGTTAGAAAACACTGGTTTAAAGTCTCTTCCAACGCTGTTATTCAATTATTCCCTTGAGGGACTCCTTTTCATGGAAACCAAACCAGATTTCTTGTGACAGAGATAACACAATAAAACACTAGGGAAATAAAGGGGAAAGGCAAAGGTTCCCAGTTAACTCTCAGGAAGGTTCCAAGTTGAGTGGGCACCCTGCACTCTATAGAACAAGTAAATTGAGAAGCCCATGTTCAGTAGAGTATGGTTGTTCAATTGCAGAGAAGAGACCATTTGGATGCAGAACTATGTGGATACTTATACTTTCCTTTGACCCAAGCATCAGGAAACTGGGTTTCCTCAAGAAACAAGAACTGTAGGAAATGAAAGAACCAGTCCAAATGAAAAGAGCTGCAAACACGAGGAGCATTGCAAGAACTAAGAATGGGAAAGTAGCTTATTCCCAGTAGAATTATACCCCTGGTAGGAAAAATGGTGCTTCCTGCCATAAGCAAGAGGAACTACTGTGAAAATGGAAGAAGAGACACCAACGCGGAAAAGCAAGTGTAAAGAGTTGGAAAGTTCGCATATGTACCAAAGGGATGAGGTAAATTCAGAACTTCGGAGGCCTTCAGATCAACACTAGCCATAACCTCCCCAAACAAAAATGCCGAAGACAAAGAAAATATTAACTCTGATTATTATATGGAATTTTTTTCAATCTCTGTTTATTTGTTAAGTATTTATAGTCTGGCTCGATTTTAAGTCACGTATACTCATGATTTAAGTCATGTATACTCATGTATACTATGGCTCGACTTTAAGTCATGTATACTCAAAGAAAAAGGAAAAAATGTAAATGAGAAAAAAAGTTAATACTACACAAAGAGATTGTCTTTCTTAATATTGCATGGATAACTAAAATCTAATTAACCATTTCCCTGTGTTACTGGCCCCTGAGATGTCCTAAACAATAGAAATTGACTGCAGGCCCAACAGAGTTCCAGGCAGGGCTTTACTGGACCCTAACTCCAGCACAAGGGAAGCAGCACAAGGGAAAGTGTCCTCAGGCTGGCTTTCTGAGAAGAGGCCAGGGAGAGTTTTTTTTAAAGGAACTTAGATGGGAAAAGGGTGATGCCTAAGCATGTAGAGACAGGATTTATTAGCACCTGCGCACTTAAAGGCCATGCTTCTTGTTGCATTACATGTCTAATTAACATGTTAAATCTCCACCCTGAGTGCAATTTTTACTATTATAATGAGGGGAAAAGACCTTGAAAGGTGAGCGCTGGGTCCATCTTGACACAGACTGCCTTCATCTGGCTTTTGTGAAACTTTGTAGTAAGCTTCCTTTCACTGAACACTCCCTCTGCACTCCTGTAAGATATGCTTGTTTTTTTATTATAATTTATTGTCAAATTGGCTTCCTACAACACCCAGTGCTCATCCCAACAAGTGCCCTCCTCAATGCCCATCACCCACTTTCCCCTATACCCCACCCCTCATAAACCCTCAGTTTGTTATCTGTATTTAACAGTCTCTTACGGTTTGACTCCCTCCCTCTCTGTAACTTTTTTTTTCTCTTCCCCTCCCCAACTGTCTTCTGTTAAGCTTCTCAAGATCCACATATGAGTGAAAATATATGGTATCTGTCTGTCTCTGACTGACTTATTTCACTTAGCATAATACCCTCCAGTTCCATCCATGTTGCTGCAAATGGCCAGATTTCATTCTTTCTCATTGCCAAGTAGTATTCAATTGTATATATAAACCACATCTTCATTATCCATTCATCAGTTGATGGACATTTAGGCTCTGTCCATAATTTGGCTATTGTTGAAAGCACTGTTATAAACATTGGGGTACAAGTGCCCCTATGCATCAGCACTCCTGTATCCCTTGAGTAAATTCCTAGCAGTGTTATTGCTGGGTGGTAAGGTAGATCTATTTTTAATTTTTTGAGGAACCTCCACACTGTTTTCCAGAGCAGCTGCACCAGTTTGCATTCCCACCAACACTGCAAGAGGGTTCCTGTTTCTCCACATCTTCGTCAGCATCTATAGTCTCCTGATTTGTTCATTTTAGCCACTCTGACCCGTGTGAGGTGGTATCTCAGTGTGGCCTTGATTTGTATTTCCCTGATGATGAGTGACATTAAACATCATTTCATGTGTCTGTTGGCCATCTGGATGTCTTCTTTGGAAAAGTGTCTATTCATGTCTTCTGCCCAATTCTTTATTGGATTACTTGTTTTGGGGGTGTGGAGTTTGGTGAGTTCTTTACAGATTTTGGATACTAGCCCTTTGTCTGATATGTCATTTACAAATATCTTTTCTCATTATGTGGGTTGTCTTTTAGTTTTGTGTATTGTTTCCTTTGCAGTGCAGAAGCTTTTTAGCTTGATGAGGTCCCAATAGTTCATTTTTGCTTTTAATTCCCTTGCCTTTGGAGATGTGTTGAGTAAGAAATTGCTGCGGCTGAGGTTCAAAGAGATTGTTTCCTACTTTCTCCTCTTGGATTTTGATGGTTTCCTGTCTCACATTCAGGTCTTTCATACATTTTGAGTTTATTTTTGTGAATGGTGTAAGAAAGTGGTCTAGTTTCATCCTTCTGCATGTTGCTGTCCAGTTCTCCCAGCACCATTTGTTAAAGAGACTGTCTTTTTTCCATTGGATATTCTTTCCTGCTTTGTCAAAGATTAGTTGGCCATACTTTTGTGGGTCCAATTCTGGGTTCTCTATTCTATTTTATTGGTCTATGTGTCTGTTTTTGTGCCAATACCATGCTGTCTTAATGATTACAACTTTGTAGTAGAGGCTAAAGTCTAGGATTGTGATGCCTTCCACTTTGATCTTCTTCTTCAATATTACTTTGGCTATTCGGGGTCCTTTGTGGTTCCATACAAATTTTAGGATTGCTTGTTATAGCTTCAAGAAGAATGCTGGTGCAATTTTGATTGCTATTGCATTGAATGTGTAGATTGCTTTGGGTACTATTGACATTTTAACAATATTTATTCTTCCAATCCATGAGCACGAATGTTTTTCCATTTCTTTGTATCTTCTTCAATTTTCTTTATAAGCTTTCTATAGTTTTCAGCATACAGATCTTTTACATCTTTGGTTAGGTTTACTCCTAGGTATTTTATGATTCTTGGTGCAATTGTGAATGGGATCAGTTTCCTTATTTGTCTTTCTGTTGCTTCATTGTTAGTGTATAAGAATGCAACTGATTTCTGTACATTGATTTTGTATCCTGAGACTTTGCTGACTTCATGTATCAGTTCTAGCAGACTTTTGGTGGAGTCTATCAGGTTTTCCATGTATAATATCATGTCATCTGCAAAAGTGAAAGCTTAACTTCATCTTTGCCAATTTTGATGCCTTTGATTTCCTTTTGTTGTCTGATTGCTGATGCTAGAACTTCCAACACTATATTAAACAACAACAGTGAGAGTGGACATCCCTGTCGTGTTCCTGATCTCAGGGGGAAAGCTCTCAGTTTTTCCCCATTGAGGATGATGTTAGCTGTGGGCTTTTCATAAATGACTTTTATGATGTTTAAGTAATTTCATTCTATCCCGACTTTCTCAAGGGTTTTTTAAAGAAAGGATGCTGAATTTTGTCAAATGCTTTTTCTGCATTTATTGACAGGATCATACGGTTCTTATCTTTTCTTTTATTAATATGATGTATCTTATTGATTGCTTTGCAAATATTGAGCCAGCCCTGCAGCCAAGGAATGATCCCACTTGATCATGTTGAATAATCTTTTTATATGCTGTTGAATTAGATTTGCTAGTATCTTGTTGAAAATTTCTGCATCCATATTCATCAGGGATATTGGACTGAATTTCTCTTTTTTTGCTGGGTCTCTGGTTTAGGAATCAAAGTAATGCTGGCTTTATAGAATGAGTCTGGAAGCTTTCCTTCTCTTTCTATTTTTTGGAACAGCTTGAGAAGGATAGGTGTTAACTCTGCTTTAAATGTCTGGTAAAATTCCCCCTGGGAGGCCATCTGGCCCAGGACTCTTATTTGTTGGGAGATTTTTGATAACTGATTCCATTTCTTTGCTGGTTAAGGGTCTTTTCAAGCTTTCTATTTCTTCCTGTTTGAGTTTTGGAAGTGTGTGTTTAGGAATTTGCTCATTTCTTCCAGGTTGTCCAGTTTGTTAGCACATAATTTTTCATAGTATTCCCTGATAATTGCTTGTATTTCTGAGGGATTGGTTGTAATAATTCCATTTTCATTCATGATTTTATCTATTTGGGTCCTCTCCCTTTTCTTTTTGAGAAGCCTGGCTAGAGGTTTATCAATTTTGTTTATTTTTTCAAAAAAACAACTCTTGGTTTCATTGATCTGCTCTACTGTTTTTTTAATTTTTATTTTATTTATTTTTTTTGGATTCCATATTGTTTATTTATGCTCTGATCTTTATTATTTCTCTTTTTCTGCTGAGTCTTTTCTGTTCTGCTTCTATTTCCTTTAGGTGTGCTGTTAGATTTTGTATTTGGGATTTTTCTTGTTTCTTGAGATAGGCCTGGATTGCAATGTATTTTCCTCTCAGGACTGCTTTTGCTGCATCCCAAACTGTTTTGGTTGTTGTATTTTCATTTTCATTTGTTTCCATGTATTTTTAATTTCTTCTCTAATTGTCTGGTTGACCCCTTCATTCCTTAGTAGGGTGTTCTTCAACCTCCATGCTTTTGGTAGTTTTCCAGACTTTTTCCTGTGGTTGATTTCAAGTTTCATAGCACTGTGGTCTGAAAGTATGCATGGTATGATATCAATTCTTTTATACTTATTAAGGGCTGTTTTGTGACCCAGTACATGATCTATCTTAGAGAATGTCCCATATGCACTTGAGAAGAATGTCTATTCTGTTGCTTTGGGATGAAGAGTTCTAAATATATCTCTCAAGTCCATCTGATCCAATGTATCATTCAGGGCCCTTGTTTCTTTATTGATTCTGTGTCTAAATTATCTATCCATTGTTGTAAGTGGAGTATTAAGTTCCCCTGCAATTACCTCATTCTTATCAATAAGATTGTTATGTTTGTGATTGTTTTATATACTTGAAGGCTTCCATATTCGGTGCATAGACATTTATAATTGTTAGCTCTTCCTGAGGGATAGACCCTGTAATTATTATATAATGCCCTTCTTCATATCTTGTCACAGCCTTTAATTTAAAGTCTAGTTTGTCTGATATAAGTATGGCTACTCCAGCTTTCTTTGGACTTCCAGTAGCATGATACCTAGTTCTCCATCCTTTCATTTTCAATCTGAAGGTGACCTCAGGTCTAAAATGAGTCTCTTGTAGACAGCAAATAAATGGGTCTTGGTTTTTTATCCATTCTGATACACTATGTCTTTTGGTTGGAGCATTTAGTCCATTTACATTCAGTGTCATTATTGAAAGATATGGGTTTAGAGTCATTGTGATGTCTGTAGGTTTCATGTTGTAGGGATGTCTCTGGTACTTTTTGGTCCTTGCAATATTTCACTCAGAGTCCCCCTTAGGATCTCTTGTAGGGCTGGTTCAGTGGTGATGAATTCCTTCAGTTTTTGTTTGCAAAAACCTTTATCTCTCCTTTTATTCTGAACGACAGATTTGCTGGATAAAGGATTCTTGACTGCATATTTTTTTCTGTTCATCAGATTGAAGATTTTGTGCCATTCCTTTCTGGACTGACAAGTTTCAGTAGATAGGTGTGCTACTACCCTTATGTGTCTAACTTTGTATGTTAGGGCCTGTTTACCCCTAGCTGCTTTCAGAATTCTCTCTTTATCCTTATATTTTGCCAGTTTCATTCTGATGTGTTGTGCAGAAGATCGATTCAAGTTACGTCTGAAGGGAGTTCTCTGTGTCTCTTGGATTTCAATGTCCATTTCTTTCCCCAGATCAGGGAAGTTTTTGGCTATGATTTGTTCAAGTACACCTTCAGCCCCTTTCTCTCTCTCTTCTTCTTCTGGAACTACTATGATATGGATATTGTTCCGTTTGATTGTGTAACTTAGTTCTCTAATTCTCCCCTCGTAATCCTGGATTATTTTATCTCTCTTTTTCTCAGCTTCCTCTTTTTCCATAATTTTATCTTCTAATTCACTTATTCTCACCTCTTCCTCTTCAATCAGTGCTGTGGCCACCTCCATTTTATTTTGCACCTCATTTATAGCATTTTTAAATTCATCATGACTATTTTTTTCCCTTGATCTCTGTAGCAATAGATTCTCTTCTGTCCTTTATGCCTTTTTCAGGCCCAGCGATTAATTTTATGACTATTCTAAATTCTTGTTACATTATATTGCTTAAATCAGTTTTGATTAATTTGTTAGCTGTCTCTACTTCCTGGAATTTCTTTTGAGGAGAATTCTTACATTTTGTCATTTTGGGTAGTCCCAGCGGTAGCTCCACACTGCCGGGCACTTCCCCTGTGCTGTCCAGAGAACTTGTGTTGGTGGGTGGGGCCACAGTCAGATGCAATGTCTGCCCCCAGCCCACCACTGGGGTCACAGTCAGACTTGTCTGTACCTTATCTTCCCCTCTCCCAGGGGCAGGACTTACTGTAGAATGGTGTGGCCCCTGTCTGGGCTGCTTGCACACTCCCAGGCTTGTGGTGCTGCTTCAATGGGATCAGGCCAAGGGCATATCAGCCAGGGTGGATCCTCAAGTTGCACAGGGGCAGTAGGGGCATGCTTAGCCAGCTTTGCCCTCAGTGGTCCCCTGCAGGAGGGGTCCTGCAGCACCAGGAGGGAGGCAGACCCATTGCAGGGATGGATCCACAGAAGCACAGCATTGGGCATTTGCTCCATGCAAGCACGTTTGGTGATGGAAACTGGTTCCCTTTGGAATTTCGGCTGGGGGATAGGAGAGGGAAATGACACTTGCCAGTTCCTTTCTTCCCTGCCGAGCTCTGTGTTTCTGGGACTCAACCACTCTCCCTCCTGGTGGTCTGTTGTCCTCCCCACTCTCTGAGAGCAGAGGTGTTGACTTTTAATATTGCAGATGTTAAGTCCCTCTGGCTGTCAGAACTCACGCAGTCTGGCCCCTCCACTTTTGCAAGCCAGACTTCAGGAGCTCTGCCTTGTCTGGCAGGCTGCCACCCTACTCCCTGGCTCCCTTCCTCCAGACTGTGTAGCATGCACCACCTCTCTGACCTTCCTACCCTCTTTTGTGGGCCTCTTGTCTACACTTGGCTCCAGAGAGTCTGTTCTGCTAGTCTTCTGGCAGTTTTCTGGGTTATTTAAGCCAATGTAGGTTGGAATCTAAGCAATCAGCAGGACAAGGTGAGCCCAGCGTCCTCCTATGCTGCCATCTTCCAGCTAGTCTCTTCTTTCCCATTTTAAATAATACAAGGACTTAGGAATGCTTTCATTTCAAATTTCTCCCTTTTCTTCCGTGTTGTTTTTCAGTATTTTGGTTCCATCTGCGTTTTAATAATTCTTTCCATAAAATGAGTATCTCCTACAAGATTTATGTTTTTGCAGTTAAGACTTATTAGATTTATTCATATGTTTACAATTGTTTTGCTTATTATCTTTTCTTTGCCACTCCTTTTGGGTTTATTACTTTTTTATCTTCTTTTTTTTTAATTAAAGAGCATCTTTTAGTAATTCCTTGTTAAAGTCTAAGGTATAGCTTCTCTTGAAAACTAGAAGATATTACCTGCTGTGCTCTGCCATCCACTGCCACTGTTGAGAACTATACCAATCTAGTTATGATTCCTCTGTCAGAGAAAATTTCTTATTCCTTTGTTTTAAGATCTTTCTCTTTGATATTTCTAGTTTCTCACACTGTGTGTAGGTTTTTATCCTGTTCAGGACTAAGGATGTCCTGTCAATTGAAGGATTCACTTATTTTTTCAAATATGGAAAATTCCTTCTAGAATGTTATCTTTTTACCCTCTTCTTCACTCTCTCTACCCCATCCTATAAGAACTAACATTAGATTCACTTTATACTTTCTCATATTTTCCCTCAGATCTCCTGTATGCTTTTTCTGTCTCTGACATTTGTATTGTGGGTGATTTCCTCATATTGATGTCCCAATTCTCTCAACTTCCTTCAGTTGTGTTTAATCTGTCATTTAACTCACCCATGGAGTTCCTAATTTCATATAGTATTTTTTTTCTTTTTACAATTTCTATTTAGTTCCTTTCAAAACTGGTGTGTGTGTGTGTGTGTGTGTGTGTGTGTGTGTGTTTTGCCTACTATTTACTAATACTCTGCTATTTTGCTCCCATTTTTAATATAATTTCTTGTCTTTCATTTATTTCTTTATTCTAATATGTTCTATTATTTCCCTTATATTAGAATATTGATTATCCTTTTTCATACCATCTGTGAACTCAGATTTGGTGGTTGCTGTTGTTGTTGTTGTTTCATTGTGAAGTCAATTTCACTATGTATTGCTTACCTTTGGGAGTCCTATCAGCCCTGTACTTTTGAGTATGTCTCACAGAACCACTCTCACTCCCTTCTGCCAGAATCCCTAATTGATCAATTTTCTTGGATGTTTTTTAATGTTAATTTCTTGTCTAGAGTTCCTACACCACATGAGCTAAGTAAATTCAAATTTTTTATTCACCTAGGCTAGAAGACTTGCATCTGATTTCTCCTAGATAATTGTTTTGACACAATAAAGTCCTTCAAAAGAAATAACCCAAAAAACATCTACTTTTCCAGATGTTTACTAAGTAGATTTTTGAGGTTTTTGTCCTCATTTACATATACAAATCATGTCCTTTGCCTTATCTAGGCCAAGATCACTTGTTTCCATGTAAGTACGCCCCACCCTTAGGGTCTATATTTATACCCTCTTTACTTATTTCAGTTTTTACATCTCTCTCCCTTTCTCTTGGTTGATAACAGGGAAGTAAATTTACACTTGAAAAAACAGGATTTTGACACAGGGTTCTAAATAAAATGGCAAAATTATTTCCTCTTACCTTCTTGCATTGTTTGATGAGCTGATTTTAAAGTCAGGTCCAGGGAGGAGGAGTCAAGAAGGCGGAACAGCATGGAAATTTTTTGTGTGCCTCACGTCCATGAAACAAGCCAGACCAACACTAAACCATCTACACACCCTAGAAAACTGGAGGATTAACACAACAATCTGCACAACCTAAACCACAGAATTCAGGTACATGGTGCAGAGAGGTGAATTTGGGGAGCAAGAAGATGTGGAGGGTAGGGAACTGTTTTCGCAGGCAGAGAGAGGATGGAGACTGGGGATGGGGGAAGAATATGGGAAAAGCACCCCTCCCCAAAAGCAGCTGGAGAGAAAGTGAAAAATTGGAAACAGTCGTAGGGACTAAACTAAAAAGGGAGAAAGGAAAGGGTTTAAATTCCATTAAGACTATAAACAAGGGGAGTGCAAAGGCTGCAACTCCATAGCTCGCTACCTGGCAGTGCTCTGGTGGGAAGGGCAAATCTCCAGGAACAAAGTGGGGTCTGGGAGGTTCCTTTGGGCCACACAGGAAAAAGAGGTTCCACTGCTAGAAGGACATTTGGTAGAGACTGTTGAAGCCACCTGGTCCTAGCAGACCCCAGAAAATGGCAACATTCTCTGGTGCTGGAACAAGGTCATTAAAGGTTAAGCCTGGTGCCAGATGTGTGTTGTGATTTTCCATAATCCCTGAAACACTGCTGCTACAGTGTCTTGCAAATTTTCTGGTGCAGGCTGGCACCAGGCTGCAGACTTGGGGCACCAGCAGCAACAGGGTCCAGCAAGTGTTCCTGGGTGCAACTGACATTCGGCCATTGCTCATTTGGCCATTGCTCTGTGAGACCCTCCCACAGAGGGGCAGAACGGGTCAAAGCTGCAGTCCTTCAGAAGTAAGGGGCCAGGGAAAACAGCCACATCTGAGACAAAACTTGGGAAAGAGGTACTGCCTGGGGCCTGGTAACAGAGAGTGAAACAGCAGGAAGTGACCGAAAGCTGAAGACAGAGGATGCATGCGTGATTGTTGATCTGGGAGAACAGACTGGGTAGCTGGGTGGCGCCATTTTCACCACTCCTGCACATGCGCATATGCACCTAAGAGCTCTGCAATAATCCACCCCAGTAGGATAGCAGCGCCATCCAGTGGAGAGCAGAGCTGTTACACTGAGCCCCACCAAACTGGGCCAACTTTGCTCTTCAAGAACACAAGTCTTACCACCTGCTTAGTTTATGGACTACAAAGGGATTCATAGATTGACTTCTAGGGGAAAACAGAGTAACTTCAGTCCTACTTCAGTCTGTTAGCAGGTTCATCTATTCAGTTTTATTTCTTTTGTTTTTCTTTTTCTCTTTTACACTTTTATTTTTTTGAATACAGAAAGAAAAAATTCATTTTTATTTTCAGTTTTTATTAAAAATATTTTTCTTTAATTTTTATTACTATATTTTTTTGCTTTTATGTAAAATTTTTCAAATTCTATTTTACTTCCATCATTTTATTTTAGTCTACTTCAGTGTATTCACGTTTTCAAATTTTCAAACAATTTCCTTTTTTCTTTCTTTTTCTTTTTTTTCATTTCTTTTCTTTTTCTTGAATGCAGAAAGAGAAAAACTTCATTTTTACTTTTAATTTCTATTAAAAATATTTGTATTTACTTTTTATTATACTTTTTGCTTTTATGTACATTTTTTCAAATTCTATTTTACTTCCATCATTTTATTTTAGTCTACTACAGTGTATTCACTTTTTCAAATTTTCAAATGATTTCCTTTTTTTTCTTTTTTTAAATCTTTTTTCTCTATTAAGTTTATTTTCTTTTTTCTTGAATACCGAAAAAGAAAAAAATTCATTTATTTTTAACTTTTATTAAAAATATTATTCTTTAATTTTTTCTACTATATTCTTTACTTTTGTGTATATTTTTTTCAAATTCTATTTTACCCTCATCATCTCATTTTAGTCTACTTCAGTGTATTCATTTTTTCAAGTTCTCAAACGATTTCCTTCTTTTTATTTCTTCCCCCCTTTTTTCCTCTAATCTGTCAAACCACTTTCAACACTCAGACCAAAACACTCCTAGGATACAGCATCGTCTATTCAATGTGTGTGTGTGTGTGTGTGTGTGTGTGTGTGTGTGTTTAATTTTCAATTTTGGTATTTTTTAATTTTATTTTTTTTTAATTTCAATTTTTCTACTTCATTAATATCTTTTCCCCCTTCAAAATGACAAAACAAAGGAATTCACCCCAAAACAAAGAGCACAAAGAAATGACAGCCAGGGATTTAACCAACACAGATATAAGCAAGATGTCTGAACCAGAATTTAGAATCACGATAATAAGAATACTAGCTGCAGTTGAAAATAGATTAGAATCCCTTTCTGCACAGACAAAAGAAGTAAAAAAAATAGCCAGAATGAAATGAAAAATGCCATAACTGAGCTGCAAACACGACTGGATGCAGCGGCAGCAAGGATGGATGAGGCAGAACAAAGAATCAGCGATATAGAGGACAAACTTATAGAGAATAATGAAGAAGAAAAAAAGAGGTAGATTTAGGCAAAAAAGCATGATTTAAGAATTAGAGAAATCAGTGACTCATTGAAAAGGAATAACATCATAACCATAGGGGTCCCAGAAGAGGAAGAGACAGAAATAGGGGTAGAAGGGTTATGTGAGCAAATCGTAGTGGAAAACTTTTCTAACCTGGGGAAAGACACAGACATCAAAATCCAGGAAGCACAGAGGACCCCCATTAGATTAAAAAAAAAAAAAACCTGACCATCAACAAGACATATCATAGGCAAATTCACAAAACACTCAAGCAAGGAGAGAATCATGAAAGCAGTAAGGGGAAAAAAAGTCCCTAACATACAAGGGAAGACAGATCAGGTTTGCAACAGACCTATCCACAGAAACTTGGCAGGCCAGAAAGGAGTGGCAGGATATATTCAGTGTGCTGAATCAGAAAAATATGCAACCAAGAATTCTTTATGTAGCAAGGCTGTCATTTAAAATAGAAGTAGAGATAAAAAGTTTCCTAGACAAACAAAAATTAAGGGAGTTTGTGACCACTAAACCAGCCCTGCAAGAAGTTTTAAGGGGGACTCTCTGAGGGGACAAAAGATGAAAATATATATAAAAACATACATAAATACCAAAAGCAACAAAGATTCAAAAGGACCAGAGAACACCACCAGAAACTCCAACTCTACAAGCATCATAATGGCAATAAATTAATCTTTCAGTACTCACTCTAAACATCAATGGACTCAATGCTGCAATCAAAAGACATAGGGTAACAGAATGGATAAGAAAACAAGATCCATCTATATGCTGTTTACAAGAGACCCACTTTAGACCTAAAGACACCTTCAGATTGAAAATAAGGGGATGGAGAACCATCTATCATGCTAATGGTCAACAAAAGAAAGCCAGAGTAGCCATACTTATATCAGACAATCTAGACTTTAAAATAAAAACTGTATCAAGAGATGAAGAAGGGCCTTATATCACAATCAAGGGGTCTATCCACCAAGAAGACCTAACAATTGTAAACATTGGCAGCACCCAAATATATAAATCAATTACTCACAAACATAAAGAAACTCATCAATAGTAATACCATAATGGTAGGAGAATTCAACACCCCACTCACAGCAATGGACAGATCATCTAATCAAAAAATCAACAAGGAAACAATGGCTTTGAATGACACACTGGACCAGATGGACTTAACAGATATATTCAGAACATTTCATCCTAAAGCAGCAGAATATACATCTTCTCCAGTGCACATGGAACATTCTCCAGAATAGACCATATACTGGGACACAAATCAGCCCTAAATTAAGTACAAAAAGATCGAGATCATACCATGAATATTTTCAGACCACAACACTATGAAACTCAAAATCAACCACAAGAAAAAATTTGGAAAGGTAACAAATACTTTGGAAACTAAAGAACATCCTATTAAAGAATGAATGGGCTAACCAAGCAGTTAAGGAGGAAATTAAGAAGTATATGGAAGTCAATGAAAATGATAACACCACAACCCAAAAGCTCTGTACATGGCAAAGGCAGTCCTAAGAGGAAAGTATATAGCAATCCAGGCCTTCCTAAAGAAGGAAGAAAGATCTCAGCTATACAACCTAACGTTACACCTTAAGGAGCTGGAAGAAGAACAGCAAATAAAACCCAAAACCAGCAGAAGACAGGAAATAATAAAGATTAGAGCAGAAATTAATGTTATTGAAACCAAAAAAACCAGTAGAACTGATCAATGAAACCAGAAGCTGGTTCTTTGAAATTAACAAAATTGATAAACCACTAGCCAGGTTGAGCAAAAAGAAAAAGGAAAGAACCCAAATAAATAAAATCTAGAATGACAGAGTAGAGATCACAACCAACACAACAGAAATTAAAACAATAATAAGAGAATATTATGAGCAATAATATGCCAATAAAATGGGCAATCTGGAAGTAATGGACAAGTTCCTAGAAACATATATACTACAAGAACTGAAACAGGAAGAAATAGAAAATTTGAACAGACCCATAACCAGTAAGGAAATTGAATGAGTAATCAAAAATCTGCCAAAACACAAGAGTCCAGCGCAAGATGGCTTTCCAGGGGAATTCTACCAAACATTTAAGGAAGAGTTAACACCTATAATCTTGAAACTGTTCCAAAAAATAGAAATGGAAGGAAAACTTCCAAACTCTCTCTATGAAGCCAGCATTACCTTGATTCCAAAACCAGACAGAGACCCCACTAAAGAGGAGAACTATAGACCAATTTCCCCGATGAACATGAATGCAAAAGTCCTCAACAAGACATTAGCCAACCGGATCGAACAATACATTAAAAAACATTATTCACCACGACCAAGTGGGATTTATACCTGGGATGCAGGGCTGGTTCAATATCTGCAAAACAATTAGTGTGACTCATCACATCAATAAAAGAAAGGACAAGAAACATATGATCCTCTCAATATATGCAGAGAAAGAATTTGACAAAATACAGCATCCTTTCTTGATAAAAACCCTCAAGAATATAAGGATAGAAGGAGCCTACCTTGAGATCATAAAAGCCATGTATGAACAACCCAACGCTATATCATCCTCGGTGGGGAAAACCTGAGAGCTTTGCTCCCAAGGTCAGGAACAAGATAGGCATGTCCACTCTCACCACTGTTATTCAAC